>NW_020230149.1:110000-435378 GCF_003227715.2 Harpegnathos saltator | reverse complement strand
CTAAGTTAATCACTATTTTCATAATTGGAAGTTGATTGACAATTACACCTAGTGTTAATCGCTTTATTCTGATAGAATGTGAGATTTCTTATTCCTTAAGAATAGACTTCCTCTTAGAATCATGGAATCTAGACTATGGTGCCAGAGGATATTTCAACTGTTTTATATAGTAGATGAGATTAGAACTTTTTAGCCGGGTGGTGATCAGTGAAACTGTCCCACATTAATGCCACCTGTGGTGGCGAGGAGGTAAGTAGATTGAAATAATTCTACAAGCTGGGCTTTCCTTTGTGTTTTTGTGTTATTATTTGAGGTGCAGTGTGCACTTAGTAGAGGAAGAAAATGACCTTATATATAAAAATGCAAAGTGGAATTGGAAAGACATGTCTCGAAATGACGTTTTACGCAATTATCACCCTCCGACATTAAGAAAAACCAATAAATAATTGGCCAAACATCACTGAGGCGACAACATCGTATCCCTCTCCCGCCGCGGCCATATTTACCAAACGCCTGTGTCTTGCAAAGTAGGTGCACGCTTGTAACTCGCGATCTCGTGTGAGTTCCGTGTCGGGGTCTTCACCGCACTTCTTAGATGGAAGATCCATGTTTATCGGTTAAAACTTATAGATATAAGGTTACACACCTTACAGTTTTGCGGCTCTCTTAATTGATCCATCAACGTCGCGTTATGTTGAAATTGCAGGCTTGTGCACTCATCTTTCTTTGTGATTAAGAAGATTAAATCTTATTCAAAGTGAGCTGTGCGCTGACAGCGATACTGATTCGTGGCTGTAATACTGACCATTGGTTATAACTTCTAGAATTAGCGGCCGTCTCGAGATGAATAAGAACTTTGTGTTGCTTAATCGGGGGACCAACTGAACGTTTGGCCGCCGTGGAGCACTGTTATAGGAGATGATCGTCAGTAACCCGCCAGCCCCGAGGTATACATTAAATCTCAATCTAGTTTTCTGCGACACGCTGTCCCTTTTAATGACAGGGAAGAGCACAGGGTAAAATCACTGAATAATTTTGTGGTTTTTAAGTTATATTTAAGATAACAAGCAGTGAAACACATAACCGCTAGGGTGATTCAGAGCCAAATCATATATATTTGTATATTATAAGTAGTTGTTATGGATCGTAGACTTCTAAATATATCTAATTTGGGAGGGGCTTCTAGACACTTGGTCCATTTTCCCCAATGCATTAATAACACGAATCAATATATTAGGGCAAATTTTGTGCCAAAATATTTGTGACTTGGAACTTTTCACTCACTCTTCTTCTCCTTAACGCTTAGACTTCTAATCTTATATTAACGAGTTTTATTAATTTTTATGCGCTAAAGCTAGGGATTATTTGTTTTGCGGTCATTATAAGATAATGATAAGGAAAGATTGAGAAGATGTAAGGAGAAAGTGGCGATGGAAGTAGAGTGGGATCACCACGTGCGCGTGGGACGGCAGGCCACACTATAATACGGTGGTTGTTCTCCACACAACACAAAGGAAATCTTTAATTATCAAAATTTCATACAATTTATATTTTAATTTAATTAATCTCCCTATTGATAATTAACCATTTTAACAGTTGTGTCCAAGGCAATGGTATCCATATATGACATAGGTAAAGCGGAGCATAATCCAGATTGTAGCCAAATTATATCTGGTAATTATGTCATTATTGGAATTTATCGTCATTTAATACGTGTAGCGGATATTGCATTATAAACTATGCATTTATATTACTATTCCACAAATATGTAGAAGATTTAGTACGAGTATAGTTTGTTTTTGGCCTGTTGAGATATTTCAGTATATAGTGTGAGATGAGCAAGTAATAGTAATTATATCTTATAATCGGAGTTTATAGCCAATTATTACTACATTAATCTCATTACAGTCTAACACATATTGCTCCAGGGCAAGTGAAAATTTTCTGAGTAATTTTTCCTGCCCACGGACACCATTAAATAAATATAAAAATTTGTATAATCAAACGTGGTGATCTGGAATTTAGACAGATAGACGCTAGGCCTCACTTTATTGGATATAGTCATTTATTTATCAAATTGGTGTGAGGAGAGGGCAGAGAGCAACAAAATCGATCATAGTAACGACCATGATATCGTTGTTTTGAGGCCGTGCTTCGTTACCGGACTAACGGCTCACGTGTGAATTAAGTTAAAGCTGTTACTCGTGTGATGCTTACTCAGCGTGTGAGGAGCGCGACCATTCCTCTCGATGCAGTGTCTTTATGTACTGTGCGTGTAATAAAAACCAGTCTTCTTTTCGGTATGTTCGTGGTAGATTTTCATGAGGATTAAGTTCGCAAGATAGAATAATACACTGAGCGAAAAAAATGTCTAAATAACTAAAAAATATACTCTAAGTAGTATGTGAACATATAAAGAGACATTCTGTCAATATAACATGTTTATGGATGTTTAAATTAACATACCTTTGCATTTTGCCAGTGCGGAATAGGTAAGTTAGTATGTGGGCAATGGTATGGCCGTTCAAAACATTCCCCCTCCACTCGACCCGCCGCGCCACTAAACCACGCCCACCGGCGCCGGCGGGTCGAGTGGAAGGGGGAATTTTTTGACGGGCCATACCTGCCCACGGCAACTAAATCGACTTTTGAAAAATAACAAATTATGACCGTCATTATTAGAGAGTTTGACAATTTCTGACTCTTGATCAGCTACTTAATTTGCATATTGCATTTGCGGAAAAAACTCTGTGGAGCTGTGCCGGGATTTGAACCTGGGGTGACCTCTGGCTCTTGAGTCAGGTTGGGCGTCTTTACACCACTATACGCTACCGCTTACCTGATGGAAACTAGCTAAATATCGTCTACATACGGAAAGTATCGACGTCACAAGCTTTTAGAAAAACTCTGTAAAGGTCTTGGTGGCTGGATTCGAACCTGGGGTACCTCGGTTTTGATCACGCGTCTTACCATACGCTACCGCTATACCCTGATGGAAACTAGCTATTAATCGTGTACATACGGAAGAAAATATTGACGTCACAAGTTTTTGAAAAAAAACCCTGTAAGGCTCTCTGTTGGATTCGAACCGGAGCCTCTGACTCTCGAATTAAGTCGTCTTACCACTACACTACCTGCTATACCCTGATGGAAACTAGTTTATATAGCATACATACGGAAAGTATCAGCGTCACAAGGTTTTAGAAAAACTCTATGGTCTTGCGGATTCGAACCTGGGGACCTCTGGCTCTTGAGTTACGCGTCTTACCACTACGCTACCGTTATACCCTGATGCAAACTAGCTTATATCATCTATATATGGAAAATATTGACGTCACAAGTTTTGAAAAAAACCTGTAAGGCCCTCTGTTGGATTCGAACTGGAGCCTCTGACTCTCGAATTAAGCCGTCTTACCACCGTACTACTTACCTGTGTGTCCCATCGCTTTCGAAAAATTAAGTTAAGTTGGGTTGGTTTTGTTACAACGAATTGGAGATCGCTGGGGAAGAGAAAAGAGATGGAGAGAAAGAAATATACAACATTTTTATAAAATAAATTCGAATTTATTTTTGAAGTTACATAAAGCTATTGTTGGAAAACGATACTACCAGTCTATACATACCCCCTGAATATTTTTACTTGTGTGTCCCCTTCGCTTTCGAACTCGGAAAAATTAAATTAAGTTAGGTTTTGTTACAATGCATTGGAGATCGCAAGGAAGATAAAAGAAGTGGAGAGAAAAGAATATACAACATTTTTATAAAATAAATTTACATTTTATTTTTTGGAGTTACATTCATAGCTTTTGCAACACTCGTAGCATTGAGCGTTTGTTATAATCTCGTGTATAATTTCATTTAAATGAATCGTAGTCAATTCACGGAATACAATATTAAAATATTGTGTCTAAAAATTGTAAATTTTTCATTTGACGTCGTACATTTTCCTCGATTTCGCGATATTTATCAACGAGCGTCTGTTTTACGAAATCTTCGTTTACACCTTCCTTCGTGAGATTAAGTTCTATTTCGGCTACTAAAATACATTTACAATTACTCACAAGAGCGGCAACCGTTTGTAACTGCTCGTATCGGGTGTCGATACATTTTGTGACAGTTTGCAGACCATCGAAAGATGTCTTCTGCATTATAATATTCTCCGTATACAGCTTACGCTTCTTCAGCGGCGGTTGCTTCAGATGCGTAGACTCCTCCGATGTCTTCTTCGCAGGTCCGCTCTCATCCAGCATTTTCCCTCGCTGACTCACCATTACAGCTCGTGCACCGTACGCTGAGGTAAAGTTGATGCTGATGTTGTTGATGATGATAGGGGTTGGTGTATTCTTATTTTCCCCACACAAATAAGAATTTGCAGAGGGTATAACGTCTTTAAACTTCTCCCACGTATTCAAATCAAGGAGAATTCCTGAAGACGTGTTCCCCATGATCCTGATCGTTGGTTCAAATGGACCCATGTCGTACGTGGTGCACAATCCAACCTGCATCCTCCTAGTGTCCGAATTGTTGAGCGCGTACGTCGTACATAGAAGCATGTTACGGTTGTTTCTGACTTCTGTAGAGAGACTGCTCGTCTTCTTCGACGTCTTCTTGAGAGCGGTGTCCACGTTAGCACAGAACATTATTCTTCCAAGAACTTGTAAATAACTTGTAAAGAACTTGTAATAACGAGAACTAGCTATGCAAGTAGAAGCAACGGAGCTCGAATGCTTCACCAGTCTCAGCTCCGTATGGCTTTCCCCGTAGAGAATAGAGAAAAGTAGTGGGGGGGGTGGTGATGCGCAGGCGTAAAAAGTCTACAACTACTTATCTTTTTCAAAATGATATACAAAAGTTGTATCATTAACGTTTACTTAGGATGGTAGATAACTCCCTGTATCGATAACATACAGTTTCTGAAACCGCTTCTCCGGGGACGATTAGATATACCTGTTATATTAAGTTATTGTTATGTTAGATTAGATATACGTGCTACGCGTGTGGGAATTTACTATTAAGATTACATTAAAAGAATCGTTAGGGCTTTACTAAAAGGAGATTATTACCGATAATTTTTTTCATCTTTGCTTTTCGAAGATATGATTTGGAGAAAATTTTAAAGCGTAGAAAATAGAGTAGAGGAAAGTTTCTTGAAAACGCTTCTCCAGGGCGATTAGATATACCTTGTTATATTAGCTTATTGTTATGTTAATTAGATATACCGCTACGAGCGTGGGAAAATCCGTTAAGATACATTAAAAGGAGATTATTACCGATAATTTTTTCATCTTTACTTTTCGAAGATATGGTTTGGAGAAAATTTTAAAAGCGTAGAAAATAGAGTAGAGGAAAGCTGACGAAGACACCGGTCTTTCGTCTTTTCGTTCAGTTCCTCCGCAACAACAGACGCGTATTGCAACATCTGCTTAAGTAATATCGAAGAAAGTGTTGAGAAGATGTCGTTGCTCGTTGAAACCGTTCGCGAGTGTATTATCGTGGCATCGATTATAAATCCTCTCACAGAACGCGAGAGGTATTTGCGCGAACTCGTGGCTAATAACGATGAGTTGCATATTATTTAACGTTTTATAGTTTCGCGGCCTCATGCAGTAGTACTCTGCTGGGAATGCTATTTGTATGTGGGCATTTTAAAAGCGATCAGAACTTTGTGAAATTGCTGTGGATATTGTGGAACTCGAAGATTGTTCGGAGAAAATGAACCAGACATCGGTAACCACGTCCGTGACATGTTCCTTACTTCATCGTAAGTCTTTTATTATTCATTCCTAAAGCAACATAAGAAATAATTCATATTGTCGTCGGTTTTCCCATTAACTTTTATCTTTTCTCTCGTTCAGTCTTTCTCAATGCTTCTCTCGAAAACGAAGAGCATCGAAAGAGCTTTTCCCTGAACAGACAATCTCACCGCCCGCATTACGACATTCCAACAACGAAAAGTAGAAGAAACTTGAGGAATGACACTGCCACAGTTCATCAGCAGTCTCTAATTACACAACCCGTGAGGAGATATATGATATTGAGGAAGCATCGGCTGAAGAGGCACAACACAGCCGTCTCTACGCCAAGCCCTTCGACATTCGTTTCTTGCTCGAAAACTATCACTTAGGTAGGGTGATATTGAACTCGTAATTCATTTCTACGCGTCATGCGTAAAATTTAAGAAAATTAAAATTAAATTTTTACAGTGCAACAGGGTGGTGGGGGCGAACAGTCCAGATTTCCATGACGTAGACAACCACAACGGAAAAAGAAGAGGAGGACGTTGTAGGAGAAGGAAGGGAACAATCGAACGCACCGGAAACCACCCTAATTAGAGCTAATATTAGCGAGACCGACTATAAATTTATTCAAATTTATAGTGAAAGGATGCGTAAATGTAGAAAATTTAATATTCTCAGTAGGGAAGCGCGCATCAAAATTAGGCCTCCCCCCGATGATAACGATATCGTGCTTTACCTCGAAAATGCTTTCCGCGAAATCTATGCCTACGCTGTTAACTCGGTCGGTCTAAACGACTACGTCGGGTTATCGTTTGCTTCAGCAGACTTAACTCGGGGACCTGCAGGTTTATCGTTTCGCCAGCACGTGACTTGAGCTATGGAGATATCTGGAATCTTATGAGCTCGCTAGTTCAAAGCGCTGGAGGTCACGATATACTGGAGCATTTTACAGTTAATGTTTTGAATGTCACGTTACCTTCGGGGCAAGGCGCAAAACCGAACAAATTAACGCATGAAGGGGTTGCGAAACGTTCGATCCTTATTATAAACAATACAGATAATCTATGTTTCCCGCGTTCGCTTGTAGCTGCAATGATTTATAGCGAACGCGGGAATGTGCGCACTGGGGAGCTTCACGCAAAATGGAATGCTGTGAGAAAACAGAATTCTGTGATGCAGCAAGAGCTAGCACTCGAACTCACGCGGAAAGCTGGCGTTTCTATACCCGATGAAGGATGTAACATTCCAGAGTTCGAACGTTTCCAACTCCATCTCGCAAGGTATGGTACGACGATCACTGTTTATAATTTTAGCTCTTTTGCTCGTGTGCGCCACCGTTATACGATGGCAGCGGGGTGCTCGTCTCTCTAGGTCGCGCGGTTAGACATAAACTAAATATGTATTACGAACGCAGTCGCCACTTTAATCCAATATTGAATTTAAGAGCTGCTAGTGGAAGTAGGGGCTATTGCGTTAGTTGCAACCGTGGATATAAACCTGAAAGGGGACATCGGTGTTCAAATGCGTGTCTCCGGTGTTTCGCCGTTCCGTCGTGTGAAGAAACGGTTCAACTAATCCATTGTAGCATGTGTCAACGGGCGTTTTACGGTAGCGCATGCTTCGAACGACATCGAGCCCCAAAGTCATACAACGTCGAGACAACATCGAGTGTCTGTAGCATTCTCCGGATTTGCAACAAATGCGGTCGTTTACAAAACTCAAGAAAAAAACATAAATGTAGTATGATTTATTGTCGTATTTGCGCGTCGTCAAAACCACTGAACACCTCTGTTTCATGCGCCCGCTTCGTCACCCGATGGATTATCGAAAAATCCAACGCGAGCGAAAATACTAGTGAAACTGAAACTGAAACGGGGATGAAAATAATAAGAACGTAGAAACGAGCGAACGCGAGAAAGGTCGCGTCGCATTTGTGTTTTATGATTTTGAGACATGGCAGGATGATATGGTCGAAGGCAGCGAAAATGTTAAAACGCACGTGGTTACACTTTGTGTCGCACAGCAAATATGTGATTCCTGTATGGAGATAGACGACATGACGGTGCGTTGTCGTTGGTGTGGCGTGCGTGAATTAATATTTCGCAATGATCCGGGTGAAGCAATTTGTCGATTTTGTCACGAGACCAACGAAGAGCTTCAAACAGATCATTTGCATAGCACATAACGCTAGCGCGTTCGACTCTCAATTTATTCTCCGCTACCTGGTCGAAAGTAACAACTACGTTGAGCCAAAACTTATTTTAAACGGTACGAAAATTATACTATTAACCGTTGGTCAAACTAAATTCATAGACAGCATTAATTATAGGCCGATGCGATTGTCAATGTTGCCAAAAGCTTTCGGGTTGAAGGGTATTTCAGGCTAAGGATTATTCCCTCATTTGTTTAATACGTCGAAAACCAATTTACACCGGCCCATTACCGGATATTCGGTATTTCTCACCAGATACGATGAAACCGGATGAACGTGAAGAGTTTTTAGCTGGCATGCGGAGATGGTTAGTAAAAACGTCGAGTTCGATTTTCAACGAGAGATAGTGGTCTATTGTCGCAACGACGTGGATATTCTTCGTCGAGCATGTCTCGCCTTTCGTAAAATTTTTTTGGAGCGGGGAAAAGTATGTCCCTTCGAAAATGTACAACCATCGCTTCCACTTGTATGCGAGTTTTCCGGAAAAACTTTTTGCGTGAGAAAGAGATAGGTATCATTCTGACGGGGGTTACAGACGCTGTAATAATATCGGATAAAGCTCTTCAATGGTTGCTGTGGAAGGAACGCGAACTCGGGCGCGTTATAATTCATGCTGGTAGAGGACGGGAACAACGTTTATCAGATGGTACATTAGTTGACGGTTATTACGAGTCGGAAAATCCACCGCGAAGACATGTTCTAATTTCACGGGTGCTTTTGGCATGGATGTCCTGCATGCTTTCGAGTGAACCGCGATAGACCACTCTTGACCAGTGTACACGCGGATACGATCGACGCACGCTACGAACGCACACTCTCAACGTCAAGTCGTCTTCAAAAAACAGGGATATTTCCTTACGGAGAAATGGGAATGCGTCTTCAATCAAGAGCTACGTGAGAATCAGGAGATGCGTGATTTTGTAGAAATCACCCAATGCTACGAACCATGCCCCTGATCCTCGCGACGCATTCTTCGGGGGTCGCACAGGGAATATCGTCACGCAGTACGAAGTTACGGGGGATGAGAAGTACGTTACGTTGACTATGCTCTCTATACCCCTATGTGCTGAAGACAGGCGCTTTTCCGATCGGACATCCGGAAGTTTACGTGGGTGAAGAGTGTTCCAACTTAATCGGTGTGGCTCCTGATTTTAACTTTACTACGGTGGAAGGACTCGTACAATGCAGAGTACTCGCACCACGTGAACTCTTTCACCCCGTACTACCGTTTCGCACGCAAGGTAAATTATTGTTCGCACTCTGTCGCAGCTGCTGTGAAACATTCTCTCAAATAGCGTGTACACATGAGAATCCAGCCGATCGTGAATTCGAATGCACTTGGGTCTCTTGCGAACTACGAAAAGCCATTGAGAAAGGTTATCGTGTGACATCTGTGAGCGAAATATGGAATTATAAAATCTCACGATACGATCCTAGTACACGGCAGGGCGGATTGTTTACCGAATATATTAATTGTTTCCTACAGCTTAAGCAGGAGACCAGCGGCTGGCGAACGAATGCGCGGATAACGACGAGAACGCAAAAGAAAATTATTTAAGGGAGTAAAGAAATTGAGGGGTTTGTTCTCGATAGGTGTAATATAGCGCGGAATCCCGGACTACGCTCGATTGCAAAGTTGTGTCTGAATTCCTTCTGGGGAAAATTCGGTCAACGTTCTAATCTACCGAATACAGAGATTGTTAGAACGCGAGAACATTTATTATCTTTGCTCACAAGTCCCGAGCATGAAATAATAAATATTTTGCCTGTAAACGACGACGTGATTTACGTCACGTGGCGACTGTGACAAGAGGCGCTCGTACCTTCTTCGATGACAAATGTAGTAATAGCGGCTTACACTACGGCGCAGGCACGACTAAAATTATACGAATATTTAGAAAAATTAGACCGCCGTGTATTATATTATGACACCGATTCCTGTATATATCAGGTGTAGTAAAAAGAAATCCATTATTTTTGCATGAAATTGAAGGCTTTAATTACCATAGTTAGAATGATCCGATTTAGGTCAAATATGCGCCGTTTGTTCGATAACTTGTTGCCATTTTGAAGGTAATTTCATTATACCTCTCTCATAGAAGCCCTCGTCCCTATTGGCAAAAAATTGAGACAGTCGATTTTCACAAGCCTCTCTTGAAGCGAATTTTTCACCAGCAAAATGGTTCGCCATGGACAGGAACAGATGGTAATCACTTGGTGCCAGGTCCGGACTATAAGGTGGATGCATAAGAACCTCCCAACCAAGCTCCCGGAGCTTCTGGCGAGTCACTATCGATGTGTGTGGCCTGGTGTTGTCCTGATGGAACACAATTCCTCTCCTATTGGCCAAAGCTGGCCGCTTCTGGGCGATTGCTTCCTTCAGACGGTCCAGTTGTTGACAGTACAGTTCCGAGTTAAGAGTTTTGTCGTAGGGGAGCAGCTCATAGTAGATAATTCCCTGCCAATCCCACCAAACACACAGCACAACCTTCCTGGCCGTCAATCATGGTTTGGCCGCCGTTTCCGCCGGCTCACCGCGATTCGACCACGACCGTTTCCGCTTGACGTTGTCGTAAGTGATCCACTTTTCATCACCAGTGACCAACCGCTTCGTGGTCGACCCAAATGGGTCGATTTTGTTGCGATTCAGCAGCGATTCGCAGATGGAAATTCGGTCCATGAGATTTTTTTTCGTTAACTCGTGTGGCACCCATACATCGAGCTTCTTTTTGTATCCAGCCTTATTCAAATGGTTCCAAACGGTCTTTTGTGCAATCTTTAGCTCTTGGGCAATCGAAACAGTGCTTACATGACGGTCGGACTCGACAATGTCCATGATTTTATCGATATTTTCGACAATTGGCCTTCCAGTGCGTGGTGCATCTTTGACATCGAAATTACCGGAACGGAATCGACGAAACCAAAATTGCGCGTGATTGGCTGTTACAGTATCAGGACCATAAACACTATTCATATTTTCAGCCGCCTGGCTTGCGTTTTCGCCTTTATCGAAGAAAAACTGTAAAATATAGCATATTTTCTCTTTGCTAGTGTCCATCTTTGACGCGCGCTCAAACAAAACTGAGTCAACTAATCACAAAACTGTCAGAAAAGTTTTTTTAGTACGAAATCTTATCTTTCTAACGCCATCTAGTGGAACCTGATCGGACTTATACAACGCGAGATACAGATAACTAAAGCCATCTATTGGAAAATTAATGGATTTCTTTTTACTACACCTAATATGTGAGCACCGGTGACCCCGATGAGTACGTACCGTGTACGGGTAATTTTTTGGGTAATATGACGGATGAACTTGAGAACCATGGTCAAGGTAGTTACATAGAGACCTTTATATCCGGAGGCCCAAAATTTTACTCCTACGTTATACGTACTCCGCAAGGTAGAACTCACGAAGTTTGTAAAGTAAAGGGGATAACCCTAAACTTCGAAAATTCGAGATATATTAACTTTAGCAGTATAAAAAATTTATTAATAGCCGGAAAAATAACCGAAAATGAGAAAGATGATGAGAGGGAGGAGGATTCGCGGAAAATATCGATAAATTTACGTTTTAGAGCGATTCGGCGTACTTCACGACGTCGTAACGAGAGACGAGAGCAAATCATGCAAGTCTGTGCTGCTAAAACGTAGATTCGACAATAACACAGGACACTCTCTGCCATATGGCTACGTGGCGTCGTAATAGAGTAGTCGGTTGATCCTTCTTCTCTTTCGAATCTGAACACTTATTTCTAGAGAATAAGAAAATGTATAAATGTAAATATAGTGTTAAGTATTCTGTGTAAAAATATACGACTGTTTTCTCTCAATAATGACTTATCTGTATATTGCGTACACAGGGATATGAGCTAGTGGTCCCGTTATGGAGACTCCTCGGCGCGGGGTTATAAGACCATCACCGTTTCTTCTTTTCTTCAGTATTTATGTAGCTTCACTAGGTAACAGAATCAATCATTTAGCAAAATGGACGTTCGCTGGAAACATCCTTGGACATCTATCGTTTGCGGTCCTACGGGCTGTGGGAAAACGGTTTTCGTAAAGATTTTTCTTCGTTATTTACCTGTAATGGCGGATACCCGTTTCGACAGGATCCTATTCTATTATGCCAAGTGGCAAGAGACTTACCGTCAATTACAGCAAGAAGTGACGAAATCAGGCCGTTGTATGATAGAATTTCGAGAAGGCTTACCGCGCGCGGATGATTATTCAAACGACCCTCTTGTCGCGAAATTGGTGATAATAGACGATCTCATGAGGGAATCGTCATCGTGCGAAGTAATTGTCGATCTGTTTACGAAGGGGAGTCATCACAAAAACCTTAGTGTTATACTCATTTCGCAAAATCTATTTCATCAAGGACGAGGGCAACGAGATATTTCTCTCAATACGAATTACATTGTGGTGTTCAAAAACCTCCGTGATTGTGCTCAGATACGCCACTAGGCCAGGCAGGTATATCCGGAAGATTCAAAGTTTTTGGAAGAAGCTTACTATGACGCTACATCGTTTCCACATGGATATCTGTTGCTCGATCTGAAACAATCTACTCCAGATGAGTATCGGTTTCGTACATGTATCCTCCCCACCGATACCACGCACTATGTTTACGTTCAACGAGGATCCACCAGAAGTTACGTATAAAACACGTGCATATGCTTATTCTGTGACAGTCTTGTCGTCGCAATGACAACGGGTGGTGGTAGCAGAACGGATGCGAATAAAACAGTAAGTCTGGCAAAACGATCCATCGGTGAAAAAAACATCTCTCTTCTGAAGACGTTGTGCTACTTGACGGGGAAACAACGCGCCGCCTTTCTGCGAGAAGCTGACCGTGATTTCATCAGATGTATTTGCGAGTGCGCCTTCAACACGCTCAAAGGTAACGTACCGCTCGGCAGAAGGGAAAAAAATCCTCTATCACGTTACAAAGCAACGCTACGCCATATCGCTAATAATCGTGCCAATTGGAGAGGCAAACGGAGTGTGATAGTGCAGCGTGGAGGATTTCTACCTTATCTAATTGGCCCTATACTCGGTGCTATATTATTCAAAATTATTGATAATTAAGACTGTTCGCGCTTGAACCATGGAAAGAGCCAAGAAGATGGTACTGATTTCTATGGATAATCTTGAGAGATTACAGCTGCAGACTCATACATCGCCGACCTCGCTGTCGTCGTCGTCGTTGGCGTCTTCCTCGACTACGATTCCCTCTGTTTTGACAGATAAACCCACAACTGGGTTGAACATAGCATCGGTAGAGAATGAAAATACGGTGCGTACTTCGGGTTCCGTCCTGTCACGTCTCGACGCAGAGATGCATAGAATTCTCAACTCTCCGGTCCTCGGAGGAGCTCGGGAAAAATGGAGATTGTATAGAGAGGTGCTTCAGCGATATCTGTACTTTTTTCGAGAGCGGGAAAAACGTCGATTACGCGGAAAAAAGAAGAGAAACCCGATGTTGGTGGTGCGGTCGACGATGATGACAACGCTGGGGAAGGGGAAAATACCCCTCGTGAAGATGACGAATACGCTAACGGAAACGCAGTAGAAGAAAACACAGGTATAGATGCAAATGAAGATATTCTCAATATAGAGACCGGAGTACGTCGAACGTTGAACGTTTCTCAACACGTACGAGCCGATACACGTAGTCGTCACCACCGCACCAACGAACAGAAAAGTATCGGGAGAATACTGAATAAAGTGCCAAAGAGTTACCGAGCTAAAGCGCGCAAGCTGTTGGCACATTTGTGTGATGCGGCGGTACCCGGTCGATTAAGCTGGGACAGACAAGGAGTCGTAACAATAGATGATAGAATTCTGAGAGGATCGAATATCATCGACCTCTTAAACGACGCGGCTCATGAACGAAAAACCACCAGAGCAGTAGCGAGAGTACAGTTTGCACGCCTTTTGCGTGAAGTGGATACTCCTCCGGAATTTGTAGGAAATCGAGAATTACTGGAAGAAGTCATGTACGAAAGTGATCTTTCCGCGAGATTGAGAGAAACTCTTCCGAGAGGTAGCAGCACACCGCTCCCATCACCTAACGAGCAGCTTTGGTCTAAACGTAAGATTGCCCAGACGTCGTTTGAGGAAAAAGATCACGAGGATGGACGGTCTCTGTTTGTAACAACCAATGAGAATAGAAATAAAACACGAATGAGCGGAGACATTTCTAAACCAACGAGTAAAAGACGCGTGATAGATTGGAACCCCTTAGAATTGAATATAGCTTCTTCGTCGGCTAACACCTATGCACATCGACTTCCACCAACGAAAGGACGAACGTGCAAACGTACTATCGGAGACACGTCTCTCGCTGAAGAACGCGACGCAGAGCGGGTACACGCGACATTTATTACTTCCGATCAATATAGGCGTAAAACGCGAGTGAACGACAACGCTTCTAAATCAGCGAGTAAAAGACGTTTGATCAATTGGAACACACTGGAATGACCGACTTCGCAAAATTCTACTACGATCCTGCACACTATGCGGGATACTCTACGATAAAAATCTTTCGCGAATCGCAGGACCTGGCTTCACGCGTGAAGAGATTATTCGTTGGCTTCAAGCGCAGGATGTATACACACTTCATCGACCGACACGGCAAAAATTTCCACGTTTGCATTACAACGTCACGAATATCGACGATCTGCGGGAGGCTGATTTGGTTGAACTCGCTAATTTCCGAAATTACAATGAGGGCTATTGTTACTTGTTGACAATCATCGATGTGTTTAGCAAATTTGTCTGGGTAGAACCAATAAGAAGTAAAACTTCGGCCAGCGTGAAGGAAACTTTTCGTCGCGTGCTCTTAAGAAGCAGTGGGCGAGTACCTGTATGGTTGCAGAGTGACAAGAGTAAAGAATTCATCGGTCAAACATTTCAAAAATTTCTGAAGGAAAAGAACATAAGTTTTCGCACGGTGTGAAATCCAGATGTCAAATGAGCGGTGGTCAAATGCTTCAACAGAAACGCTCAACAGAACGCTCAAAGAACGCTTATGGCGCTATTTTATACACAAAAATACACATCGTTACATAAATGTTTTGCAAGGCATCGTGCACGCTTACAATCTCACTCGACATTCAACCATTAAAATGGAACCGGCAAGCGTCACGTTGGAAAACGCACGCATCGCTCGTGAACATATGCAACAGCGATACTATCATCTCGATAAACTCGATCGAAGAAATCATAGTCAAGGAGCTAAATATCAGGTGTAATAAAAAGAAATCTATTATTTTTGCATGAAATTGAAGGCTTTAATTACCATAGTTAGAATGATCCGATTTAGGTCAAATATGCGCCGATAACTTGCCATTTTGAAGGTAATTTCATTATGCCTCTCTCATAGAAGCCCTCGTCCCTATTGGCAAAAAATTGAGACAGTCGATTTTCACAAGCCTCTTTTGAAGCGAATTTTTCACCAGCAAAATGGTTCGCCATGGACAGGAATAGATGGTAATCACTTGGTCCGGACTATAAGGTGGATGCATAAGAACCTCCCAACCAAGCTCCCGGAGCTTCTGGCGAGTCACTATCGATGTGTGTGGCCTGGCGTTGTCCTGATGGAACACAATTCCTCTCCTATTGGCCAAAGCTGGCCGCTTCTGGGCGATTGCTTCCTTCAGACGGTCAATTGTTGACAGTACAGTTCCGAGTTAAGAGTTTTGCCGTAGGGTAGCAGCTCATAGTAGATAATTCCCTGCCAATCCCACCAAACACACAGCAAAACCTTCCTGGCCGTCAATCCTGGCTTGATCACCGTTTCCGCCGGCTCACCGCGATTCGACCACGACCGTTTTCGCTTGACGTTGTCGTAAGTGATCCACTTTTCATCATCAGTGACCAACCGCTTCAGAAATGGGTCGATTTTGTTGCGATTCAGCAGCGATTCGCAGATGGAAATTCGGTCCATGAGGTTTTTTTTCGTTAACTCGTGTGGCACCCATCATCGAGCTTCTTTTTGTATCCAGCCTTATTCAAATGGTTCCAAACGGTTTTTTGTGCAATCTTTAGCTCTTGGGCAATCGAAACAGTGCTTACATGACGGTCGGACTCGACAATGTCCATGATTTTATCGATATTGTCGACAATTGGCCTTCCAGAGCGTGGTGCATCTTTGACATCGAAATTACCGGAACGGAATCGACGAAACCAAAATTGCGCGTGATTGGCTGTTACAGTATCAGGACCATAAACACTATTCACATTTTCAGCCGCCTGGCTTGCGTTTTCGCCTTTATCGAAGAAAAACTGTAAAATATAGCGTATTTTCTCTTTGCTAGTGTCCATCTTTGACGCGCGCTCAAACAAAACTGAGTCAACTAATCACAAAACTGTCAGAAAAGTTTTTTGAGTACGAAATCTCATGTTTTTAACGCCATCTAGTGGAACCCGATCGGACTTATACAACGCGAGATACAGATAACTAAAGCCATATATTGGAAAAATAATGAATTTCTTTTTTCTACACCTGATACAAAATGGGTACACTAGTGCGTGTCAGTAGAGCGAAAGGAGTCTTTGAGAAAGGATATGAGGCGAACTGGACAGAAGAAATATTTCGTATTCACCGTATTCTCGAGTGGCGAAATCCCCGTGTGTACGAATTGAGTGATCTGTCAGGTAAAGTGATCGATGGGATATTTTACGAGCAGAACTAACCGGGGTAAACAAAAACTTACAAGAAGAAGAATTTATCGTGGATAAGGTGATACGGCGCCAAGGACGAGGAGCTTATAAAGAACTTTTCGTCAGCTGGCGGGGTTATCCTTCTAAATTCAATTCCTGGATAGCTGCTTCGAATATAAAGCTGCTTCCAAACCATGATGGGGGAAACCAGTTTCTCATGATACTACCGAGCAATAGTAGCATGCGACACCATCCCGAAAATACAACTACTTCATTTATTACGGAATTGCCTCAAGAAGTGAAGCTGACTAGCTTATGGGAAGTTGCGCTTACCGAAATTCAATTCCCCTTTAGTTTTTTACACGTGCGCCCCGAGGAAGATACAGAACTCGTATTCATTTCATTGCCGCGTGAAAATATTAATACCAAAAATGCCAAATCAGTCATCATAAAAGGCGACGACCATATACCCAAATTCGGGCTTACCCGCATAACCTCCGGTGTTTACACCACGGTGAGCAAACTGTTACAGTCTTTAAACAACGCTAGCTCATTACTCAAAACGCACATTGCCTGGCGCCAGGATCCTCATCAGGGTGATAAAGTAACGGTGTACTGCACATGTGATATTAAAGAATGCAGTAGTCTTCATTTCGTGAAGTTTTCCGACAAAGTGGCTCGTATGCTCGGCTTCGATATGTATAGACCGAACGAGAAATTCATTCATCTCGACTTGCCGAAAATTATACAGGGGCGTATAGCGTACCATCCCAATATTGATCGTAATGCGAATCCCCAGAAACTTGGAAAAGGAAGATTTTACTCTTTTATCATGTTGAAACGTGAACTTATGTCCGACGAACCAGCTAGTACGGTGCGGGGTGTACCCGATAAACTCTTTGTTTATTGCGACATTTGTGGGTCCTATATAACGGGAGACGTGTATTCTCCTCTTCTCCGTGTAGTCCCGTCGAATACAACGGTGGTAAATATGCCTATGGTCGTAATATGATGAAGCATTTTTCACTGCCGAATTATATTTCATTGCGATTAACATGTTTCCGCACGATCGAAATAGATATAAAAGATCAGGTTGGCGAAAGAATACCATTTAAATTTGGGACATTGACAGTTACATTACAATTTAGACGTCGTGATTAGCACGATATGACACATTATTTAGAGTATTACGAAGCGCAATCCGGGGGAAGTCGCAGCGGTGGAATTCCGCGAGTTTTTGTAGAATCGCAGTATCAGCGCGGCCATGGTATCGGTAGTTTTCTCGGTGGTCTGTTACTTTATCTGGCCAGTGGTGCGCATGTCGTTGGAAAAGAAGCTCTACGCGCAAGGATTAATATACTCGATGATGTGGAGAATAACACGCCGTTAAAAGCAGCTGTTAAAACACTCCTCAAGGAATCAAGCTCAAATCTCAAAAGAAGAGCGGAAGAACACATTAACAAACTGATGGAGGGGTCTGGATATAAAACTTCTGTGAACATCGGAAAGCTCAGTTTCTTTTCGTCACGCTAAGCGGATACAGCGGTACATCATCTTCGCGCAAACATCGGATCAGCTCTTCTAAATCAAGCAAGAGAAAAGCGACTCGAAGAAACATAAGGGGAAACAACGGGGTAAAAAGCTAGCGAAGAAGCCGGCGAAGAAGCGCTCAGTGAAGAAAAGCGGGAGAGGCCTTAGTAGAATAGTGAGGCCGGTTCTAACCCAGCAGTGCTGAGGGGAACGCGGGGAAGCGGGGAACTCAGGGCGCGGGGTATGACGTCGCGCGAGGAAGGGGAACTCATGGTGGGACGTCACGCAAGATGGTGACCGTGACGTCACGCATACGACACGAAAAAAAAAATGTATTGCGATGTAGGCAGACTCGAACCCAGGCCCTCGCAGTTACTATCCTATGCGCCAGAGCTCCTAGATCACCGTCGTTTGTTGCTAGTAGATGTCTAGTGAATGTTCTTAGAGTGGGCATGATGACGTCACGAGAGGAAAAATAAGTCGAAACTAGGTCAGACTCAAACCTCAGGCCTTTCGTTTACTGCGCCATATCGAACATCTATCGAACGTCTATCGAACGTCTATTGAACGTCTCACGAACATCTATCGAACGTCTTTCGAACGTCTATCGAACGTCTCCCGAACGTTTCTCGAACGTCTATCGAACGTCTATCGAACGTCTATCGAACGTCTATCGAACGTCTCTCGAATGTTTGTGCTTATAGTTTCTTCAAACGGTAGAGGATCGATATGGATTTAAATGTCGACATTCCACTAACAGCAGTCAGTATTCACTTAGCATTTTGCGAACATGTCGCTAACGCTTACGTTGACTGGCAACAGTAGCGTTCTTAGCGGTGAGCTATTTTCCCGCTATAGATTTGAGCGACGGTGATTATGAGCTTGGTTTAACGGATTTTGAAACATATAATACGATACCAAATGTAAATTCATCGAATAATAAATTTTAGTATGGTGCTAACGATGAAGAAATTACGATTCCTGAAGGATCGTACGAATTGCGCGCCATACACTAATATCTAAAACGTGCAATTTCACATTTTCAAAAAACAGTGCGTTCCAAAAATAACCCATATAGAGATGACGATAATGAATATCCTATAATAATTCGTGCCAATAATAATACGATGAGGAGTGAAATAAAATGTGCTTATAGGATAAATTTTAGCAAACCAAACAACATTGGCTCGCTTTTAGGATTCTCATCGAGTCGTGTATTAGAACCGCACCGATGGTACTAATCGGACGCACCGATTAAGATTATCAACGTGAATATCATTCGTATAGAATGCAGCGTTGTCAGTGGTGCGTACAGTAACATGATGCGTGTACATATAATACATGAATTCTCGCCTAAAGTGCCACCAGGATATAAGATATCGGAAACGCCGGCACATGTTATTTACCTTCCAATCATCATACGGAGCATTACAGATTTAACGGTGCGTATCGTCGATCAAGAAAGACAATCGCTCGATTTTCGTGCAGAAGAGATTACTATTAGATTACATGTACGACGGCGACGATAATAAACGTATCTATGAAATGCTTGTGGTGAATCAAGCGGAACTGGAGAAACAAGCGGGAAATATATTTTTTACGAGACGCGCGATTAACAGTACAAAATCCCTCGTTCGAAAGAAACTCAGCGTGTTTAACGTTGAATTTTTGAAATCTCTGGGATTCATCGTACGAAACGATTGAGAAAGATGATTGACATTTTGAAAATTGAAAGTGAACCGGTCTTTGACGAGCGCATCGTCAAGATTGAGACACATACGTACAACCCATACGCTAACACAACGTTTGGAAATAGCGACGAGATACGAATACCCATACAGCAGCAGGATTTATACATATTGCCATGCGAGAGTTATCTCTATGTCGAGGGGAAGGTGACGAAACAAGTTGCAGTCGATGGTGCAACTGTAACGTTGGGATATATTACGTTGCATTCATGTTTGATGAGATTCGTTATGAACTGGATGGTGTGGAGATTGATCGTAACAGAAACGTGGGAATAACTTCAACGCTCAAAACTATGTATCGATGTCTTCGGACGAAAATGCTGTCATGAAAAATGCTGCGTGGGATGCGACTGACACTATTTCTCCGGAATGGATACTTCAACTTTTGCGTCCCACTCAGCGTGTTGCTAGGATTCTATGAAGACTACAAGCGTATCGTGATTAACGCGCGTCACGAATTGATTCTATTACGATCGCGCAGCGACAACAACAGTCTACTAGGATCTTCAGCGCTGGATCCTAAGATGAGCTATCAAGATACAATGGCGAATGCCTCACGTAATTTGAACGATATCAATAAACTTTCCATGCTGAAAACTTTGAAGAATGGACGATACCTGAGTATGAGTTTCCGCTCGTGGGATCTGTATGAATTTCCTCTACTGCAAAGCACGACCAAACATCTGTGGACCATCAAAACTGCTACTAATCTGGAGAAGCCTCGATACGTTATCTTTGGCTGCAGACTGGTCGGAAGAATGTAATGTCGGAAATATAGCTCGTTTCAATGACTGCAAATTGATCAATGTGATGCTCTATTTGAATTCAGAGTGTATCCGTACGATGACATGAATTTAGACTTTGCAAAAAAATAAATGCGCCATACTTACGATATGTATAGACGTTTTCGTAAATCGTATTGGATGCGACAGTGCTGAGGTATGGTTAGCAATTACCGACTTTCGGCGGCTAGGTCCTTTCGTGGTTATCGATTGTTCGCGTCAAAATGAGTCCGTCACGAGTACCATGTGGATGTGCGGATAGAATTGGGTGTAAGGAGAATATACCGGTGAATACTACCGCATATTGTCTCATCCTGCATCCTGCGTGTAGTTGAATACAGCCCGCTAACCAATATAGTGCGCAAACTCAATACATCAAAAGTATGTACGAGAAAAGTATAATACACGAAAAAGTGCTATAAACGGCATTTCTCTCCTGGACGTGTCGAAGAATATTCGCCATGGATGCCCGACATTTGTCGACTTGCAAGGATTCATGGTTGGAGAGAAATTTATTGTAAAAGAAGCGGCGATACTGAAGAAGGAACTATTCTTTCGCACTACATCTTCACGAGTCCGATGCCATGGCATCTGCTCACAAGATCGGACAAATCGAGGGCCTACTGGTTAACTGCTAATCATCATGGATTACGATGGGAAGATGGAACCGTCAAATACTGCAGAGCTAAACATCTGGTTACTGCAGCTGTGGCGGGTGATATGTATGGCAACTTGAAGACGATGCATCTCAATTTGTGTATGTGAAGGGACATGAGAAGCGGAAATGGTTGTTACAACTTCTGGATGACAATGCGAGAAGCAGCGTGATCATTAAGACCATGGACACGATTACGACGATATGCCTTCCCTGCAAAAATTGAATAATACTTTTCGATGTAATAATCATATGAAAAATTGTGCATTACAGAATGTACTAAATATTTTCAATTGGTGGTCTCGAAGAAAATTGTATGACGCTATATAATAAATCTAATAATCATTATTTCAAATGTGCAGATGTTTCTTTCCCTTATCCCCTTTCTTAGAATTTTATATGGTAATTGTTGATAAAAATACTTCTTTATTTGCGGTATGATGCTTATTAGACGTTCGAGAGATGTTCGATTGACGTTCAATAGATGTTCGATAGACGTTCGATAGACGTTCGATAGACGTTCGATATGGCGCAGTAAACGAAGGGCTAAGGGGGTTTGAGTCTGACCTAGTTTCGACTTATTTTTTCTCTTATGACGTCATAACCCACTCTAAGAACCTTCACTAGACGTCTAATAGCAACAGGCGACGGTGGTCTAGGAGCTTTGGAGCATTGGATAGTAACCGCGAGGCCCGGGTTCGAGTCTAGTAGTATACAGTTTTTTCTCTCGTGACGTCATCATGCCTACTTTAAGAACCTTTCTTAGACGTCTAATAGCAACAGGCGACGGTGGTCTAGGAGCTTTGGAGCATTGGTAGTAACCGCGAGCGTTCGGGTTCGATTCTACCTGCATCCCAATACATTTTTTTTCTCGTGACGTATGCGTGACGTCACGGTCGCTATCTTGCGTGACGTCTCACCATGAGTTCCCCTTCCCCGCGCGACGTCATACCCGCGCCATGAGTTCCCCGCTTCCCCGCGCGACGTCATACCCCGCGCCCTGAGTTCCCGTTCCCCGCGCGACATCATACCGCGCCATGAGTTCCCCGCTTCCCCCGCGCCCCCTCAGCGCTTCTGGATTAGAACCGCCTTACTATTCTACTAATGGATGAAGATTAATAGTACGTTAAGTTGCTTAAACAATTCTACTTGAATGCGCACAGAAAAACAAATGAAGATATATATCAATAGGTAACGACAGCTGAAGCTCCAAATAACGGGTATATCGCATCATTATCTGAGTTAATACGCGATGTATATTCTAAATCAGTGCTAGGAATTAAGTGAGCATCTCGGGCCGATTTCAGAGNTAACACAGGACACTCTCTGCCATATGGCTACGTGGCGTCGTAATAGAGTAGTCGGTTGATCCTTCTTCTCTTTCGAATCTGAACACTTATTTCTAGAGAATAAGAAAATGTATAAATGTAAATATAGTGTTAAGTATTCTGTGTAAAAATATACGACTGTTTTCTCTCAATAATGACTTATCTGTATATTGCGTACACAGGGATATGAGCTAGTGGTCCCGTTATGGAGACTCCTCGGCGCGGGTTATAAGCCCATCACCGTTTCTTCTTTTCTTCAGTATTTATGTAGCTTCACTAGGTAACAGAATCAATCATTTAGCAAAATGGACGTTCGCTGGAAACATCCTTGGACATCTATCGTTTGCGGTCCTACGGGCTGTGGGAAAACGGTTTTCGTAAAGATTTTTCTTCGTTATTTACCTGTAATGGCGGATACCCGTTTCGACAGGATCCTATTCTATTATGCCAAGTGGCAAGAGACTTACCGTCAATTACAGCAAGAAGTGACGAAATCAGGCCGTTGTATGATAGAATTTCGAGAAGGCTTACGCGCGCGGATGATTATTCAAACGACCCTCTTGTCGCGAAATTGGTGATAATAGACGATCTCATGAGGGAATCGTCATCGTGCGAAGTAATTGTCGATCTGTTTACGAAGGGGAGTCATCACAAAACCTTAGTGTTATACTCATTTCGCAAAATCTATTTCATCAAGGACGAGGGCAACGAGATATTTCTCTCAATACGAATTACATTGTGGTGTTCAAAAACCTCCGTGATTGTGCTCAGATACGCCACTAGGCCAGGCAGGTATATCCGGAAGATTCAAAGTTTTTGGAAGAAGCTTACTATGACGCTACATCGTTTCCACATGGATATCTGTTGCTCGATCTGAAACAATCTACTCCAGATGAGTATCGGTTTCGTACATGTATCCTCCCCACCGATACCACGCACTATGTTTACGTTCAACGAGGATCCACCAGAAGTTACGTATAAAACACGTGCATATGCTTATTCTGTGACAGTCTTGTCGTCGCAATGACAACGGGTGGTGGTAGCAGAACGGATGCGAATAAAACAGTAAGTCTGGCAAAACGATCCATCGGTGAAAAAACATCTCTCTTCTGAAGACGTTGTGCTACTTGACGGGGAAACAACGCGCCGCCTTTCTGCGAGAAGCTGACCGTGATTTCATCAGATGTATTTGCGAGTGCGCCTTCAACACGCTCAAAGGTAACGTACCGCTCGGCAGAAGGGAAAAAAATCCTCTATCACGTTACAAAGCAACGCTACCATATCGCTAATAATCGTGCCAATTGGAGAGGCAAACGGAGTGTGATAGTGCAGCGTGGAGGATTTCTACCTTATCTAATTGGCCCTATACTCGGTGCTATATTATTCAAAATTATTGATAATTAAGACTGTTCGCGCTTGAACCATGGAAAGAGCCAAGAAGATGGTACTGATTTCTATGGATAATCTTGAGAGATTACAGCTGCAGACTCATACATCGCCGACCTCGCTGTCGTCGTCGTCGTTGGCGTCTTCCTCGACTACGATTCCCTCTGTTTTGACAGATAAACCCACAACTGGGTTGAACATAGCATCGGTAGAGAATGAAAATACGGTGCGTACTTCGGGTTCCGTCCTGTCACGTCTCGACGCAGAGATGCATAGAATTCTCAACTCTCCGGTCCTCGGAGGAGCTCGGGAAAAATGGAGATTGTATAGAGAGGTGCTTCAGCGATATCTGTACTTTTTCGAGAGCGGGAAAAAACGTCGATTACGCGGAAAAAAGAAGAGAAACCCGATGTTGGTGGTGCGGTCGACGATGATGACAACGCTGGGGAAGGGGAAAATACCCCTCGTGAAGATGACGAATACGCTAACGGAAACGCAGTAGAAGAAAACACAGGTATAGATGCAAATGAAGATATTCTCAATATAGAGACCGGAGTACGTCGAACGTTGAACGTTTCTCAACACGTACGAGCCGATACACGTAGTCGTCACCACCGCACCAACGAACAGAAAAGTATCGGGAGAATACTGAATAAAGTGCCAAAGAGTTACCGAGCTAAAGCGCGCAAGCTGTTGGCACATTTGTGTGATGCGGCGGTACCCGGTCGATTAAGCTGGGACAGACAAGGAGTCGTAACAATAGATGATAGAATTCTGAGAGGATCGAATATCATCGACCTCTTAAACGACGCGGCTCATGAACGAAAAACCACCAGAGCAGTAGCGAGAGTACAGTTTGCACGCCTTTTGCGTGAAGTGGATACTCCTCCGGAATTTGTAGGAAATCGAGAATTACTGGAAGAAGTCATGTACGAAAGTGATCTTTCCGCGAGATTGAGAGAAACTCTTCCGAGAGGTAGCAGCACACCGCTCCCATCACCTAACGAGCAGCTTTGGTCTAAACGTAAGATTGCCCAGACGTCGTTTGAGGAAAAAGATCACGAGGATGGACGGTCTCTGTTTGTAACAACCAATGAGAATAGAAATAAAACACGAATGAGCGGAGACATTTCTAAACCAACGAGTAAAAGACGCGTGATAGATTGGAACCCCTTAGAATTGAATATAGCTTCTTCGTCGGCTAACACCTATGCACATCGACTTCCACCAACGAAAGGACGAACGTGCAAACGTACTATCGGAGACACGTCTCTCGCTGA
This sequence comes from Harpegnathos saltator, assembly GCF_003227715.2. Taxonomy (NCBI): domain Eukaryota; kingdom Metazoa; phylum Arthropoda; class Insecta; order Hymenoptera; family Formicidae; genus Harpegnathos; species Harpegnathos saltator. The sequence goes on along the minus strand of NW_020230149.1, from coordinate 410,049 downwards.
AGAACGCGACGCAGAGCGGGTACACGCGACATTTATTACTTCCGATCAATATAGGCGTAAAACGCGAGTGAACGACAACGCTTCTAAATCAGCGAGTAAAAGACGTTTGATCAATTGGAACACACTGGAATGACCGACTTCGCAAAATTCTACTACGATCCTGCACACTATGCGGGATACTCTACGATAAAAATCTTTCGCGAATCGCAGGACCTGGCTTCACGCGTGAAGAGATTATTCGTTGGCTTCAAGCGCAGGATGTATAACACACTTCATCGACCGACACGGCAAAAATTTCCACGTTTGCATTACAACGTCACGAATATCGACGATCTGCGGGAGGCTGATTTGGTTGAACTCGCTAATTTCCGAAATTACAATGAGGGCTATTGTTACTTGTTGACAATCATCGATGTGTTTAGCAAATTTGTCTGGGTAGAACCAATAAGAAGTAAAACTTCGGCCAGCGTGAAGGAAACTTTTCGTCGCGTGCTCTTAAGAAGCAGTGGGCGAGTACCTGTATGGTTGCAGAGTGACAAGAGTAAAGAATTCATCGGTCAAACATTTCAAAAATTTCTGAAGGAAAAGAACATAAGTTTTCGCACGGTGTGAAATCCAGATGTCAAATGAGCGGTGGTCAAATGCTTCAACAGAAACGCTCAACAGAACGCTCAAAGAACGCTTATGGCGCTATTTTATACACAAAAATACACATCGTTACATAAATGTTTTGCAAGGCATCGTGCACGCTTACAATCTCACTCGACATTCAACCATTAAAATGGAACCGGCAAGCGTCACGTTGGAAAACGCACGCATCGCTCGTGAACATATGCAACAGCGATACTATCATCTCGATAAACTCGATCGAAGAAATCATAGTCAAGGAGCTAAATATCAGGTGTAATAAAAAGAAATCTATTATTTTTGCATGAAATTGAAGGCTTTAATTACCATAGTTAGAATGATCCGATTTAGGTCAAATATGCGCCGATAACTTGCCATTTTGAAGGTAATTTCATTATGCCTCTCTCATAGAAGCCCTCGTCCCTATTGGCAAAAAATTGAGACAGTCGATTTTCACAAGCCTCTTTTGAAGCGAATTTTTCACCAGCAAAATGGTTCGCCATGGACAGGAATAGATGGTAATCACTTGGTCCGGACTATAAGGTGGATGCATAAGAACCTCCCAACCAAGCTCCCGGAGCTTCTGGCGAGTCACTATCGATGTGTGTGGCCTGGCGTTGTCCTGATGGAACACAATTCCTCTCCTATTGGCCAAAGCTGGCCGCTTCTGGGCGATTGCTTCCTTCAGACGGTCAATTGTTGACAGTACAGTTCCGAGTTAAGAGTTTTGCCGTAGGGTAGCAGCTCATAGTAGATAATTCCCTGCCAATCCCACCAAACACACAGCAAAACCTTCCTGGCCGTCAATCCTGGCTTGATCACCGTTTCCGCCGGCTCACCGCGATTCGACCACGACCGTTTTCGCTTGACGTTGTCGTAAGTGATCCACTTTTCATCATCAGTGACCAACCGCTTCAGAAATGGGTCGATTTTGTTGCGATTCAGCAGCGATTCGCAGATGGAAATTCGGTCCATGAGGTTTTTTTTCGTTAACTCGTGTGGCACCCATCATCGAGCTTCTTTTTGTATCCAGCCTTATTCAAATGGTTCCAAACGGTTTTTTGTGCAATCTTTAGCTCTTGGGCAATCGAAACAGTGCTTACATGACGGTCGGACTCGACAATGTCCATGATTTTATCGATATTGTCGACAATTGGCCTTCCAGAGCGTGGTGCATCTTTGACATCGAAATTACCGGAACGGAATCGACGAAACCAAAATTGCGCGTGATTGGCTGTTACAGTATCAGGACCATAAACACTATTCACATTTTCAGCCGCCTGGCTTGCGTTTTCGCCTTTATCGAAGAAAAACTGTAAAATATAGCGTATTTTCTCTTTGCTAGTGTCCATCTTTGACGCGCGCTCAAACAAAACTGAGTCAACTAATCACAAAACTGTCAGAAAAGTTTTTTGAGTACGAAATCTCATGTTTTTAACGCCATCTAGTGGAACCCGATCGGACTTATACAACGCGAGATACAGATAACTAAAGCCATATATTGGAAAAATAATGAATTTCTTTTTTCTACACCTGATACAAAATGGGTACACTAGTGCGTGTCAGTAGAGCGAAAGGAGTCTTTGAGAAAGGATATGAGGCGAACTGGACAGAAGAAATATTTCGTATTCACCGTATTCTCGAGTGGCGAAATCCCCGTGTGTACGAATTGAGTGATCTGTCAGGTAAAGTGATCGATGGGATATTTTACGAGCAGAACTAACCGGGGTAAACAAAAACTTACAAGAAGAAGAATTTATCGTGGATAAGGTGATACGGCGCCAAGGACGAGGAGCTTATAAAGAACTTTTCGTCAGCTGGCGGGGTTATCCTTCTAAATTCAATTCCTGGATAGCTGCTTCGAATATAAAGCTGCTTCCAAACCATGATGGGGGAAACCAGTTTCTCATGATACTACCGAGCAATAGTAGCATGCGACACCATCCCGAAAATACAACTACTTCATTTATTACGGAATTGCCTCAAGAAGTGAAGCTGACTAGCTTATGGGAAGTTGCGCTTACCGAAATTCAATTCCCCTTTAGTTTTTTACACGTGCGCCCCGAGGAAGATACAGAACTCGTATTCATTTCATTGCCGCGTGAAAATATTAATACCAAAAATGCCAAATCAGTCATCATAAAAGGCGACGACCATATACCCAAATTCGGGCTTACCCGCATAACCTCCGGTGTTTACACCACGGTGAGCAAACTGTTACAGTCTTTAAACAACGCTAGCTCATTACTCAAAACGCACATTGCCTGGCGCCAGGATCCTCATCAGGGTGATAAAGTAACGGTGTACTGCACATGTGATATTAAAGAATGCAGTAGTCTTCATTTCGTGAAGTTTTCCGACAAAGTGGCTCGTATGCTCGGCTTCGATATGTATAGACCGAACGAGAAATTCATTCATCTCGACTTGCCGAAAATTATACAGGGGCGTATAGCGTACCATCCCAATATTGATCGTAATGCGAATCCCCAGAAACTTGGAAAAGGAAGATTTTACTCTTTTATCATGTTGAAACGTGAACTTATGTCCGACGAACCAGCTAGTACGGTGCGGGGTGTACCCGATAAACTCTTTGTTTATTGCGACATTTGTGGGTCCTATATAACGGGAGACGTGTATTCTCCTCTTCTCCGTGTAGTCCCGTCGAATACAACGGTGGTAAATATGCCTATGGTCGTAATATGATGAAGCATTTTTCACTGCCGAATTATATTTCATTGCGATTAACATGTTTCCGCACGATCGAAATAGATATAAAGATCAGGTTGGCGAAAGAATACCATTTAAATTTGGGACATTGACAGTTACATTACAATTTAGACGTCGTGATTAGCACGATATGACACATTATTTAGAGTATTACGAAGCGCAATCCGGGGGAAGTCGCAGCGGTGGAATTCCGCGAGTTTTTGTAGAATCGCAGTATCAGCGCGGCCATGGTATCGGTAGTTTTCTCGGTGGTCTGTTACTTTATCTGGCCAGTGGTGCGCATGTCGTTGGAAAAGAAGCTCTACGCGCAAGGATTAATATACTCGATGATGTGGAGAATAACACGCCGTTAAAAGCAGCTGTTAAAACACTCCTCAAGGAATCAAGCTCAAATCTCAAAAGAAGAGCGGAAGAACACATTAACAAACTGATGGAGGGGTCTGGATATAAAACTTCTGTGAACATCGGAAAGCTCAGTTTCTTTTCGTCACGCTAAGCGGATACAGCGGTACATCATCTTCGCGCAAACATCGGATCAGCTCTTCTAAATCAAGCAAGAGAAAAGCGACTCGAAGAAACATAAGGGGAAACAACGGGGTAAAAAGCTAGCGAAGAAGCCGGCGAAGAAGCGCTCAGTGAAGAAAAGCGGGAGAGGCCTTAGTAGAATAGTGAGGCCGGTTCTAACCCAGCAGTGCTGAGGGGAACGCGGGGAAGCGGGGAACTCAGGGCGCGGGGTATGACGTCGCGCGAGGAAGGGGAACTCATGGTGGGACGTCACGCAAGATGGTGACCGTGACGTCACGCATACGACACGAAAAAAAAATGTATTGCGATGTAGGCAGACTCGAACCCAGGCCCTCGCAGTTACTATCCTATGCGCCAGAGCTCCTAGATCACCGTCGTTTGTTGCTAGTAGATGTCTAGTGAATGTTCTTAGAGTGGGCATGATGACGTCACGAGAGGAAAAATAAGTCGAAACTAGGTCAGACTCAAACCTCAGGCCTTTCGTTTACTGCGCCATATCGAACATCTATCGAACGTCTATCGAACGTCTATTGAACGTCTCACGAACATCTATCGAACGTCTTTCGAACGTCTATCGAACGTCTCCCGAACGTTTCTCGAACGTCTATCGAACGTCTATCGAACGTCTATCGAACGTCTATCGAACGTCTCTCGAATGTTTGTGCTTATAGTTTCTTCAAACGGTAGAGGATCGATATGGATTTAAATGTCGACATTCCACTAACAGCAGTCAGTATTCACTTAGCATTTTGCGAACATGTCGCTAACGCTTACGTTGACTGGCAACAGTAGCGTTCTTAGCGGTGAGCTATTTTCCCGCTATAGATTTGAGCGACGGTGATTATGAGCTTGGTTTAACGGATTTTGAAACATATAATACGATACCAAATGTAAATTCATCGAATAATAAATTTTAGTATGGTGCTAACGATGAAGAAATTACGATTCCTGAAGGATCGTACGAATTGCGCGCCATACACTAATATCTAAAACGTGCAATTTCACATTTTCAAAAAACAGTGCGTTCCAAAAATAACCCATATAGAGATGACGATAATGAATATCCTATAATAATTCGTGCCAATAATAATACGATGAGGAGTGAAATAAAATGTGCTTATAGGATAAATTTTAGCAAACCAAACAACATTGGCTCGCTTTTAGGATTCTCATCGAGTCGTGTATTAGAACCGCACCGATGGTACTAATCGGACGCACCGATTAAGATTATCAACGTGAATATCATTCGTATAGAATGCAGCGTTGTCAGTGGTGCGTACAGTAACAGTATGCGTGTACATATAATACATGAATTCTCGCCTAAAGTGCCACCAGGATATAAGATATCGGAAACGCCGGCACATGTTATTTACCTTCCAATCATCATACGGAGCATTACAGATTTAACGGTGCGTATCGTCGATCAAGAAAGACAATCGCTCGATTTTCGTGCAGAAGAGATTACTATTAGATTACATGTACGACGGCGACGATAATAAACGTAATCTATGAAATGCTTGTGGTGAATCAAGCGGAACTGGAGAAACAAGCGGGAAATATATTTTTTACGAGACGCGCGATTAACAGTACAAAATCCCTCGTTCGAAAGAAACTCAGCGTGTTTAACGTTGAATTTTTGAAATCTCTGGGATTCATCGTACGAAACGATTGAGAAAGATGATTGACATTTTGAAAATTGAAAGTGAACCGGTCTTTGACGAGCGCATCGTCAAGATTGAGACACATACGTACAACCCATACGCTAACACAACGTTTGGAAATAGCGACGAGATACGAATACCCATACAGCAGCAGGATTTATACATATTGCCATGCGAGAGTTATCTCTATGTCGAGGGGAAGGTGACGAAACAAGTTGCAGTCGATGGTGCAACTGTAACGTTGGGATATAATTACGTTGCATTCATGTTTGATGAGATTCGTTATGAACTGGATGGTGTGGAGATTGATCGTAACAGAAACGTGGGAATAACTTCAACGCTCAAAAACTATGTATCGATGTCTTCGGACGAAAATGCTGTCATGAAAAATGCTGCGTGGGATGCGACTGACACTATTTCTCCGGATGGATACTTCAACTTTTGCGTCCCACTCAGCGTGTTGCTAGGATTCTATGAAGACTACAAGCGTATCGTGATTAACGCGCGTCACGAATTGATTCTATTACGATCGCGCAGCGACAACAACAGTCTACTAGGATCTTCAGCGCTGGATCCTAAGATTGAGCTATTCAAGATACAATGGCGAATGCCTCACGTAATCTTGAACGATATCAATAAACTTTCCATGCTGAAAACTTTGAAGAATGGACGATACCTGAGTATGAGTTTCCGCTCGTGGGATCTGTATGAATTTCCTCTACTGCAAAGCACGACCAAACATCTGTGGACCATCAAAACTGCTACTAATCTGGAGAAGCCTCGATACGTTATCTTTGCGCTGCAGACTGGTCGGAAGAATGTAATGTCGGAAAATATAGCTCGTTTCAATGACTGCAAATTGATCAATGTGATGCTCTATTTGAATTCAGAGTGTTATCCGTACGATGACATGAATTTAGACTTTGCAAAAAATAAATGCGCCATACTTTACGATATGTATAGACGTTTTCGTAAATCGTATTATGGATGCGACAGTGCTGAGGTATGGTTAGCAATTACCGACTTTCGGCGGCTAGGTCCTTTCGTGGTTATCGATTGTTCGCGTCAAAATGAGTCCGTCACGAGTACCACTGTGGATGTGCGGATAGAATTTGGGTGTAAGGAGAATATACCGGTGAATACTACCGCATATTGTCTCATCCTGCATCCTGCGTGTAGTTGAATACAGCCCGCTAACCAATATAGTGCGCAAACTCAACTAACATCAGAAAGTATGTACGAGAAAAGTATAATACACGAAACAAAGTGCTATAAACGGCATTTCTCTCCTGGACGTGTCGAAGAATATTTCGCCATGGATGCTCCGACATTTGTCGACTTGCAAGGATTCATGGTTGGAGAGAAATTTATTGTAAAAGAAGCGGCGATACTGAAGAACGGAACTATTCTTTCGCACTACATCTTCACAAGTCCGATGCCATGGCATCTGCTCACAAGATCGGACAAATCGAGGGCCTGCTAGTTAACTGCTAATCATCATGGATTACGATGGGAAGATGGAACCGTCAAATACTGCAGAGCTAAACATCTGGTTACTGCAGCTGTGGCGGGTGATATGTATGGCAAACTTGAAGACGATGCATCTCAATTTGTGTATGTGAAGGGACATGAGAAGCGGAAATGGTTGTTACAACTTCTGGATGACAATGCGAGAAGCAGCGTGATCATTAAGACCATAGACATCGATTACGACGATATGCCTTCCCTGCAAAAATTGAATAATACTTTTCGATGTAATAATCATATGAAAAATTGTGCATTACAGAATGTACTAAATATTTTCAATTGGTGGTCTCGAAGAAAATTGTATGACACTATATAATAAATCTAATAATCATTATTTCAAATGTGCAGATGTTTCTTTCCCTTATCCCCTTTCTTAGAATTTTATATGGTAATTGCGTTGATAAAAATACTTCTTTATTTGCGGTATGATGCTTATTAGACGTTCGAGAGATGTTCGATTGACGTTCAATAGATGTTCGATAGACGTTCGATAGACGTTCGATAGACGTTCGATATGGCGCAGTAAACGAAGGGCTAAGGGGGTTTGAGTCTGACCTAGTTTCGACTTATTTTTTCTCTTATGACGTCATAATACCCATTCTAAGAACCTTCACTAGACGTCTAATAGCAACAGGCGACGGTGGTCTAGGAGCTTTGGAGCATTGGGTAGTAGTAACCGCGAGGCCCGGGTTCGAGTCTAGTAGTATCTGACAGTTTTTCTCTCATGACGTCATCATGCCTACTTTAAGAACCTTTACTTAGACGTCTAATAGCAACAGGCGACGGTGGTGTCTAGGAGCTTTGGAGCATTAGGTAGTAACCGCGAGCGTTCGGGTTCGATTCTACCTGCATCCCAATACATTTTTTTTCTCGTGACGTATGCGTGACGTCACGGTCGCTATCTTGCGTGACGTCTCACCATGAGTTCCCCTTCCCCGCGCGACGTCATACCCCGCGCCATGAGTTCCCCGCTTCCCCCGCGCGACGTCATACCCCGCGCCCTGAGTTCCCCGCTTCCCCCGCGCGACATCATACCCCGCGCCATGAGTTCCCCGCTTCCCCCGCGCCCCCCTCAGCGCTTCTGGATTAGAACCGGCCTTACTATTCTACTAATGGTAGATGAAGATTAATAGTACGGTTAAGTATGCTTAAACAATTCTACTTGAATGCGCACAGAAAAACAAATGAAGATATATATCAATAGGATAACGACAGCTGAAGCTCCAAATAACGGGTATATCGCATCATTAGTCTGAGTTAATACGCGATGTATATTCTAAATCAGTGCTAGGAATTAAGTGAGCAGCTCGGGCCGATTTCAGAGGCAACACATGTGTTTCCTCCACTACCTCTCGAAGCGCGGCGGCCGAGCCACCGACCGCGCGTGAGACATTCTGCCTCAGGAACGGTCTCATATACGAAATATTCGATCCGTCATCTTGAATTTTCAGTTTTTGTCTATAGAATTAAAAAGAGCCTTCAAACTTCCTTGTAATATAACCATAGATTATGAACAATATTTGCATTTTTTAAACGTCTTGCGGCGGCCATATTAGGTCCGCCATTTTGAATTTTGAATTTTTGGCTCTAAAATCGAAAAGAATATTACACAAAACCCCTTTAGACCAAGTTTCATGAATATCGGTCAAATACTTTCTAAAATATGAGAAGAGAATATGCGTATATGTTTCCTGTCATGAAAGGATAATACAAATTGAATTTTGCTCACTTTAATCATGTTCCCAACACTTCAGTATGAAATAAATGTCACTTTCCTTTTTTAAATAGTCCAAATAACAATTCTCTAATATGTTTTCACTTTACACTAGCAGGTCAAAATGGCCTCTTTTTAACATCCTTCTTTAATCTGTGGTACATTGCGGATAAGATTGCTGAAAGAAACACTGAAAACAACAATTTATGTAATTTATAATTCCATCATGGATAACTTGGGCATAAAACTAACAATTTACAAGTGATTTGCTAGTGATGGAATTTATCGTGTGGATCGTTTCTGCAGAATAAGGCTATCGATCGATTTTACATCGATCCAGATGGAGACAATCATTCTTCATCTGAATTCTGAATCGTGCGTTAATTATTCAGAGATATATCTCGACCGGCGTCAATTCGTATGTTAATCATGACTTACCGATTTTTCTACGACATTCATTCGAAAGCACGCGTTTCTCATGAGAGGGAAAATCAACTCGATAAATGAGATCACATGTATCCTTCGTAGGATAACATTCTAGTTGCAAGGAGAACCTGAGATGTGAACTGAGAACCTGACGAGTGTTCACCCTTACTTGAGAATATTATTATATTTTGCACGACGATTGCAGCCTTCCTTACAAATTGTTGTAGCTGATTCGAATAGTCCCGTCGTGGCAAAGAGGTTCGTAATATTAAGGAACGCGAGAGTAATACGCATTATGGCCTGCGAAAAGATTTCTAGTTAAGTTCAAATTTAACAGGATGCCGTGCTATTTTGATGCTTGAGTTAATCAGCAATGCTATGGATGTGATTTCAATAACTGATCACTAATATACTTAATCGAGTCGGAAATTGTATTTTGTACGTGTCTTTACAATATAAATCACAAGCAGCATTGTTGTTTATTATTGAGCTACAGTATTTTACAGCAGAATAGTACCAAATATCAGGTGTAGTAAAAAGAAATCCATTATTTTTCCAATAGATGGCTTTAGTTATCTGCATCTCGCGTTGTATAAGTCCGATCGGGTTCCACTAGATGACGTTAGAAAGATGAGATTTCGTACTAAAAAAACTTTTCTGACAGTTTTGTGATTAGTTGACTCAGTTTTGTTTGAGCGCGCGTCAAAGATGGACACTAGCAAAGAGAAAATACGCTATATTTTACAGTTTTTCTTCGATAAAGGCGAAAACGCAAGCCAGGCGGTTGAAAATGTGAATAGTGTTTATGGTCCTGATACTGTAACAGTCAATCACGCGCAATTTTGGTTTCGTCGATTCCGTTCCGGTAATTTCGATGTCAAAGATGCACCACGCACTGGAAGGCCAATTGTCGAAAATATCGATAAAATCATGGACATTGTCGAGTCCGACCGTCATGTAAGTACTGTTTCGATTGCCCAAGAGCTAAAGATTGCACAAAAAACCGTTTGGAACCATTTGAATAAGGCTGGATACAAAAAGAAGCTCGATGTATGGATGCCACATGAGTTAACGCAAAAACACCTCAAGGAACGAATTTCCATCTGCGAATCGCTGCTGAATCGCAACAAAATCGACCCATTTCTGAAGCGGTTGGTCATTGGTGATGAAAAGTGGATCACTTACGACAACGTCAAGCGAAAACGGTCGTGGTCGAATCGCGGTAAGTCGGCGGAAACGGTGGCCAAGACAGGATTGACGGCCAGGAAGGTTTTGCTGTGTGTTTGGTGGGTTTGGCAGGGAATTATCTACTATGAGCTGCTCCACTACGGCAAAACTCTTAACTCGGAACTGTACTGTCAACAGTTGGACCGTCTGAAGGAAGCAATCGCCCAGAAACGGCCAGCTTTGGCCAATAGGAGAGGAATTGTGTTCCATCAGGACAACGCCAGGCCATCGATAGTGACTCGCCAGAAGCTCCGGGAGCTTGGTTGGGAGGTTCTTATGCATCCATCTTATAGTCCGGACCTGGCACCAAGTGATTACCATCTGTTCCTGTCCATGGCGAACAATTTTGCTGGTGAAAAATTCGCTTCAAGAGAGACTTGTGAAAATCGACTGTCTCAATTTTTTGCCAATTGGGACGAGGGCTTCTATGAGAGAGGCATAATGAAATTACCTTCAAAATGGCAACAAGTTATCGAACAAAACGGCGCATATTTGACCTAAATCGGATCATTCTAACTATGGTAATTAAAGCCTTCAATTTCATGCAAAAATAATCGATTTCTTTTTACTACACCTGATATGTAAGCACTCTGCGAAAGCATTCGCGAAGTCGAAAATGCTCTTCGCATTCGTCATCCATCGAAGCGATTATTTGGAATAAAATAATGAGATAGATTAAATTAATATTTTGTTTCTTACTTTAGCATTCTGCGAGCTGGAGGCACGAATGGACATATTTAGTTTTTGAAGAAGTAGGAAACTACACTACTCAAAAAAATTATGGCATCAAAAAATATGCGCTGAATATTGCTCAACTTTGAACAATGATTACTTAGCGACAAATGGTCGTAAAACCATTGATGACCATGATTTTCTTTTAAATTACGTCGTTGAAGTTTGGAGCGTTCTTGGAGCGAAAATTGAAAATAGCTTTTATTTAACAAAAAACCACTTAATATAAATGTAAATACATATAAAAGATAAATTTGTGTTAAATATGACATGACATTATAAGAAAGTTGTAATTCCCGAAAATTACGCACATATAATCATTCATACAGATTATAATTATTTCCGGCACTCACAGCGCTCTGTGCCAAAAACTGAATGTTTTCTCACTCTCTGGCATATGAGAAAAAAGAAAAAAGTTAGTTTAATAGCAATATCGTCCCGGACCACTTTCGTTCTCCACGAATATGATATGCATACCACCACACTCAGGCAGATTGTAATTATTTCCGGCAGTCACAACGCTCTGTGCCAAAAACTGACAACGCATTTTCACACTCTGGCATGCGGGAAAATAGAAAAAATTAGTTTAACAGCAATATCGTCCCGGAACACTTTCGTTCTCCACGAATATGATATGCATACCACCACACTCAGGCAGATTGTAATTATTTCCGGTAGTCATAACGCTCTGTGCCAAAAACTGACAACGCATTTTCATTCTCTGGCATGTGGGAAAATAGAAAAAAATTAGTTTAACAGCAATATCGTCCCGGAACACTTTCGTTCTCCCCGAGAATTGTGTGCATACCGCCACACTCAGAGAGATTATAATTATTTCCGGCAGTCACAGCGCTCTGTGCCAAAAACTGACAACGCATTTTCACTCTCTGGCATGTGGGAAAATAGAAAAAAATTAGTTTAACAGCAATATCGTCCCGGAACACTTTCGTTCTCCCCGAGAATTGTGTGCATACCACCACACTCAGACAGATTATAATTATTTCCGGCAGTCACAGCGCTGTGCCAAAAACTGACAACATATTTTGACTCTCTGGCATGAGGGAAAATAGAAAAAAATTAATTTAATAGCAATATCGTCCCCGAACACTTTCGCTCTCTCCGAAAATGGTGTGCGTACCATCAAACTCAGACAGATTATAATTACTTTCAGCAGTCGGAAATAATTATAATCTGTCTGAGTGTGGTGGTATGCACACAATTCTCGGGGAGAACGAAAGTGTTCCGGGACGATATTGCTGTTAAACTAAATTTTTTATTTTTTCCCACATGCCATAGAATGAGAAAGCATTGTCAGTTTTTGGCACAGAGCGCTGTGAGTTCCGGAAATAATTATAATCTGCCTGAGTGTGGTGGTATGCACAACATTTTCAGGGAGAACGAAAGTGTTCCGGGACGATATTGCTGTTAAACTAATTTTTTTCTATTTTCCCACATGCCAGAGAATGAAAATGCATTGTCAGTTTTTGGCACAGAGCGATGTGAGTGCCGGAAATAATTACAATCTATCTGAGTGTGGTGGTATGCACACAATTCCCGGGGACAACGAAAGTGTTCCGGGACGATATTGCTGTTAAACTAAATTTTTTATTTTTTCCCACATGCTACAGAATGAGAAAGCATTGTCAGTTTTTGGCACAGAGCGCTGTGAGTGCCGGAAATAATTATAATCTGCCTAAGTGTGGTGGTATGCACAACATTTTCAGGGAGAACGAAAGTGTTCCGGGACGATATTGCTGTTAAACTAATTTTTTTCTATTTTCCCACATGCCAGAGAATGAAAATGCGTTGTCAGTTTTTGGCACAGAGCGTTATGACTACCGGAAATAATTACAATCTGCCTGAGTGTGGTGGTATGCATATCATATTCGTGGAGAACGAAAGTGTTCCGGGACGATATTGCTGTTAAACTAATTTTTTCTATTTTCCCGCATGCCAGAGTGTGAAAATGCGTTGTCAGTTTTTGGCACAGAGCGTTGTGACTGCCGGAAATAATTACAATCTGCCTGAGTGTGGTGGTATGCATATCATATTCGTGGAGAACGAAAGTGGTCCGGGACGATATTGCTATTAAACTAACTTTTTTCTTTTTTCTCATATGCCAGAGAGTGAGAAAACATTCAGTTTTTGGCACAGAGCGCTGTGAGTGCCGGAAATAATTATAATCTGTATGAATGATTATATGTGCGTAATTTTCGGGAATTACAACTTTCTTATAATGTCATGTCATATTTAACACAAATTTATCTTTTATATGTATTTACATTTATTTTTAAGTGGTTTTTTGTTAAATAAAAGCTATTTTCAATTTTCGCTCCAAAAACGCTCCAAACTTCAACGACGTTTTAAATTAAGGTTAAAGTCTCAATTTTAATATGCTTTTGGTTGATTTCAGATCCCACTCATTCCTACAGCGTGCGATCCTATAATCCAATGATGTTTTCATTAAAAAATTTGCAATCTTTGACAAAACGCACGGGCTTGGATAATTTTTTTCGAAAATTTTATTTGCGGGGAATGAAAGTTTGATTCTTCCCCTTTAATTTAAAAATAACTCAAGTCTTTACGATTTTTTTTGCGATTTTGCAGCGGTTTAAAGAAACCCTTACATTTTCGTTATTGTGGAAGTAGGATTTGCGTAGCTGTGTTCGATAATCTTTGACATCACACCGGCATTATTACTTTGACATTATATCGACTTCGGGGGTATCTTCTCGTGGAGTTGTTATCCGCTGTCTTCCCTGTTCCTCTCGTGGTTGTAAATTGCTCGTTTCCCGGAAATGTAACCAAATTCACGAAACCGAGGATTGGTTAATACCGAGTCGCCTCGCCACGTACCTTTGCGAGAAGCTTTCGCTCATAAGCGCAATAATTAGTGCTTGTTGAGCTTGAGACAATGGATGCATGTTTCTTTATTATTATAAAACATTACCATGAACTACCTTGTTTTACACTTCCTCTTCAAAAAAGTGCGTGTCAATCGAAAGTCGAAATCTCTCGAAGTATTGAAGCCTCTTTTCCGCGATGCTGATTGGTCGTCACGACGACGTTGCATTGCAGCCGGCTTCGTGCTGTTTGTGGCTGTCATTGCGGCGAATGACAGCCGAGTGACAGTTTGTACGAAAGGAGTAATAACGGGGTTATATCAGGTTAACAATTTTATAACATAAAAATAATAAGCTAAAATTTATTTCTTTTTCTCAGGTAATAATGGTAATAAATATAACAAGAGAGAGAGAGAGAGAGAGAGAGAGAGAGAGAGAGAGAGAGAGAGAGAGAGAGAGAGAGAGAGAGAGAGAGAGAGAGAGAGAGAGAGGGGGAGAGAGGGGGGGAGAGAGAGAGAGAGGGGGGGGAGGGGGAGAGAGAGAGAGAGAGAGAGAGAGAGAGAGAGAGAGAGAGAGAGAGAGAGAGAGAGAGAGAGAGAGAGAGAGAGAGAGAGAGGGGGGGGGGGGAGAGAGAGAGAGAGAGAGAGAGAGAGAGAGAGAGAGAGAGAGAGAGAGAGAGAGAGAGAGAGAGAGAGAGAGAGAGAGAGAGAGCGAGAGAGAGAGGGGGGGAGGGAGAGAGGGAGAGCTTTTATACTCAGCTGATCACGAACCGCGGTCGGATTCATCATGTGGATCGTTTCGGTTGGCTATGTTGCTATCATTTCTTTTGTTGTATGGCGAATATTATCCGGATGCGTCAATTGATTGCTTAGTAAATTTTTAACACTCCCCTTGTCTTTAACGGTCTCCTCGAAATTTCCCACTGAATTCTTTATTAGACAATATTCGTCATATAAGCAGAAGAAATATTTGCTTTAACAGTACCGAACGATCCATCAATGTGTCTGTTTGTTGGATAGTAATTACTTACCTGACATTATTTATCGTAAAGTTTGATATGCCGTTGATATAAGTATCTCGAAACTTTATTATGCGGATAAAATTGCAGTGGAAGATCATCTTGTACAATTCCGTATAATATGGCTCGGAAGAAGGTATACTTAATTACGGAACACCCTACGCTAAGTAAGGCCTCATCGATTCCAGGCTATGCGGTAAACATATTTGGAGCTTCGAATTCGGACACGTGTGTAGATCTGGTACTAACAATAAAATAAAGTGTTCTAGCAATCTTTCTTTCGCATGTACATCAAAGCGACGTAAGTCGTCAATTTTACGTTCGGTGCGGAAAGCGTGCGATTCTCGTGAGAAGAAAAATCGACGCGGAGCAACGAATATTTGAGATCGCGCGCATCTTTCATAAAATAGCTGCAGAAAACTGAGCATCAACGTGCTCATATTTGTTGGAGAATATTATTTTATCTAACAATCGCAATGTTACTTATATCTGTCCTTCAGGAGGATGGCAGACGTCTTCGCGATAAAGCCGCTCGTTGTAACGAGGAGCGCAAAGATGACGCATTATTGCCTGTGGAAAGGTCCTTACTTTAATTTGAACATAACGAAATGCTGAGCGATTTCGACGTGCAGATTTATCAGCAGTGACGTAACCGTGTGATTTCGACAATAATCCAGCCACTCGCGTTGCTCTCAATCTCACGACTGCTATAAACAAACCTGTTGGACGCGTCGACAGTATATCCTAAGTATAGCGATTATGTGTCGATGTAAATTACGAGTTGCCCCTTTGTTTAGCGTTTGTGAAGCGGAGACACATTGAAAGAACAATGATAAATATGTAAATGCTTGACGAATATTTTTACTAAATTCTTACAAAATATCTCTTTTCAGGTTTGTCATCGGCCTATGCGATTATTTTTGGAACAAAATAATTAGTTGGTTAAAATTATAACAACGCTTTTTATCTTAATCGCGTTAAGTTTGAGACTTAAATTGATGATGTCAGTTTTCGAATAGTTAACAATTGGAAAGATCGATTCGCGTCTACATCGGGAAATTCTGTTTGGTAGATTTTCACGAGAGATGATAATGCAACGAGCGAGAAAATATTTGAATATGAAAAATATATTTCTTCCGACTTTTAATAACCTCGACTTACACTGCTACCTGTTCAGGATCGCATAAAATCTTTCGTTGATGTTTATACGCGTATACAGCTCTCATGATAAATTAATCAAGGATCAATGGACTCTACTTCAAATTTTTCCTCTAACATACATAATTATTATGTGTTTTTAAAATACAAAATACCTTTGTACAATATTTACGTTACCGTATTTGCGTGATAAAACTGTCTGCAATATGGAGGTGTTAGAAGCTTTATTTTACAAACAAGTTCGTTCATTAGATCATCGGTTACGTCTATATATTCTAAGCTGCACTGAAAAAAACTAAGTCTATTCTGGTTTACATAATGTATTTTGGTTTATAAATGTTCTCTTATAATGTATCTACGACAACGTTAGAAGTGCATCGAATGATCAAGATTGCTCGATGATTGATTATGACAGGAGTCGTGATAATATCGGAAATATCATCCGACGTTATAACTCCAACCAGATATTCGCGATGAATCAAAATATTCTTGTTAATCTTTTATTTGCTAAGATAAAGGTAAATAAAGATACAATAAACTATTTTCACTAGATACGATTATTCGAATTTTGTTATAACTAAGGATGTGCCGGATAGTGAATTTGCCGGATAACCGGATAATTTGCCACTTTTGACTACCGGATAATCGGATAACCAGATATTATCCGGCAATTACGCGAAGAAACTGAAAAAATAAGTTTAACTGTGTTTTAATGTAAAAAAAGCTTATATTTATAGTTATGTGTACATTTGTTACTATTTTGGGCATAATTTAACTATTTTATGTCGATAATATTGGTGAATCGTTTAAATTATTTAGGGCCGTATTCATAGCCGAGATTATGATGCATCGAGACTAATAATGCAACGTCTTCCTTTGAAAGTAATCTTTATGATGCAGCTCATGAAAGTATTTAGAAATGTTTTGATGAAATCGCAAATGGATCAAAATCAGATGTTGACACAAGTACAGAAGAGGAGAACAACGTATCTTTCAAAAGACAGCCCAGCGATAGAACGAAGAAAAAAACAATTGTATTCACCGCAGAAATAAATATCTTGCTATACCATTAATATCGCGAAATGAAGATCCAGTACTATGGTGGAAAACTCACGCTTCAGAGTTTCCAAATTTAAAAATGTTATTTCTTAAATATTGTAGTGCACCTCCAAGTTCTGTAAACTCCGAAAGATTATTTTGCGCCGCAGCAGCCATTTATACAGAAGACAGAAATAGATTACTTCCAGATAATGCAGAAATGCTAATATTTCTTATGAAAAATATGAAATATTTAAAAAAAATACAAATTAAAAATTAATAAATAATAATCTCATATATAATATTTCCTTTTAATTAATTCAATGTACGTATTACAATTCAATAATTATAATAATTAAAGTCAAAATCAAACAATAAAAGTATTTATTTTTAATTAGATTGGCTAAAATAATATATTTTGATCTGTAAAATCTGTATTTCATTAAACGTTTGATCAATTTAACTAAATAAATAGATAAATATTTTTATCAGTGTCCTTTTTAATTTTTATTTTTTTATACAGTTATATGTGAACGTATATTAATTTTTGTACGGTTATATGTAAATTTTTTAACGTTTTATTTTAATTTATTATTCATTATATTTAACAATTTAATTTTAAATCACCAGATCGGTTGGATTGTGAAAAATAATTTAAAAAATCGATTAGAATTGAATAGCCGGATGCTTATCGGATATATTAACTATCCGGCTATCCGGCCGGATTGTAAAAAAGTAGCCGGATAGGCCGGATACCGGATACTTACCGGATATCCGGCACATCCCTAGTTATAACCAGTTGTCATGCTCGACCTCTTGATCATTTAATGCATACTTAACTTCGTTTGAAGTAACATTTTATAAATCGATGCATATGAATGATCGCTCGGTATGAAATAATAAATTGCACACAATTAGTTGTTCTGAAGATTAATATTTGTCACATAGTGATGGGTGTTTCGCCAATAACAATAAAATAGAGACAACTGCGCATCTAGGAAGTCAGCAATTCGTTAATTGGTATTTGAAGAAGATTTTATTCACAGTTGTCTGAATGATATTAGATGCGAATAATTGAATTTATTACTTATAAAATTTAATTTTTCTTACGCATGTTTCGGGAAGCTATAGCTCTCCAGTTGTGTTGCAGATAGAAATTTATGTCGATGATTACTTGGGAGTACCATTTGCTTATTATTTCTGAAGTGGTTTTAACATCTTCTATGCTTTCAAATGTCATGCTGACGTAATAAAAATGTTGAAATATTTATGTCTTTTTCCAACGCTCATAATATCCACCTTATATAATAATGCTAATATTGGTATCGACGAGACGAAGGTGGCTACTTGGAAGGAACATATTACGAAGCGAATATGTAAAACATAATTATTAATTTGTAAGCATTGATAGCGGGACGAAACTTTCGCGCCCTGAGGAAGATGAACCGCAATAGATCGATGATTTTTGCTGGATATTATTTCAAGAGATTTAAGGATTATGTATTGAAAGAGAAAAAAATGTAAAAATATTGAATATATTAGGTGCGCAACTAAGTTCTCGCTGTTTTTTTGATGAAAATGCAATTTTATTGTGAAAAAATGGTTACAAATGAATCATTCAAAATATTGCCCATCGCTAGCGACAACTTTTTCCCATCTTTCTGGCAGAGCTCGAATACCATCACGGTAGAAGTGTTCGTCTTTTGAGGCTATCCACGAATCAAGCCATTTTGAGATGTCTTCGTATGAGCGGAACTGCTGATTAGCCAGACCATGTGCCATCGAACGGAACAAGTAATAATCGGACGGCGCAATATCTGGGGAATATGGCGGATGGGGTAGGATTTCCCATTTGAGCGTTTCTAAGTAGGTTTTAACGGGTTTGGCAACGTGAGGCCGAGCGTTGTCATGCTGTAGAATCACTTTTTCGTGCCTCTGCTCATATTGTGGCCGCTTTTCGCGCAGTGCTCGGCTCAATCGCATCAATTGAGTTCGATACCGTTCCCCAGTGATGGTTTCGTTCGGTTTCAACGGCTCATAATAAATAACACCGCCCTGGTCCCACCAAATACACAGCAAAACCTTCGCAGCGTGAATATTCGGCCGAGCCGACGACGTAGAAGCATGACCGGGCAGTCCCCATGATTTTGTTCTCTTTGGGTTGCTATAATGAATCCATTTTTCATCACCCGCAACGATGCGATGAAGAAAACCCTTCCTTTTTTGCCGCTGGAGCAGTTGTTCACAGGCGAAAAACGATGCTCAACGTCTCTTGGCTTCAAATCATAAGGAACCCAAGTTCCTTGTTTTTGAATCATTCCCAACGCATGCAATCGCTTGGAAATGGCTTGGCGGGTAACTCCTAATGCTGAAGCAAGCTCTTTTTGCGTTTGACACGGATCCTCATCGAGCAATGCCTCCAATTCAGCGTCTTCGAAGGCTTTTGGCCTTCCTTCACGCGAACGGTCGTCAACATCGAAATCACCGTCTTTGAAGCGACGGAACCAATCACGGCACGTTGTTTCACTTAGAGCAGCATCTCCGTAAACTTTTTGGAGTTCTCGATGCGCTTCAGCCGCCGTTTTCTTCGAATGAAAGAAGAAAAGCAACACTTCCCGCAAATGACGATTATTTGGCACAAAATCAGACATTTTCACACAACCAAAAGTATATGACGCAAAACAAAATCACTAATGTGTCAAAGCGGTTTGTTTACCATATGTCTAAGCTTGGTTCATGACGTTTTGGTTATGTCACAATCGACCACTACTGGAGCCATCTCTTGAAAAACAGCGGGAACTTAGTTGCGCACCTAATATTTTTAGCTGCTGTTAAATTTTAAGCTGTCGAAGAGAAGAGGAGAGAGAGGAAGTTAGGCATAATTAATATATTATCTCAAATTTCACTTGTTACGTGCATAAATCTTTACTGCGTTTATTGAAGTTACAAATAAATTTGTATAATCTAAGCGTCGTTATTTATGTTATTTACGAAGATAAAAATATTAATATCGCAAACGCATTAACACAAAACTGTTTTTCTTCTGTGAGGGAAACAAATATCTTGCCTATTGTACATATTCTTTTCCTTCTAGGAATTCTCTCAAGTATACTTGTACTTTCTGGATAATTATATATTTAAATTTGCTTTACAGAACAAAATTATTCTGAATGTCGTTTAAGCTGATGCTTCAATAAAAAAATTTATTTTCGGACTGCTAAAAAATAATTTGTCTTATTGAACCATCGGTTAGTGTCGTAAATGTTCCGAGAACAAATTGTTCACATTGTTTCAATTTCAATTCTACAATCGTATATATTGTAAGGTCTAGGACTTTTAGGTCTATACACAAGGATCTATACACATTATTTCCAATAAGGGTGGTAGCGTGCAAAATGGTCATGATTGCGACAACTCGCGAGCTTGATCGGTTATGATGAAAGTCGAAGTGATAGTATACGAGATATCCGACGTTGCAAATTTAACGGAAAAATTGCGAGAAACATGGGTATTTTTATTACACTTTTATCCATCGGATGAAAATACAATAAAGAGATACTATGTGTACCGTATATTATCATGCGAGTTCTATCACAACTGTAAACTTGCGAGCACTCGTTCGCATTTGATGCGCACCGAACACGATCAGAAAAAAGCCATTTTCCAAAGCATATACGACTTTTCTTAATAAAATAATAAATAAGTGTTGCACAACTGATTGTGCTAGCGAGTAACACTTGTTATAAAATAATTATTCTCCTCGTCACGATCATAAAATCAAAGCAACAGCGCGTTTTAAGAAGTCATTAACATATGAGTTGGGAAACTCGTGTAAATCCTATTCGAGATGGTTTGGATAAAGACAGCTGCTGTGTTTTCGATTTTATAGATCAATTCGGAAGTCACTTCATCCCACTCTAGTTTAAGATAATGATTTACCAACAGCATTAGATCATCAGGATTACCTATTTCTTGTTTATCAGTCCTTATGTGTCCAATCTCTCTGAATCGCATGATGACATTCTTCACTAAGAAATATTGTGCATTCTCTTCTTCGTTCACTAAATTCGTGCCTCCTATAGTAATTTGGGCAATGACGTCCTCAAGATCGCTGCTTAATCTGTATGTACTACTTTTAGTAAGCGTAGTATAAGGCTCGAATAAGGCATATGCGTCGAACTCAGTGGACACACTGACGAATGAAAAGTGTGCGAGAAACTGAATAATCATTCCTGTGATATAACCATTCCTCTTGGAAACCCTGAAAACAATAATTTTAACATAGTTTGGTCAGTTGGTCACCAATCGCGGACGGATACATCATGTGGATCGTCTTGGTTGGTCAAGTTGCTATCATTTCCTTTGTCATATGGTGAGTATTGTCCGGATGTGTCAAATGATCGCTTAGCGTATTTTTGAGGTCTTTAACAGTTCCCTCGGCCACTATAGGAATTCTCTATCCGACAATATTCGTCGTACAAGTGAAATATTGGCTTAACGGCATGAACGATTTGCCGATATGTCCGTTTGTTAGGAAGTAATTACTTACTTGACTTCACTTATCTTGTAGTTTGATATACCGTTAATATATGTATTTCTAAACGTTATCATAGCGATATAATTGTTTTCGAAGGTTATATTGCAAAATTTTGTATAATATGGCTCGAAAGCGGGTACGTTCAGAAACGGAATACCATACGCTATGTAAGATCTCATCGATTCCAGGCTTTGCGGTAAACATGTTTGGAGCTCCGATCTTGGACATATGTGTAGATCCGGTACTAACAACAAAATAAAGTATCCTTGCAGTCTTTCTTTCACATGTATATTAAAACGACGTGAGTCGTCAATCTCACGCTTGATCCGGAAGGCTTGCGTTTTTCGTGAGAAGAAAAGTCGACGCGGATCGACGAAATACGTGACATCGCGCGTATCTGTTACAAGATAGTCGCAGAAAACTGAGCATCACACGTGCTTATATCCGTTGCAGAATATTACTTTATTCGACGATCGCAGTGTTACTTACATATGTTCTTTATGTGAGTAGCAGACATCTTTGCGATCAAGTCGCTCGTTAAAACGAGGAGCACAAATGTGGTACGCATTACTGATTATGGAAAGGTCCTTGCTTCGGTTCGAACTTAACAAAATGCTGAGCGATTTCGACGTGTAAATTTATCGGCAGTGATGTAACCGTGTGATTTGGATAATAATCCAGCTACCTCGCGCTGTTTTCGATCTCACAACTTCCGTTAATATATTTGTTTGACGTGTCGAGAGTATATTTTCAACAAAGCGATCACGTGTCGACAGGATGTAAATCACAAGTTGTCTCTTTGTTTAGCGTCGAGGCGGAGACACATTATGAAGACAATGATAAATATGTAAACACTTGACGAATGTTTTTGTTAAATCCTTGCAAAAAGTCTTCCTTTACGATTGTCATCCGCCGAGGCGATTATTTGGAACGAAATAATTTGTCGACTAAAATTATAATTATAACGTTGGTTATTATATTATCTTAACGCGACGTGTTAAGTTGGAGATTTGAATTGATGACGTCAGTTTTTGTAAAGTTAACAATCGGAAAGATCGACTCGCGTTCACATCAATAAATTCTGTTTGTACTGAGAAAAAGACTTCTGTTGTTATAACAACTGAATGTGTGCTATTTAATAATTGTATGGGGAACAAATCAAAAACAGTTACCGCAATAAACTATTTCTCGTTATAATTATAACAAGTGTACATCGCTAGAGATGCAATATCAATCATATATGTTTGTTGGATTACAAGTTCTAGTTAAAAGAATAGTAACATAAAGGCGTAATATATGGCACGCCGTTTTACTTTTTAATGGCATAAAAGATATTCAGCATAATGTAAAAGTTCCAAATAAAAATGGCTATATAAAAATTATGTTTTAGTCTTTTGAAATATTATTATGTCACGACATAATAATAATTCGGCAAATTATAATTATGTGCCCACATAAGAAAAATACTGCATTTCTATTATGTCCCGACATAATTATAATTCATCAAATTACTATTATGCGAAGGCATAAATGTAATACGTTGAATTATGGTTATATAAGTACATAATAAGAATGTACAAAAATAATTATTATTATGTCGTGACATA
This sequence comes from Harpegnathos saltator, assembly GCF_003227715.2. Classification (NCBI taxonomy): domain Eukaryota; kingdom Metazoa; phylum Arthropoda; class Insecta; order Hymenoptera; family Formicidae; genus Harpegnathos; species Harpegnathos saltator. The sequence continues at coordinate 386,682 of NW_020230149.1, read as the reverse complement.
ATATTAATTCCGATATTCTTATTATATCGGGACATGATAATAAATCCGTATTTCTATTATGTATATAATGGAAATTCAGAATTATCATTATGTACATAATAGAAATTTGGAATTATTATTATGTCACGGCATAATAAAAATTCGTAATTATTATTATGTCCCGACATAATAAGAATACCCGAATTAATATTATGTCACGACATAATAATAATTCCGAATTTCTATTATGTACATAATGCTAATTCTGAATTTCCATTATGTACATAATAGAAATTGGGAATTATTTTTATGTACATAATAAAAATATGGAATTATTATCATGTCGTGATATTAATTCCGGTATTCTTATTATGTCGGGATATAATAATAATTCTGAATTTCTATTATGTATATAATAATAAATCTGAATTTCTATTATGTACATAATGAAAATTCAGAATTAGCATTATGTACATAATGCAAATTCGGAATTATTATTATGTCACTGCATAATAAAAATTCGGAATTATTAATTTTATGTCTTGGCATAATTTTTATTCAGGTAGAGATTATTATGGCACAACCAATTTAATTATTGCTGGTAGTGTGTTGACATAATAATAATTCAGTTTATTCTTATTTACGTTGTTCTTCGCATGCGTTGCATAAAAAGAATATATAATATACTTCAAGTCTGTTAAAAAAATAATGTAAATAAATATTTTAAAGTAGTATTGCTATTTCTGCAATGTATCTCACTTTATATTATTTTGTAACGTTGCTCATGGAAATATTCAACCTAAAATAAAATTACTTGTGTCATAATATAAATTGGCACATTGAAACTGTGACATCATTTAGGGTAGATAATGTAAAAATGTTTTCTACTTAATACATGTTACAAATGCACATGTTCAACGCGTTGCGTTAAAATTTTGTTCGCGTATTTAATATCTAGCAAAGTAAAATATTTTACTATGCTGGGACATAATAAAAATGCATTATTTTTATGTGTGACATAATAAGAATGACTTCATTTTCTTTATGCACCATCTAATTGACTACGTTGCAGTTGATCACAAATTGCTCTGATTGGTTTATTCTAGTAACTAACCAAAAGTAACTAAAACTTTACTGTAAATTTTATTGTAAACTTTACTGTGATTGGTGATTTTAAAAACTCAGATGTGGCCAAGTGTGAATTTTTTTCTACCTGTGCTGGTAGAATTAAAATTATGTCCTGACATAATTTAAAATGCATCTTATTATGTCGCAACATAATGATAATGTTTCCAAACCAATTCTTGTTTTGTTTTAAATCGGAAACATTATTTTTATTATACTTTACAAACGCATGCCATTAAAAAGTAAAACGGCCTGCCATAGTAATATATTGGGTTAAGTAAAAAGTTTTGAGTGTTTTCCGCTAGATGGCTTTAGTGAGATCATATCTCACAATGTATACGTCGCATCTGGTCATTCTATACTGCGACTTAAAGGTGACATAACGCTTTAAAAAAAGTTTTGTGTTTGGTGAAGCCAGTTGTGTGTTAGCGTTCCAAAATAGAGATAAAAAAAGAGAAAATTCGATACATTCTTCAGTACCACTACGATCAAAGGGAAAAAGCGGAGCAGGCGGCCAAAAAAATTTGTGCTGTTTATGGACCCAATACAGTATCGAATGCAACAGCAAAGTGGTGGTTCCAACGATTCCGTTCTGGTAATATGGACGTCGAAGATGAGACACGCTCTGGTAGGCCAATCGTCGAAAATGTCGATAAAATCATGAAAATCGTCGAGTCGGACCGGCATGCGAGCACTTATTCCATTGCCCAGGAACTGAAGATTAGCCAGAAAACCTTTTGGAACCATTTGCATAAGGCTGGTCTCAAGAAGAAGCTCGATGTATGGGTGCCACACGAATTGACGCAAAAGAACCTTTTGGACCAAATTCATGCCTGCGATTCTTTGCTGAAGCGTAATGAAATCGACCCATTTTTTAAACGGATGGTGACTGGTGATAAAAAATGGGTCACATATGAGAACAACAGGCGAAAAAGATCGTGGTCCAAGCGCGGTGAGCCGGTCCAAACGATCGCCAAGCCTGGATTAACGGCCAAGAAGGTTTTACTGTGTGTTTGGTGGGATTGGAAGGGAATCATCCACTATGAGCTGCTCCCATCGGGCCAATCACTCAATTCGGACCTACACTGTCAACAACTGACCAGATTGAAGCAGGCGACCGACGAGAAGCGGCCAGAATTGGCCAATAGGAAGGGTGTTGTGTTCCATCAAGACAATGCCAGGCCGCACACATCTTTGACGACGCGCCAGAAGCTCCGAGAGCTTGGATGGGAGGTTATATCGCACCCGCCCAGACCTGGCTCCAAGCGATTATCACCTTTTCAAGCATTTGCAAAATTTTCTTGATGGTACAAAACTGGCCTCAAGAGAGGCTTGTGAAAATGAGCTGGTCAAGTTTTTTACCAATAGGGACGAGGACTTCTTCAATCGCGGAATTATGAAATTGCCTTCAAAATGGACAAAAGTTATCGAACAAAACGGTGCATATTTGGTCTAAATCCAATAATCCTAACTTTGTTAATTTCATCGTCGAAATAAAGAGAAAAAACGCTCAGAACTTTTTACTTCACCCAATATATAATATATACATGTAGATGACTCTTTTTTAATGTATATTCTGAACTCTTATATATACAGGGTCTTCAAAAAGTCCAGGAACACTAAAATATTTTGAAAAATATGAAAGATACGAAAAAATGTTTGATACAAAAGTTGTAGGGCTTAAGGGTCTACAAGAGCCATACTAGAGACCTCTCACGCAGACCCGCGAACTAAGCAAAATTATATTGCAAATTATGAACAAAAAGAGACGAAGAGAGCTGCTCAAGGACAATATGCATTTCGTTCGATGAATTAGCATTTTCGCTTAACTGATGAATATCAGACACATTTTCTACAGATTCGTTAGACAAAACAGCGGCAATCGTTTCTGTGTGCAAGTGTCTTGCCACGCTTGTATCCATCGACGAAGCAGAAATTGTGGCAAATGACAATAGTCTTTTTTTCGCTGCATATGTACGCATAGGCAGTATATTAAACATGCTTATAGTACTCGCCTACAGTGTTTATTCCTTTGTGTGCGGATTAGCAGTCGACGAAGGATTGTCACACGTCTCCTTTATGGTATTCGACTTATTCGGCACTTTCAATTGCCGAAGAAGACGCATTCTTTTGGCTACAGATATGTGCGAAACAGAACGCGACTTTGATAACACTTTCTTCACATCCATTGCGAAAAAAGAAAATGAAACGTAGCACGTCAATAGCGCTGTTTACCATCAACAAAGAAGTGCACGAATCACGATTCGCTCGACGTATGAAGTCCACGCATGTAGGCTATTCGGCGCACCGAGGAATAGTAGATAATAGATGAACAATCACAACAATGAGGCGGACACAGTTTACAAGAAACGTTATATGAACTTTTTGTTACATTGAAATGATGTAAAGCTTTGTTACGTTTCCGTACAATGTTTTGTGATTGCTTTACTAATACAACATTAATGTATTGTTTTAAAAATATTCACATAATATGTTAATATTAAAAAAACATAACATAAAACATTTGTTGCATTTGTGTACTCAGTAAACAAAAATATGAAAGCAAACAACATATGATATTTCAACAAATTATCAATGGCGTATTGTAAACTTTTATTATACTTATTGCATATATACGAGGGTAGTTCCAGAAGTACCTGATCTAACAAAGAAAACACAAAAAATTTGGGAAAAAATATCTTTATTTCTCTACATAGTCTCCTTTTAGCTCAATACACTTTTCCCAGCAATGTTCAATAGCTTCGATACCCTGTTTATAGTGGGAATCGTCGAGTTCCTCAAAATAGCCATCAAGCCATCTTGGTCCATTGTTTTGACTGTTCCTTCGTCTCAAGTGTGAAGTGATAGACCCACATTTCATCCATGGTTATGAATCGACGCAAAAACTCGGCTTTATTGCTGCGAAACTTCGCTAAACATTCGTTTGAAACATTCTCACGACGCTGTTTTTGTTCCAATCGCGGCACCCATTTTGCGCACAGCTTTTTCATGTCCAAATTTTCAGTCAATATGCGATGTACAGCACTTTTTGAAATACCTACCATGTCTGCTAATTCGCACACTTTTAGTCGACGGTCATCCAATACCATTTTGTGGATTTTCTTCACCATTTCTGGCGTGGTCACCTCATTTGGTCGACCACTGCGATGTTCGTCTTGGCAGCTCGTACGGCCTCGTTTAAACTCTGCCACCCAATATTTTACTGTTGTAAACGAAGAAGCAGACTCCTCCAGAGTAGAATCTAGCTCCGCTTTGATATTGGTTGGACTGAGGCATTTCAAATGAAAGTATTGTATCACATAACGATGACCAACTTTTTTCATGTTTACAAATTATAAAAGCAAACGAACTCACCGAGTGAAGTTCGCTTGGGATTATGCTTGTGGTTTCGTCCGGATGGATATTGTAGTAGTGTCTTTTGTATACGCACTTACCAACAGTTCACATCCCTGTCAAGAAGGAAAAAGGGGGCGCGCGCGTCACCGCTTTCCCGCGCACTCATGCGCGCCACCATTCTCTCGCGCGCTCGCGCAGGATCATCTCATTTTTCAGAACGAAAACAGCAAATCGTTCAATGTGGAAACCGCGGGTGGGAAAAAATGCTGTGGGAGGGAAAGTCCATTCGGACGAGACCACAAGCATAATCCCAAGTGAACTTCACTCGGTGAGTTCGTTTGCTTTTATAATTATGCTCTGTGGTCTCGTCCAGATGGATATTGTAGACGTTCAGAAAGCGATTTGCAGAGGAGGGAGGTGAAAAGAAAATTAGCGCAACTGGCCCTAAAGGGGTGTATTAAACTGCAAGGAGGCAGTCGCAGAATAACAACAATAGAAAAAACAACGTGAGCCTTAAGCGCGAAGAACGGAGTTTGTAAAAAAAACCTCCGAGTGGAGGATAGGACGATTGTAAAAATGTGCGAAAGCTTGGGAGGAGTCTGACCAACTGGCCGCACGTTTGATTATATCTAAAGCCACTCCCTTCTACGCCGCCAACGAGGTGGATGCATGACGGGTATTATGCGGTGTAAACGTATCAGTTTGGACAGTATTCGCTAGCAGCCAACGACTGATCGTTTGGGTGCCAAAGGCACGATGCGGGCGTACATAAGAAATAAAAAAGGAATCGCCCGAGGAAACACGCAGGTCCTGAGTAATTTGTAAATAATGCTTGACTAAGGAGTAAATACACAAGCTCGCATTATCCGGGAATGGAGAAAAAGAAAAGAAAGGCTGAGAATGTCCGGGCGCAGAAGTCTTTAGACGATCCGGGACTTTTATAATAAGCTTTTCTGACAGGATTACCTGCGAAAGGCGGAATGAGGCGAGTGTTTGCGCACGCTGACCTGTGCCAAGCGCTAGGAGCAAGGCCAACATCCTGGATACGAGCGACAAGGGAAGCGAGTCGTACGAAAATATAGTAGCGAGGTGAGCAATGACCGGTGCTGGATCCCAGATAAAATCATAGTGAGGGCGGGGAGGCTTAAGCACCCCTTTTTATTTTGGGTAATGCAGGGGAAATCCTCATAGGATACCCCCGACTCTTGAGGGGGTCGGGGGTTATGTCAGACTCTTACTGACTAAAACCCCTGCAGGATGTCTACCATTCGGACCGTGGTGGGAGGAGCCAGGGAACTACTCCCGTATTCCCTCCCCGACACCCCGGCAGGCTTAAGCACCCCTGCCCCTTTACAAAAAACGTTTAACAAGAGCATGGTTACCAATTTCGCTATGTATGATAAGAGAGACGGCACTACGGGCCGTATTGAGTGTCGAATACGAACGGACACGCGTGAACTCGCAAGCGAGAAAGTCTAGAAATTGCTCGGGAGTTGGTGAGAACAGAGGGACGCCCGAGGAGTGACAATAAAGCCACCAGTCGCGAAGGGGGCGAGAATACTGATGAATCGTAGAGTCCGTTAACGAAGCGACAGTAGTCTCCACCACACTGGGTGGTGCCCGGCGGTAAAGAAAAGCTAGCCGAATAAGCGCCCGACCACCAGGGAAAGCGTCCGCCAGGCTGGATGACGATCCCTGAAAGGAGAGGAGAGCAAATCAGGAGCTGATGTAAGGATGAGCGGCGTCCCGACAAGAAGACGATTGAATAGAGAGAACCACGCTTGAGGTGGCCATGAAAGAACGACTACGATCCCCTCTGCGCGGTCATTAATAATTTTACGAAGGACGCGCGGTAAAAGAACGAATGGGGCAAAAGCGAAGAATTTTATATCTGCCCAGGAGAGTGTAAATGCGTCTACCGCCACAGAGTCTGGGTTGGGAAACCAAGAGACGTAGGAGGAACATTTTGCATTAATAACATAGGTCTACAAGGTTTTGTTGTTGGGCAACTGGGGGTCGTTTCCCAAGTAATTTTCTGCGTAGAATCCGAATCTGAGGTCAGAATTGGCCCATCACGTCAGGATTTTGAGATATTTCAGGTTATATACTTGAAAAATGGCTTTTTGGGCTACTTTTGAGGTTATGTATAGGACGCACAACATTTTTTAGCTCTTTTCTTCTAATTGCATCATTTAGTACTACTCTTTCCCTTCAAAATAAGCTGTCGAATGGTCATCTACGATTTTTCCTTGCAAAGTTACGGCCATTTTAACATAACATGATGAATTCCAAACTCTGCGCCGTTATAGCCCAACAACCTCATGAGCATTCACATTAAACCTGTAAACTTTGAACTGTAAACCCGAAAACCTGGACTGAAAACTGTATATATGAGTTTTTGGAGTCGCTGATTACGAATCTGATCTCAGATCGACCCCAAACCTATTATAATAGGTTCACAATTTTATTTTATTATTATAATAGGTTTGGGGTCGATCTGAGATCAGATTCGTAATTAGCGACTCCAAAAACCCATATATACAGTTTTCAGTCCAGGTTTTCGGGTTTATGGTTCAAAGTTTACAGATTTAATGTGAATGCTCATAAGGTTGTTGGGCTATAACGGCGCAGAGTTTGGAATTCATCATGTTATCTTAAAATAGCCGTAACTTTGCAAGGAAAAATCGTAGATGACTATTCGACAGCTCATTTTGAAGGGAAAGAAAGTACTAAATGATGCAATTAGAAGAAAAGAGTTAAAAAATTTTGTGCGTCCTATACATAACCTCAAATGTAGCCCAAAAAGCCATTTTTTCGAGTATATAACCTCAAATATCTCAAAATCCTGACTCAAAGTCCTGATGGGCTAATTCTGACTTCGGATTCGGATTCTACGCAGAAAATTACTTGGGAAACGACCCCCAGCTGCCCAACAACAATCATGATCCCATTTTTTGTAGACCTGTGTAATGGAAGCAAATAGGTCCACCTCAAAAGGTCCAAATATAGTCAAGATCTTCGAAAAAGGCGGCGTGCGACAATAACCATTCCGTGTCCATGCTGACGGCTTTTGATTCGCTATCAGCGATGGTATTATGAATAGAAGCAATGTAAGAGACAAAAATGAAGATGTTACGGTCTTCGCACCAGGTCCAGATTTTCCGCGCCAGCAATGTAAGGTGCGGGTATTGCACCGAACCGAAGCGATTGATATAGGCAATGGCCGTAGTATTGTCGACGCGAAGAAGAATGTCGCAGTTTCGAAGATCTGCTGCGAAGCACTGCAAAGCATAAACATTTGAGTTCAAGAAAATTTATATGACAGGACCGTTCAGATACCGACCACCAACCACGGGTATAATGTGATCCACACGATGTACCCCAGCTCGAAAGAGAGGCGTCCGAAAAGATTTCGCGGGTAGCGACCCCGGAACGTATAGTCTTAGCCTGATGGGGGTTAGAAAAAATGGAAAAACCACCATCGGAAGTCACGTTCAAGATGAGAAGGAAGACGCATTGCAGCTGTATAACTGCCATCAGAACGCGCTAAGGCGAGAAACTTTTCACGCTCAAAATTCTTGATGTGTAAGAGGCCATATTCTACCGCGGGACAAGGGAGCCGATCATGCTTGCGAAGTCTCGTATGCAACAGTGGGACCTTGTAGAAAATCGAGAGATCATATGAAGTAGCGCATCTCGGCATGTCGGAGGGATCGCGATAGATTGCGATACTGAGTCGAAAATAAAATCGAGATAGTGGCAATGTTATGTAGGTACAAGTTGGGATTTCTCATAATTAAAGAGAAAATCGAGACGTAAGCAAAGACAGAGATGCAGTCAGGTTACGAAGGCAGTCGACTTTTGAGGCGCCGAAAAAGAGGAAATCATCCAGATAAACAACCGAACAAAACCCTTGGTCACGTAAACGGGTCATGACGGGTCGTAAGAGCTTGGTGAAAATATATGGCGCCGTAGAAAGTCCAAAAGGTAATGCGGTAAATTCGTAAGTAACTGAACGCCATTGAAAGCGCAGAAAACGGCAACAGTGAGTCGCAATGGGCACTAAGAAATGTGCATCTTCTAAATCGCGTAAAGTATCCGAAAACCTTGAGCCAATTGCGTTAAGGCAAGCGCCAACTTGCTGTTGATCTCGCGCCTGATGCTCATCTCGTTTTAGAACGCTTAAGCGTTTTCCAAGTGCTGAAATAAGCTCTTGGTTAAGTTTGGGAGGACCTAGCTGCAGGAGCTCTCCCTGAAGCTGGTACTTGGACAGCAGAGCCGCACGAGTGTCCTCCTTCAGGCCGGAGTGAACGTCACTGCAAGTAGAGGCGAGGATAAGTGGATCCCATGAAGGTTCAGACGCAGCAGGAGGGGGGCCGAAGAGTTCATTCGCCAACGACGACGTATTCTCCTTCTCGGAGTCGTCTAGCTCCAAAGGGAGTGGAGAAAACCCGGCGAAGGAGACAGTAGCTGGCGGAGACTGGTCCGCTGAGAAAGAAGCATGGTCAGATAGAGCAATCGGATACGTGCCTTCGGATAGCGAAGGCAACGCACCTGGTACGCCGCCCCGGTTCTCAAGAACTGGATGCTCATCTGCCTGCGAGTCCTCTGGAACGTTGATGAGAATATCATCTAGCTTCAAAGGGAGTGGAGAAAACTCGGCGAAGGTGACAGTGATTGACTGAGGCTGGCCCGCTGAGAAAGAAGCATAGTCAGATAGAGCAATCGGATACGTGCCTTCGGATAGCAAAGGCAACGCACCTGGTACGCCGCCCCGTTTCTCAGGAACCGGATGCTCATCTGCTTGCGAGTCCTCTGGAACGGTGATGAGAGCATCGTCCGCCAGGGTTGGGCCAGCCACCTGCACTGCGGCGACGGGAACAGACCGGACGTCGTCGGCAGGCAGAGATGCGGAAGCCCGTTGGGTCTTCCTGAAGGCCAAAATATCGTGCAAGATAGTGGCGAGATCCGCCCCCGACGAGAGGGAAGCATCGCGTGAGGAAGCTCGCGGCCTAACCTCCAAATCGCGTTCGCGCGAGCAACTTCCGAGGTCTTGTTCGCGCGATCTATCGCGAGAATTACGCCGACGCTTGCGGGAACGATGACTCTTATGTTTAGACATCTTGGAGCCCCACCAGGAACAAAGCAGATGAAGAATAAACACAACACACACCGCACACAAAAAATAACGAACTGTAGGTTGCGTGCAACAGAAACACAATGAGATGATCCTGCGCGAACGCGCGGGAGAACGGTGGCGCGCGCGAGTGCGCGGGAAAGCAGTGACGCGCGCGCCCCCTTTTTCCTTCTTGACAGGGATGTGAACTGTTGGGAAGTTCGTATACAGAAGACATTACTACAATATCCATCCGGACGAGACCACAGAATATAATTCACTAAGAGCGTTCACTATTGATGGCTGCCAAACAAATACTAAACAACGTAGTGTCGTCAAACTTCAAACTTAAGCTTTATAAGGTTGGTACTTTCTACCATAGTCATTCTTTTCAAACAACCGCTATCTATACGTCAGGTCAGGTATTTCTGGGACTACCCTCGTACTTATTACATACACACATACATATACACACACACATATATATATATATATATTGTTACGTCCTGTGGAATTTTATTGGATTCAATAGAATTTATTTGAGAACGTGGATATGACTATGAGGAAAGCGCCCCTGTACTGAGAACAATATACGGTTTGCGAAACACATCGAACGACATAGAGGAAGACAAATATTGTTTATTAACTTGGATATCGAAAGGCTTATTGTGATCGGATGGCTGGAACGTCACTGTTTAGGCGTCCGACGGAACGGGAGAAGAAGCCCTCGCACGTGCCCGCGTTCCTCCCAGCTGAGATGACGGAACGTCGAACGCTCGCGATATCGCACTCCCGGCTTTCGAAAGTCGCGTCTGTCTTTTCTTGTACGAATTAATTAAGAAGATCGAGAAATTGGTTGAAGTCACGAATACACTTGATTGCAACAATTGTAATGAGAAAGAACCAGAAAGAAAAAAAGGAGATATACGAGAATATGAGAGACCGTCACGAGATGATGGAACTTGAAGATTCTCTAAGTACAATAGTTAAGGAGAGACTTGTGAGCACGCGTTCGAAGCGTGTGACGGCCTCAACGAGAGTGAAGAAGCGGGCGATTCGCCGACGGGCCGAGGAGTCCTTCTTCTTTGTGTCGGAGCAAGACGCGAGTTACTCGATCTCCGGATGCAACAACGATAAGAACCCCGCCAAAGTGTCGCCTAAACAGTTCGGTTATCTTAGAATGAAAACGTTTACAATTTTATAGTCAACCACGGGTGGACAATAATGCGGCAATCGCGAATTTAGGTACGACGCGATACAATGATAGGCCAAGGAAGCGTTCCTGGCGAATTCGGCGCAACAAGTTTAATAATTTTAACGGAGAGTGGCAAACGGGGGTAGTATAATTTTATAGTGATAGGTTTTTACTTCTTTACACTACATAACGCTTTGATCTAATAACCGGATAATACGTAAAGTTTAGCGAGATGTCGGATGAAAGAAACAAGGTGGAGAATTACGACGCGATATGCCTTGTCTTCCATCCGAGATTCCTGAGAGCGAAGCTGGGCCGTGCTGCTGACGCAAAACAGTTATGAGATTCGTAGAATCACAATGTTTATACTGCAGAGTTATAAAGATAACGATTAGAAAAGTTGTTAACGGTTATAACACAACTTTCCCATACTTAGTGCTTATTTTTATTGTTAAGAAGCAAGAGATGGGGAAGCTGCATAGTCTATCCGCTATGATAAAAATAATTTGGAATAATAGTAAGAAATAATAGCCAAGCCTTCGTGCAACCGGGCTGTTATTCTTGCGATTACGTAAGCAATGATAAAGCATACGCGCGCTGTAGAAAACGACGTGTCAAATTAACATAGAACAGAAGTGCCGAAAAGAAAGAAAACAGAAAAGAGTAACACAATTCATATGTTGAGTCTGGCACATAAAATGTGTCATCCAAAATCGATATATCAAATTAACACACGCCGGTGTCGGAAATTTAACACAAGGTTTTCCATATACAAAGGAATAGTAAAAAGTATTAAAGCTAACGCATTAACTTAAAATAAAATGCTAGTCACAATTACAGGTCGCCGTTACGAATGTCAACATAATATAATCCTAGTCCATATTGAACGAGGGAGGGGAGAACTGGAAGTTTAGATTGCAAAATGTACCGCTCGATAAGGATAAAAAAAGAAATAAGAAAAAGGGGGCAAAATAGGAGCAAATAGGAGCTGAGACGTAACAATATACAGGGTGTTTGATAGCTGATCATGCAGACGAAAGTTGGAAATAGATTGGGTGTAGCCGAGAAGAAAAGTCATGTACCATAATGTCAAATTGGCAATAGTTACTGAGTTATTAATTAAAACATGTGAGCCAACGAGCGCGTAGAGAGTGGAGGGCGACCGCAGTAAGCACGTAGACATTTGATACAGGCGGAATCAGCGAGTGACGGTAAACAAGCGCGCGCGGCGAGAGGCAACGTAAACAACAAGAGGCGAACGCGCGCGACGAGGAGCGAGCGAACGCGAACGACGAGGAGCGAGCGAGCGCAAGCGACAAGAGGCGAGCGAGCTATAAAGAAAAAGCTGTAAAGAAAAAGCTCGCTCGCTTCTCGTCGCGCGCGATCGCCTCTTGTCGCTTACGTTGCCCCTCGCCGCGCGCGCTTGTTTACCGTCACTCGCTGACTCCTTCTGTATCAAATGTCTACGTGCTTACTGCGGCCGCCCTCCGCTCTCTACGCGCTCGTTGGCTCACATGTTTTAATTAATAACTCGGTAACTATTGCCAATTTGACATTATGGTACATGACTTTTCTTCTCGGCTACACCCAATCTATCTCCAACTTTCGTCTGCATGATCAGCTATCAAACACCCTGTATATACAGGGTGTCCCATTTAACCTGACAAATCGTAATATCTGGAAAACTACATGTCGGATAAAAAAAAGTGGGTAATGAAATTTGTTCGCTTCGAAGGGGGACATCCAATGATATCAAACTCGATTTCCCACCTCACTCCCGGGGGGTGGGGATGGGGGCAACTTTGAAATCTTAAACGGGAACCCTCATTTTTTATTGCAGATTCGGATTCTACGTCACAAAATACGTAAGTTTCGTCCGAAACTTTTTTTTGATTCGTGATAGATGGCGCTGTAATCGCAAAAAATTAGATTTTCTGCGATTCTCCAGAAATGATCATTGGTTTGAAAAATAAAAAAATACCTGTTCAATATTTTTAAAAATATTTTTATAAAACGTAATAACAGTTATTCCCCCCCATCCTCTCGAAGTAGGGTGGGTGGTAACATTCAAATCTCAAATGAGAACCCACATTTTTCATTGCAGAATTAGATTTTTTTTTTTTTTTTTAAATCCCCGATTGTATTGCGATCTGTCCACTCCATGGCCATTTAGCAATATTGGTGACTGTTAGTGAGTAAAGACGAGTAGGGCTAGTATCCCTTGATACTACCCTATATAACGACTTGAGTATTATTTTGTCAAGTCATATGGAAGTTTTCGCTTTATTCTACGAGTAGGTGTGTACACTTCCATCAGTCCAGAAGCGAGTGGATTAGGGTGTGAGTCGATTCGATCCTTGTATTTGATTGAGAAATTTTTAATTTCTTCCTTTATAGTTGGTATTCCTAAGTCTTTGTGTAAGGTTTCGTTAGTCACATACCAGGGGGCATCCACTATTATACGAAGCATCTTCGATTGGAACCGCTGAAGGATCTCCACGTTGGAATTTGCTGATGTTCCCCACAATTGGATACCATATGTCCATATGGGTTTTAGTATAGTTTTATATAACAGTATTTTGTTTCTTATTGAAAGTTCCGATTTACGGCCAATCAGCCAGTACATTTTCCTGAGCTTTTCTTCTAATTGTTCCCGCTTTGCAGTAATGTGCTTTCTCCATGTTAGTCTCCTGTCCAGGTGATTGCCCAGGTATTTGGCGTCATCTGCTTGGAGAATGAATTGCCCGTTGAGAATTACTGGAGGACTTGCATCTCGACCGTATGTGAATGTTACGTGTGTCGATTTAGCTTCGTTCGGTTTTATACGCCATTTCTTCGTCCACTGTTGGAATCCGTCTAATCCTCTTTGTAAGATTTCGGATGCTTTAACTGGATTTTTGTGAGTTGCTATGAGAGCCGTGTCATCTGCAAAAGTAGCAGCAGTTATTCCTCTGATGGTTGGCAGATCTGCCGTAAACAGTAGGTACAGGATTGGGCCAAGCACACTACCCTGAGGGACCCCAGCCCCCACTTTGTGCAGCTGCGAGATCGCTTCTTCTTGTTTTACCATAAAGAATCGCTCTTTGAGATAAGACTGTAGTATATAGGAATAGTGCGTTGGTAGGTTTTGTTTTATCTTATATAACAGCCCTTCGTGCCAAACTCTGTCAAATGCTTGAGATATGTCTAGGAAGACCGTCGAACAGTAACTTTTATTGTCAGTTCCTCTATGTATCCTTCTGGCTAGTCTATGCACTTGTTCAATTGTGGAGTGCTTGCGTCGGAAGCCGAATTGGTGATCAGGTATGAGATTTTTTGATGAAATTATTGGCAGCATTCTTTGCAATAGGAGAGTTTCAAATACCTTCGAGGTTATAGACAGAAGGCTAATAGGTCTATATGATTTGACTTCTTCTGGGTTTTTCCCCGGCTTGCAGATTATTAGGATTTGCGCTACTTTCCATTGCGGTGGGAAGCAGGCCAGCCTCAACATTGCGTTAAATAAATATGTAAGGAATCTAGTACCTTCCGTCGGCAGTTCTTTTAGGATCTTCCCTGTGATTAAGTCGTATCCTGGGCTCTTTTTTGGGTTTATTTTCCTTATGGCGTCTTCTATTTCTTGTTTAGTGAATTTATTGATTGATAATTCGAGATCACGCTTATCATTCAGGATTCTAAGTACTTCTTGTTCTTCTTCGCTGTTGCCCTCACCAGGGTTTGGAGTAAAGACTTTTGCTAGGTGGGTTGCAAACTCTTGCGTCTTTTCTAAAGGACTCCTAGCCCATCCTCCCTCTTCCTTACGGATTGGAGGGAAAAAACGTTGTGGTTGGTTGAGCTTTCTAGTTGCTCTCCATAATGAATAGTCCGAGGCTTCAGTGGGATTGAGATTTTCGAGGTACTTTTGTATGCCTTGATTTTTGTCATCATTTAGCATATGTTTTATTTCCTTGATAACTTTGTTTAATTTTGTTTTTAATAGCGGCGATCGGGTTGCTTGCCATTGTTTGCGGATTTTTCTTTTCTCTGATATTTTATCTCTAATGTTTGCGGGATAATTAATTATATCATTAGTTTCTCGGTCTCTCGGAGTTGCGTTCCATGCTGCTTGCTGGATGCAGTGATTGAAGTGCTCAACAGCAAGTGCTATATCGTCTTCTGTTTTCAAGCTTATGTTAGTGTTTAACTCAGCTCCCACTTCATCACGAAAATAGGCCCAGTTCGTTTTTTTGTTGTGCAGCCTGCAGGATTTTTCTTTGGTAATCGCTTTATTACTAGCCGTGATTATAATCGGGGAGTGGTCGGAGGATAGCTCCAGGCAGGATTGCGTCCGAAAGTTGATTTTTGACATTCCTTTGATGATGCCGAAGTCCAATAGATCAGGGGATTTCCTTCGATCTGACGGCCAGTACGTAGGTTCGCCTGTAGAGATAGTTTGTAGGTGAAGATTTTGTATTGCTTTGTATAGTTCGCGACTTTTAGGATTAGGACTCTTTGATCCCCAGGACGCGTGTTTGGCGTTATAGTCACTTCCCGCGATGAATCTGTTACCCAGTGTGTTGAAGTAGTCTACGTATTGATCTCTTTTGATTGTATGTTTGGGTGGGCTGTACACTGCCGAAATAGTGATAGGGTCCTTCCAGTCATCTATGTTTATATTTGTGGCTTGTATGTGCTCGTGACTATATGATTGTATTGTAATACTTTGTAATGCTTAATGTTGTTTCGAACTATAATAGCTGTTCCTCCGTGTGCTGTTCCGTCAGGATGGATTGTGGTATGTGTCGTGTATCTGAAAATATTGATATGGCTTTTGTGCGTTAGATGAGTTTCTGATATCAACATTATATCAATCTTGTGTTCATTAAGGAAGTGTTTTAGTTCTTGTATATGTTGTGAGAGCCCATTGGCGTTCCAGATTCCTATTTTTAGTGTTTTAGCCATTATGGTAGTTTAGTAATTAGTGTTGATAACAGATTCAGCAGAGTTCCGATTTGACTCGCTAAGTTCCCTATCATGTCTTTTAACTGGTGTGATTCATCTAATTGATGGTGCCCTATATTCTTCTGGCTTGGGTTATCTTGTGTGTACGTCTCTTCTCTCTGTTTGTTTACTCCCTCACGGGCCACTTGTGCGTAGGTAGGGCTGTTTGTGGTAATGTATGTTTTGTTTTTAATTGGGTATTTTACTGGTGTTTCATGCCCTTCAGATATGGGTTTTTTTCCCTTAGTGTTGGATATTTAGTTCTTAGCAGGTCTTTATATATTGTGCATCCTCTATAGTTTGCGGGGTGGTTTCCTCCGCAAAGTACACATTTAACGCTATTAGATCTGTCTTTTCTTACGCAGTCCTTCGTTAGATGGTTATCTGCGCACTTAACACATCTTGGTTTCCTGAAGCAAAAGCTTTTTGTATGACCGTAGCGTTGGCACCCTGTGCACTGCGGTATTTCCCTCTTTGGCCGGGGGGCTTCGAATTGTATTCGGCATTGTAGAAGAGTTTTGATCTTATAAATCTCTTTATTATTTGATCCGGGTTTGATTTCTACGAAAAAGAGAGGCAGTGGTTTTTTAGTCACTCTTTGCTTTACATTCCAGATGTTCGTGACTTCATGTCCATGATTATTTATTGCTTGCTTTAGTTCTTCCATATCGGTAGAAGAATGCATATTTTTAAGGACCACTCTAAAACTTCTGTCTTGTTTCGGTTTGTACGTGTGAAATTCGGTATTTCTAGTTACAAGTTCTTTTGTAATAGTTCTATATATCTGAGGGTCTTTGGCTTGAACTTTAATTTGCTCTCCGTTTAGGATTTTTATTTCATAATCAGTTTTTGCTATGTCGTCTAGTAGGTTGGTGAGAGGTTGTATGTTAGTTACTCCCGCGATAAATATTGGAGGGGGCTTCTCCCTCTTTTCCTCTGTTCTGTCCTTGGGTTCGTTTACAGTGTCTTGCTCCAAGATGCTGTATTTGTTTGCTGTAGTCACTGGGGTGTTAAGCCAGTATCTATCCGTTTTGGGTTGTTTATAATTATTTATTATCTCGGGACTAGTCCGGAATCTTTTTTTGTTGAGAGTGGATGACCAGCCTTCTTCGTTAGCTGCCTTTTGTATTTTATTTATCTCCTTGTTGTTGTTGGTTAATGTTGATCCATTGTCTGTTCTTTTGGAGCTCAGCATTCCTTCGCTCATGGAGTTTGATCTGGGTCTTGGCCCAGTTAGGGTTTCCTCTATTGTTTGCTGGTATGTTGATGTACTTTTTTTTTGATAATTGCTAGTGCCTGAATTTTTTGGTAGCATTCTCTTCTCAAGAGTCTTTTCTCTGTCGAGCAATAGTTGGCCTCCCCCAGAATCCTCGAGGCCGACCTCCGAAGAGGGTGGATTGCCCGGAGTATCCGGAATACCACCTGGGGTAGTTTCTACCGAAAACGTTGTCTCCATTGCTCATTTTGTTTCTGTTAGTTTTGGTCCACCCCGGGTATTTTTAATTTCCCCGGTGCCCACCGGCGAGCCGGCGAGCGTTCCCCAATCCGCCACCTGGGGAAGCGCCCGATGGGGGACTAACAAACCCCGCACGGGGAATTAGATTTTACGTGAAGTTTTTATGGAAACAATTTTTTTCATTTGTGATAGATAGCGTTGAATTTTTCTTAGAAACTACTTTTAGCGTTACTCAGGAACAACGACGAAGACGTAGTAGCTTTCTGTTCCTTTCGAGGTGCTTATTTTAGCTGAGTCTCCTCGCCTCTCACCATCGGGGTGCTTTAGGTGAGTCCCCTCGCCTCTCACCATCGGGGTGTTTGTTTTAGATGAGTCCCCTCGCCTCTCACCACCGGGGTGCTTGTTTTAGGTGAGTCCCATCGCCTCTCACTATTGATTAAGCAGTTCTCCTGATTAGAAAGGTAAGTGTCTAATAATGATCGTCTCTTAAGTTCTATGGGCGCGGACGATGGAGAGATGCCACTAACAAATTAATTATGCAAAATCACCCCGATGATGAGAGGCGAGGGGACTCATCTAAAACAAGCACCCAGAAGGGAACAGAAAGCTACTACGTCCTCGTCGTTGTTCCTGGGTAACGCTAAAAAGTAGTTCCTCGGAAAAATTCAACGCTATCTATCACGAATGCAAAAATTGTTTCCATAAAAACTTGACGTAAAATCTAATTCTGCAATGAAAAATGTAGGTTCTCATTTGAGATTTGAACGTTACCACCCACCCTACTCCTAGGGGATGGGGGGAATAACTGTTATTATGTTTTTTAAAAATATTTTTAAAAATATTGAACAGGTATTTTTTGATTTTTCAATCCAATGATCATTTCTGGAGAATTACAGAAAATCTAATTTTTTTCGATTACAGCGCCATCTATCACGAATCAAGAAAAAAGTTTCAGACAAAACTTACGTATCTTGTGGAGTAGAATCCGAATCTGCAATAAAAAATGGGAGTTCCCATTTAAGATTTCAAAGTTGCCCCCACTCCCACCCGCCGGGAGTGGGGTGAGAGGTCGAGTTTGATATCATTGGATGTCCCCCTTCGAGGCGAACAAATTTTATTACCCACTTGTTTTGATCCGATATGTAGTTTTCCAGATATTACGATTTGTCAGGTTAAATGGGACACCCTGTATATATATACAGAGTATACCAAAACTCTGGAAACGGTCAAATATCTTGAAAACGAAACGTTTCTGAGAAAAATGTTTCAAATAAAAGTTGTATGGCTTCGAAGGATCTATTTCATGACGTTATCAATTAGATTTTCGGATGACCTTGAGCCCAGTAAAGATCAACATAAATATCTGAAATGAAAATCCAAATTTTTTATAACACCGTCTTTTTCCACCAATTAATTTGAACAACTTTTGTGTAATACATTTTTTTATTTGCCTAATATTTTTTTAAGTATTTAAGAAGAATCTGATAACTTTTTCAATATTTAACTTACAATATCTCACTATTTGTCAAAAGAAAAAGTGGTACTAAACTTATTTACTCTATTTATTCTCAAGAATATATTTTGACAATAACGCCCTGACTTTTGTTAAGTTATTAACTTTTGGAAATTTTAAAATCATCAAATTAACCAAAATTAGGGCATTATTGGAACAATATATTCTTGAGACTAAATAAAGTAAAAAAAGTCTAATATCACTTTTTCTTCTGATAAATAGTTAGCGAGATATCGTGAGTTAAATATTGAAAAAGTTATCAAGTTTTCCTTAAATATCTAAAAAAATATTAGGCAAGTAAAAACATATTTTAGACAAAAGTTGTTCTAATTAATTGATGGAAAAATGTGGTGTTATAGGAAATTGAGGTTTCCATTTAAGATTTTTTTGTTGATCTTGACTGGGCTTTTCAAAGTTATCCGAAGGTCAAATTCTTAGCGTCAGGAAATAGATCCTTTGATGTCATACAACTTTTGTTTGAAACATTTTTTTCAGAAACGTTTCGTTTTCGAGATATTTGACCGTTTCTAGACTTTTGGTACACCCTGTATATATATATATATATATAGGGTGAAGAAAAAACCCCGGGACCCCTGAAAATTTCGAAAAATATACACTTTATAAAAAGATGTTTCAGATAAAAATTGTAGCGTTGAAAAATATCTATTTACCGATTTTAACAATTTGACCTTGAGTGGCGTCATCAAGGTCAGGACAAGGTCACCTCGGATTTGTTAAATAAAATCCCCAATTTTTTATTGCATATTCTTTTAGTATATCCTTCTTCAGCATCTTCTTCTTTTAGTATATCCTTCTTCAGACCTTTTCAAAGCACTATGGTTTTATCCAATTTGAATAAGCTGTTCCGAAGTTATCGAGTTTTTTAAAGTAAGATATCTAGCCAACTAAGGCAAGATCGGAAGATAATCCGGCCAATTAAGGCAAGGTCGTAGGATGATCCGGCCAACTAAGGCAAGATCGGAGGATGATCCGACCGACTAAGGCAAGGTCGGAGTGATCGAGCCAACTAAGACAAGATCGGAGGATGATCCAGCCAACTCGTAAAAATAATTGCGTGACTAACTTCTAGGCGTTAGCTCTTATTGGCTTGTCTTAATTTCATTGATTGATTTATTTCAGTTATTTATTTATTTGAACTATTCTGCTGTTCGATGTTTATTTCTTCCATTTACTATTTAATACTCATTACAGTTTAGTGAATCGCAAACTCGACTGAAATTCCTCTATTTTTTTTTAAATTATTAAGAAACAGTTTGAAGCTAGTTGTAAGCTGACTTAATTGCACTTCATTCCGTGCTCATTATTATTCTTCAGCGCTGTCTTCAGAATAACTTTGAATTGATCCAAATATTAATTTAGTCGATTAGACTAAATCTTACCACTTCTGCTTGTCAATATGGCAAGTCTTTCAGAACGAGAACGCATATCTCTTTTGATGATGAGAGGATGGGATGATCGACTAAGGTCGTACAATAATGTGAGGCGGCTTTTTAATGAAACTTTTCGTAATCAGGGTAATGCCATTTCAAAATCTACCGTTGAAAGAACGATAAGGTATTTTCAGGAAACTGGAAGTGTGAAAAATCGTGCAATACTAGGTAGGCCAGTATCAGCAACAAGTGTAGAAAAATCATTAGATGTTCTACAACCCTTTATCGAAAATCCACATGATTCGACCCGCAAAGTAGGACAGCAACATGAAATAGATCAAATGTCTGTGCTTAAAATATTGAAAATGAATAAATTTCATCCTTATAAGATCCATCTTGTACAAGAGCTAAATAAAGATGATTTTGATAGGCGTATTGAATTTTGTGATTCGATGATGGAAAAAATAACCGAAGATCCTAATTATCTATCAAATGTAGTATTTTCAGATGAGAACATTTCAATTAAATGGCCACGTTAATCGACACAATTGTAGATTTTGGTCAGATACAAATCTTCACTGGATTGAAGAAACACACACACACAGTATCCACAAAAAGTGAATGTTTGGGTAGGCATTTTGAATAATGTTCTCATAGGTCCACTCTTTATAGACGGAAATCTAACAACGATAAAATATGAGAATATGCTAAGAAACGAAATAGTTCCAGCGATACAAGCAATCATGGATGACAACTTCGAGCATACATGGTTCCAACAAGATGGTGGCCTCCCTCCCCACATTACAGAAGGGACGTCCGTAATTATCTGGACACAGTGTTTCCTCATCGATGGATAGGTAGAAGAGGACCTATAGAATGGCCTCCTCGATCACCCGATTTATCACCTAACGATTACTTCCTGTGGGGCCATTTAAAAGATAGAGTTTACAAAACGAAACCACAAAATTTGGATGACTTACGAAATCGAATTCTTGATGAAGCCGCTCTCATCCCTGCTGATTACATTCAAAAAGCCGTTTGATCTTTTTATTTCATTTTTATATACAGGTATGGCCTCATCAAGACGAAATACCTGTGCCGGTACATGTACCGGTACCGGTATACGTTCCACGTTATGCAGAAGAAGAATAGGTAATCCTTAATACTATATGTATTATTAAAAATGTTACTATATTATAAGTTAATATATAATATTGTTATTATTTGTTACATTTCAGACCTCATCTGCTGAGCGACGACGACGGCAATGACAACGTCGCCACCAAAGAAAAGAAAGAGGGAAGAAAAGAGAGGAAGAACTGCATGAACAAATGCAGTAGCAACTGCTGCAGGGCAGAAGTGGAGGACGAGGAGATATAATTGGAAGAGGAGGAAGAGGAGGACGAGGAAAAGGAGCCCAAAGTGGACAATTTATATATAACGTATATAATTAAAGTTTATACATATGATTATATATATATATATATTATATATATATATATATATATATATAAAGTTTATATATAAGTTTATAATGTCCATAATATGAAATTCTTTTATTATCTTTGGAGACGTACCAAGAGTATATATATATATTTAATATATCGCCAATGAGGCGGAATATCTCTTCTTGTGAAATTGTATTTGCGCGATCCGCCTTGACGCCTGATGCATCTTTATTTATTTATAATAAAAGTTAGACGGCCTGATTGCAAAATCTGGTTTTGTGAGGATCTCGGGAATAGTTTTAGAGATATGCTGTAACAATATGATGATGATATATTACATCAGTGAAGTAATATATCTCATTTTGTAAAATGATATTGTACGTGATTCGCTCCGACGCTTCATACATCTTTATTTACTTATGATACATTTTTCATGGCCTGACTGCAAAATCTAGTTCTGTAGGTTTCTCGGGGATAGTTCAAAGAAGATGCTATAACAATTTGGCGGTGAAACATATCGTCAACGAAGTAAAATTTTGCATCTTCTATAATTATTTCTCGACTGATTCGCTCCAACGTCTGGTACGACGGACGCTTTATTTATATATTATAAATTTTTGACGATCAAATTACAAAATCCGGTTTTGTACCGATCTCAGGAATAGTACGAAGAAGATGCTGCAACAATTTGATAATAATACGTGTCGTCAAAGAAACGAAATATTGCATCTCGTAAAATGATATTTCAAATGACTCGCAGCGACGCTTGATACGGCTGACGCTTTATTAATGTATGATAAAGTTTTGACGGCCGGATTGCAAAATCTGGCTCTATAGGATTCTCGGGGATAGTTCAAGGAAAATACTACAATAATTTGGCGGTTATATATATTGTCAACGAGACAATATATCTGTTCTTATAAAATTGTATTCCGCCTGACTCGTTGCGATATTTGGGACGCTTTATTTGTGTATAATAAATTGTTGACGGCCTGTTTGTAAAATATAACTCAGTAGAGATCTCGGGAATAGTTGTAGGAAGATGCTGTAACAAGTTCATGGTCATATATTACGTCAACAAGGCAAAATATTGCTTCTTGTAAAATGGCATTCCACTTCGCTACAACTCCTGGTACGGCTGATGCTTTATTTATATATTATACATTTTTAACGGCCGGATTGTAAAATCTGGCTATGTAATGTTTTCGGGAATAGTTCAAGGAAAATGCTATAACAGTTTAGCAATTATACGTACCGTCAACGAGGCGAAATTTTGCATCTCGTAAAATAATTTTTTGAATGATTCGCTGCGATGCTTGGTACGGAGGACGCTTCATTTATTTTTCATAAATTTTGGACGGCCGGATTGCAAAATCTGGTTCTGTCGGGACCTCGATAATAGTCCATGGAATATTCCATATCAATTTGGCGGTTACATATATACCGTCAACGAGGCGAAATATCTCTTCGTGTGAAATTGTATTCGCGTGATCCGCCTTGATGCTTGGTACATCTTTATTTATTTATGATAAAAGTTAGACGGCCTGATTGCGAAATCTGGCTTCGTAGAGACCTCGGAAATAGATCGGGAAATATGTTGTAACAATTCGGTGGTGATAAATGACTGTAATGAGGCAAAATATCTTTTCTTGTGGTATTTCGCGCGACTCGCTGCGATGTTTCGTACGACGTTCGCTTTATTAAAATATTATACATTTTTGACGACCGGATTGCAAAATCTGGCTGTGTAGGGACCTCGACAATAGTTCAAGGAATATTCCATATTAATTTGGCGGTTACATATATCGCCAACGAGGCGGAATATCTTTTCTTATAAAATAGTATTATACGTGATCCGCTCTGACGCTTCACACATCTTTATTTATTTATGATACATTTTTCACGGCTTGACTGCAAAATCTGGCTCTGTAGGTTTTTCAGGGATAGTTCAAAGGAGATGCTATAACAATTTGGCGGTTAAATATATCATCAACAAGGTGAAATTTTGCATCTCCTACAATAATTTTTCGACTGATTCGCTCCAACGCCTGGTATAACAGACGCTTTATTTATATATTATAAATTTTTGACGACCGGATTGCAAAATTCGGCTTTGTGCCGATCTCGGAAATAGTACGAAGAAGATGCTGCAACAATTTGGTAATAATATCGTCAATGAGACGAAATATTGCATCTCGTAAAATGATATTTCGAGTGACTCGCAGCGACGCTTGGTACGGCGCTTTATTAATATATAATAAATTTTTTACGGCCGGATTGCAAAATTTGGCTCTGTAGAGTTCTCGGGGATAGTTCAAGGAAGGTACCATAATAATTTGGCGGTTATATATATTGTCAACGAGGCAATATATCTGTTCTTGTAAAATTGTATTCCGCCTGACTCGCTGCGATACTTGGTACAACTGACGCTTTATTTGTGTATAATAAATTGTTGACAACCTGATTGTAAAATCTGACTCTATAGCGATCTCGGGAATAGGAAGATGCTGTAACAAGTTCATGGTCATATATTACGTCAACAAGGCAAAATATTGCTTCTTGTAAAATGGTTTTCCACCTGACTCGCTGCAACTTCTGGTACGGCTGATGCTTTATGTATATATTATAAATTTTTGACTGCCGGATTTCAAAATCGGGTTCTGTAGGGTCCTCAGGGATAGTTCAAGGAAGATGCTATAACAGTTTGGCAATTATATGTGTCGTCAACGAGGCGATATTTTGCATCTCGTAAATAATTTTTCGAGTGATTCGTTGCGATGCTTGGTACGGCGAACGCTTCATTTATTTTTCATAAATTATGGACGGCTGGATTGCAAAATCTGGCTCCATAGGACCTCGATAATAGTTCAAGGAATATTCCATATCTATTTGGTAGTTACATATATTGTCAACGTGGCGAAATATCTTATGTTTTAAAGTGGAAGCTGGAAGGTATTCATACATATACAAGGCAATACTTATTCATATATACGCTAATACCCAGGTAGCAGACTGACGTCAAATGACGTCTTAATGACGTTAGCTAACGTCTTAATGACGTTAGCTAACGTCATTAAGACGTCATTAGTACATCATTTGACGTCAGTTTGCTACCTGGGTACTAATGCGTTGTTCACGCGAAGGCAGAAAGGTTAGGTCATATAGACTGCACTATAGTGCAACTGGGCTACACTTTCCGTGTTATCTACACCTACAGATTTTGCCACGTACATTTGCACATCATATTCGCTTATCAGACTTACATGGACATCTTTCTTATATTAGTATCTAGGGTCGTACAGAGCCTGATTTTGCATTTAGGTTCTTGAAAATTTGTAATAAATGAAAATATAGGCTTGTGCTACACCGCAAGATGAACGTTCATTCAAATTATTTAATCGATTTTTATTTCGACTCTTTTTCCAAAAAAATGCTCTATACGATCCTGCGGACGTTTCTCTTGATTGCAAATATCATACATATAAGGTGATTCTCTTCGTATTTTGTTCATAATTTGTAGTATAATTTTGCCTAGTTCGCCGGTCTCCGCGAGAGGTCTCTAGTGTTGCTCCAACAGACCCTTAAAAGGATAAGAGGGAAAATGATACGAATCGTTTCCTACCGAAAGATTCTCGGTTAAATTCAAAGTTAATGTCGCGTCGAAATACTGAGCGACTTTACTTTACTTACATTACTTAACGCGCGAATTTCACTGTTACTGCATAATGTTCCGAATATGCAAATTCGATGATAATTGATCACTTCGCGTTGTTCTCGTTTCCACGTCTCTCGTTAATATACAATATTTGTTTGAGCTAAACTCGCGTTTCGAACACAACAATCGCGTATACACACGATGTAAATTACAAGCGGCTTCGTGGTTTAACATTGTGGCAATGCCACAATGTGGCATTTATTGTGGGAATAATATGGAACTTGTGTAAATACACGTCGAAAGTTCATACGAAATTCTATGATTTTACTTAAAGCGACTACTTGGAAGGAACATACATTGCGAAGCGAATATATAAAATGCAGTTATTCATTTTTGAAGCATTAATTATGGGACAATCATTCGCGTCCTGAAGAAAATTAACTGTAATAAATCGACGAATTCTGCTTGATATTATTCGAAGGCATCAGGCAATAATATATTGAGAGAGAAAAACAACTAAAAATGTTAAATATTTCTTTTGTTGCTGTCGAATTTTCACGTTGTCGAAGAGAGGTAGAAAAAGAAAAAAGAAGAGTAAGAGGACGTTACGTAGATTTAATATATTACATCAAATTTCATTTGATACGTGTATAACTCTTTATTGTGTTTGTTAAAATTACAAATAAATTTGTGATAATTTAAGCACCGTTATTCACACAAAGATAAAAATATCAATATTGCAAACGCATTAACATATTTTTTGTTCTTTGCGAAGAAAGCAGATATATTGCCTATTGCATATTTTCTTTTTTTTCTAAGAATTCTCAAGTATACGCGTACTTTCCGGATAATTATATATCCGAATTTATTTTACAGTTACGAGAAAATTATTCTGGTTGCCATTTAAGAGAAAGCTAATGCTCCAATAAAAGAATTTATTTTCGGACAGCTAAAAAATAATTTTTCCTATTGAACTATCGACCGGTGTTGTGAAATGCTTCGAGAAGGAATTGTCCAAATTATATCAATTGCAAGTCAGCAGTCGTGTTTGCGTAAGGTCTAGGACCTTTAGGTCTAGGAAGGATCTACATATATTATTTCCGATAAGGTCGGTAACGCGAAATGATCATGATTGCGAGTGACAAATCGCAAGTTTGATCGGTTATGATGAAAAAATCGGAGTGATAGTACACGAGATATCTAACGTTGTAAATTTAACGAAAAAGTCGCGAGAAACATAAGTATTTTTATCATACTTTCATCCATTGGATGAAAGTACAATAAAGAGACATTATGTGCATTATCATGCAAATTCTATTACAACCGCAAACTCGTTTGCATTTGATGCGCACCAAACTCGATCGGAAGAAAAAGCCATTTTCCAAAGTAGCGTATACGAATTTTCGTAACAAAATAATAAATAAATGGTATACATCTGATTGTGCTAGCAAGTGACACTCATAAAATAATTAGTCTCCTCGTCATGATGATAAAATCAAAACAACAACGCATTTTAAGGAATCTTTAACGTACGAATTGGGAAACAGTACTCGGACTTAACTCGGAAACAGTACTCGGAAACTCTTGTAGATTTTATTCGAAATAGATTGGATAAGGCGAGCTGCGATGTCTTTGATGTTATGCCTCATTTCGGGAGTTACTTTATTCCACTCAACTGCAAGATATTCATTTGCTAACTGCATTAGGTAATCGGGGTTACTTTCAAGTTGTTCTTTAGTCATTATGGTTCCAAATTTCCCGATTACCACGATGACATTGTTTATGTAGAAATATAATTTATCGTCTTCTTCAGTTCCAAAATTCGTGCTTTGTACGCTAATATATTGGGTATAAAATTTAATTTTAAAAGATTTTTTTGTGAAAATAAACGTTTATTTTGAAACAAAGTGATAAGTACATGTTATTCAAAATATTGTCCATTGTTAGCTATAACTTTTTCCTATCTTTCTAGTAAAAGGCGGATTCCTTGGCGCAAGAACGACTTGTCTTTTGTGGTTATCCATGAATCGAGCCATTTTTTTATATCTCCTAAAGAACTGATGTGCTGGGCAGAAAAGTGATTCTGCATGGATCGAAACAAGTGGAAATTAGAAGGAGCAATGTCTGGTAAATACGGCGGGTGGGGTAGGACATCCTATCCGAGCAGCTCTAGCGTTTCTTTCACCGGTTTAGCAACATGTGGCCAAGCGTTGTCATGCTGGAAAATCACTTTGTCGTGTCTTTTGACGTATTCTGGTCGTTTCAAACGTTTAGAGACGGCCATTTTGGTTTGGTTGGACATTTAATGCTTCTGCCAATTCCTCAAGCGTTTGACATTGATTTTCGTCCAGCGATGCTTTCAACTCTTCGTCTTTAAACTTTTTCGGTTGACCACAGAGTTCCTTATCTTCCAAATAAAAATCTCCACTTTTGAATCGTTTAAACCAGTACTCACAAGTTGAGATCGATGGAGCATAATCCCCATAAGCTTCGGACAGCAAACAAAGACTTTCAGCTGCCGATTTTTTCAAATGGAAAGAAAAAAGTAACGCTTTCCGCAAATTGCGTTTTGTTGACACAAAACTCGACATATTGAATGCGCTAAAAAAATATGTTATTTACACTTTGAACAAATGAAATATACTGATTTTTAAAGCCTAATGACAGGGCTTTCATATGAAGTTGACTTCAGTATGGGCCGATGCCATTAGGTGCTCATTGCACCATTTCTTGTAAATCTTTTAAAATTAAGTTTAATACCCAATAGGTATAGACGTTCACAAGATTGCTACACTAATCTGTATATGCTACTTTTAATAAGTTTAGACTCGAACGAGACGTATGCGTCGAATATAGTGTATAGAGTAATGAATGGAAAGTGTGCGAGAAACTGAATATAACGATTCCTATCTGAAAGTTTGAAAACAACAATTTTAAGATAGTTTTATGCTCATCGATCGCTCGATGAATTCACCATGTGGATCGTTTTGGTTGGCCAAGTTGCTATCATTTCCTTTGTCATACGGTGAATATTGTCTGGATATGTCAAATGATAGCTTAGAGCATTTTTAAGGTCTTTAACAATTTCCTCGGGTACTGTAGGAATTCTCTATCCGACAATATTTCGTCGTGACAAGTGAGATATTGGCTTAACGCTGCTGAACGATCCGTCGATATGTTCGTCTGTTAAATAGTAATTACTTACATGACATTATTTATTCTGAAGTCTGATATACCGTTGATATATGTATCTCTAAACTTTATCATAGCGTAAAACTTGTTATGTAAGGTCATCTCGTAATATGATACATAATATGGCTCGAAAGCGGGTATGCCCAAGCTCGAAATACCATACTCTAAGTAAGGCCTCATCGATTCCAAGCTTCGCGGTAAGCATATTTAGAGGTTCGATCTCGGACATGTGTGTAGATACGGTACTAACAACAAAATAAAATGGTCTTGCAATCTTTCTTTCGCACGTATATTAAAGCACGTATATCAAAGCGATGTAAATCGACAATCTCTCGTTTGATCCGGAAAGTGTGCGGTTCTCGCACACCGGTTCTCTTATTCGATCGCAGTGTTACTTACACATGTTCCTTACGTGGAAGGCAGACATCTTCGCGATCAAGCCGCTCGTTATAACGAGGAGGACAATTGTGATACGCATTGTTGCTTGCGGAAAGGTCCTTGCTTCAATTCGAACTTATCGAAATGCTGAGCGATTTCGACATGCAGATTTATTGACAGTAGTGTAACTGTGTGATTTCGATAATAGTCCAACCACTTCGCGTTGTTTCCGATTTCACGACTTCCGTTAACATATCAGTTCGGCACGTCAAGAGCATATTTTAAACATAGCGATCACGTGTCGACAAGATGTAAATCACGAATTACCTCTTTGTTTAGCGTAGAAATATGTTGAGAAAATGATAAATATGTAAGTACTTGACGAATGTTTTCGCTAAATTCTTGCAGAAAGTCTCCCTTCACGATTGTCATCCGCCGAGGCGATTATTTGGAATGAAATAATTTGTCGACTAAAATTATAATTATAACGTTGGTTATTATATTATCTTAACGCATTATGTTAAACTGGCGACTTGAATTGATGACATCAGTTTTTGAAAGGTTAACAATCGGAAAGATCAATTCGCGTCTACATCGGTAAATTTTGTTTGCACTCAGAAAAAGGCACCTGTTGTCATAATAAATAAACGTTTGCTGTTTAATAATTGGATGGGAAATAAATCAAATAGTAACAAATCATTTTTCGTTATTTGTACGTATAATTTTAACAAGTATACATCGCTGGAGATGCAAATCATATATGTTTGTTGGATGTACAATTTCTAATAAAAATAATAGCAACATTGTAATGGTATAATATATACATGTATGTGACTCTTTTGGGATCTATATTATGAACTGTCATGTAGAGGATGTCCATGTTATTTAGGAAATGAAAAATTGTAATGATTGTTCAGACTTAACTGAAAAGAAAAGTTAAGTACTATTTTGTAAAAATCGCAATAGTTATTAAGTCATTAATTATTGAAAATGGCTGGGAAACCTAAAGGTTCTTTTAATCGATAACTTTAAAATTGGAGTAATTTGCAAAATGGTAAATAATTTTTCAGAATGTCCTAATCTACAATTATATGAGGGCTATTGTGCCTAGCGCCAGGTTTAAGATACAGGATTC
This sequence comes from Harpegnathos saltator, assembly GCF_003227715.2. Classification (NCBI taxonomy): domain Eukaryota; kingdom Metazoa; phylum Arthropoda; class Insecta; order Hymenoptera; family Formicidae; genus Harpegnathos; species Harpegnathos saltator. The sequence continues at coordinate 356,762 of NW_020230149.1, read as the reverse complement.
AAAGTTCAATATATCGCTAGACTCACATCTATCGCTAGATAATAGCCGATATATAATTGTAAATTAGGTCATTCTGAACAAAAAATTTCTTTACTATTTTGGAAATAAGTAGGTAAGTTTTCAAGTTATCAATTAAAAGAGCTTTTAGATTTTTCAGCCATTTTCAATTATTAATAACTTGATAACTATTGCGATTTTTGTAAAATGGTACTTGACTTTTCTTTTCATTTTAATCTGATCAATCTTCACAATTTTCATTTCCAAAAAATTCCGGACACCATGTACAGATAAAAGAATCTCTTAAAGAGTGATTTATAAGCTTTTTTAAGTAGCTGCGAGGCACTTTTACAGACTTTTTTATTAGTAAAAGTACGTTTGTGGTATGAGCTTTTGTAGGTATATTTCTCTTAACCTTACTTAATCTTACCTAATAGTTTATTAATTTTATATAATATATCGTGCTAAGAATAAAGATTAGTATAATAATGCGTTGTTCTATTTCTTTCTCCGAATTTCTCCGAATTCCTGGAAAACACACATAGTTATTATTTTATTAACTCTTCTCTACCAATCTTTGATTGGATATAATGGAGCGATATTTGAATTATCTGGTAATTGTGATATACTCAAGTGTAGAATTGCATATGTGCTTTCATAAAGTATTTTATGTATTTTACTACGTTGGTGAAAAAGAATTAATACAACCGATTTGCTTATTCCTAATTTCTACTCTTTGCTCATATTCTGTATTGCCAACAAATAAAAATATTTATGATTTGTTAAATTAACATAACAATAGCATTTGTTGTCATTATAAAATTGTTGGTTAGAGCAACAAATCATAAATGGCAAATCATTTATCATGTTGTCCCATATTAACAAACCATTTGTTGCGGTTACTGGTGTTTTATTAACCCAACAAGACTCTTTCTCAGTGTAGTAAATTTTCACGACGGATAATAATAGAGGGATAATAATATACAGAGCAAGAAAATATTTAAATATGGAAGTTACATCTGCTGCGCACTACAAGTCTCTGTTTATACGTTTCACGTCGTTTGAATCACGTCACTTCACGTTTAAACGTGTTAAATGATGTCCAAACGAATTACTAAATTAGAAATGTATAGAAAAATACCTTAGCCGATTACATGCTTATGTGTGTAAAAATAATATACAGGACGCGGTACAGCTTTTAATAATGTCGACTTGCGTTACTACTTGTTCAAGACCGCATAAAATATGTCTTGTGGATGTTTACACGCGTGTATTATCTTCATGTTGAATTAATTAGAAATAAATGTACCGTTTCAAACCTCTTCTCTAACATAACTCTTTCTTACGTGTTTTCAAAATATAAAAGATTTTTTACAATGTATGCACTACCATGTTCAGGTGATTAAACTGCCGGCAATGTGAAAAAGGATTCTTATATTTTACAGACATTTCGCTCATTGAATAACCTGCGCACAATAGACGCGCATAAGTTTAAGTTATAAACATTGAAATGTTTATAGACACTTCTCCAGTACTTGTAATATCCACCTTGCATAATGACGTTAGTTTTGATATTCATCATATTGTTCCTTATTGTGTGAGAGGTGAGAGATGCGTTTGCAGTATATATGAGGGCGGTCCGATAAGTACTTAGCCTCACCGCCCGATGGCGCCACTATCGCAAGAGAAATTTACTATCGTGTAGTATATTCTCGTAGACGGCTACTGTCGAAATTTCAGCCGAATCGGACTCGTAGTTTTGTTTTGACCGCGTGTGGAAGCGGGCGTGTCCGCGGATTTTAGAAAAATGGAAAAAGAGCAATATCGGTCGGTGATTCGATTCTTGTTTTTGGAAGGGAAATCACGCAGCGAAATCAAAGAGCGCTTGGATGCTGTGTACGGTGACTCTTCTCCTTCGATGGCGACCGTCAAAAATTGGTTTAACGAGTTTCAACGTGGTCGCACGTCGGTTTTTGATGAGCCACGCCCAGGTGCCCCGAAAACGGCTACCACGGAGGATAACATGACAAAAATCCACGATCTCGTATTGACAGACCGCCGATTGAAGGTGCGCGAGATAGCTGAGACAGTAGGCATCTCAAAAGACCGCGTGGGTCATATCCTGCATGAAATTTTGGGCATGAGAAAGCTATTGGCGCGATGGGTGCCGCGTTTGCTCACTCCGGACAACAAGCGCAACCGTGAGACCACTTCAGAGCAGTGTTTGACGCTGTTTAAGCGCAATCCGAAGGAGTTTCTGCGTCGTTTCGTGACCGTCGACGAAACATGGATCCACTGGTACACACCAGAGACCAAGGAACAGTCGAAACAGTGGACTTCACCCGGCGAACGTGCTCCGAAGAAGGCGAAGACTGTCCTATCGGCCGGAAAGGTGATGGCCACCGTTTTCTGGGATTCACAAGGTGTGATCTACATCGACTACCTGGAGAAGGGCAAAACGGTCACAGGGCTGTATTATGCCGAATTATTGGGCCGATTCGACGCCGAATTGCAGAAAAACGGCCCCATTTGGCGAAGAAAAAAGTGCTCTTCCACCATGACAACGCACCGGCTCACACCTCCGCCCTCGCCACGGTCAAATTGGTCGAATTGGGCTACGAACTGCTGCCCCATCCACCGTATTCTCCAGATTTGGCCCCGTGCGACTTCTTTTTGTTTCCAAACTTGAAAAAGTCACTCGCCGGGCAGAAATTTGAGTCGAATGAGGAGGTCATCGCCGCCACGGAGGCCTACTTTGCAGACCTCGAGAAAACGTATTTTTCAGACGGGTTAAAGAAGTTGGAGCATCGCTGGGTCAAGTGTATCGAGCTAAAAGGAGACTATGTTGAGAAATAAATCGCCACTTTTCCAAAATTTTCGTTTTTCTTTTGTAGGCTAAGTACTTATCGGAGCACCCTCGTATATTGTAGTTAGCCGAGAAATTGATGAATGGGAAATATGCGTCAAATCTAATCTCCTGCACACCGTAAATTGATCTATAGCAAGACTGAAAATAACAATTTTACGTCAGTCTTATACTCATTTACGGTCGTGTGATCCGTGATTGAATTTACTATGTGGATCACTTCTGCAGAATAAAGTTACCGATCAATTTTACGTCGATCCAAATGGAGGCAATCATCCTTCAGCTGAATTATGCATGAATTATTCAGAGATATATCTCAACCGATGTGTATCAATTTGCATGTTAATAATGACTTACCAAACATTATTTACCTTCAAGTTTGGAATGTCACAGATAATTATGCTCCCGATCGATATGATGGTAATAAAGTCGTCCTTGATGAAATAAGGTGTACTTGTCACGCAGTATATCTCGAAAGACGGTGTGTCAAGCAGCGCCACACTTGATTTCAAGTGAGGTTTTATCGACTCAATACTGCGCGGTAGGCACTCATCGAGCGATTGTTGCTGCCCCCTACATGTTTGCAGGTGGGGTTACTAGAAACAAAATAAATTTGCAATTTTATCTTTGTGCGTAAATAAAGGAGAACATAATTTTCTATGTGTTTGATTTATCGCGGATTCCATAAGAAGGAGAATCGACTCGATAAATAAAATCGCGTGTATCTATCATAGGGTAAAATTTCTAGTTGCAAAGAGAATACGAGATGTGAGTGTTTATCCGTATTTGAAAATATTATTTCGCGCGAGGATCGTAGATTTACTTACGTAACGTTGCAATTTTGTCGTATGGTCTCGTGGCAAAGACGCTTGTGATAGTAAAGAACGAGAAAATAATACGCATTATAGCCTGCGAGAAGGTCCTTTATTGAATTCGAACTTAACAGGATGCCGAAATGCCATGTGATTTTAACGCCTGAATCTGACATTTGATTAGCAATGCTGTGACTGTGATTTCAACGATTGATCGTTAATATGCTTACTTGACGTGCTGGAAGTTATATTTTGAACGTGAGCGTCACATGTCGATAGGATGTAAATCACAAGCAGCTTCATTACTTATTATTGAACTACCGCACGTTGCAGGAAAATAATACCAAATATGTCAGCAGGCTTCGAAAGTATTCGCGAATTAGAATGTCCCATGCGTTCGTCATTTATCAAAGTGATTATTTAAAATAATGTGGTACATTAAATTGGAACTTTTGTTTCTTACCTTAACATGTTGCAAGCTGGAGACGCGAATCGATGTGTTTAGTTTTTGAAGAAGTAAAAAACCGCATTCTTAAATTTGCAATCTCAAATCTAAGGAGGATGTCAGTAAATTTTGTTTCGGTATATTTTCACGAGAGGTGATGGATTCTAAAATGAAGTACTCTAAATACAGTAAATATTTCTTGCACGGATACCATGAACGTCGGTTTGCGCCGTTCCACTGCAGATCCGAGTGTGTTATTTTGACACGCTTGAGCGTATAATTGGATGAAACTTACTTCATAACATTCTTGTCGTCTTGAATCATACCATTTAATACACTTAAAAGTATTGAACGATGTCCGAATGAATTAAATGACGTAACTTAAAACGACAAAATAAATGTGAAAAAAGTTTCAGCCAATCACACGCATATGCATATTGAAATAACACACTCGGATTTACAGTGTAAGCCCGAGTATGTTATTCTGACACGTATAAGCTGAAGTTTTTTTCCACGTTTTTCGTTGTCTTAGACGTCATTTAATGTATTTAGACATCATTTAACATACATATGCAACGTATTCAATGTCATGATTTAAGACCATGAGTAACGTGTAAAAAAAGCTGCAGCTTGTACGGGTCAAAATAATGCTCGAGTTTACAATAAGTCCTACACCTCCTGGATCACACGTCCCGAATGAATGTTTGTATGTCATATATTAATCTGCTCTATTACTTACTCGACTCTCGTTATATTGAAGTCCACTACCCCGAAGACCTTTGCATGTGAAAAAGTCTTGCTGCTGTTGTAATCGACTCGACATGGTAAAATCATAAGCTGTTATGTAATACGGGTCGAACAGCGGAATACCCTAAGGAAAAACATTATCTATTAAGTGAAGCTTTAACGATTCTGTGCTGTGCTTTATACAGGGTGTCCTAAAAGTAACAGACCACCCTAATAACTTTTCAGTATTGAAGTTTCAAGGAAAATGATTTGAATAAAAGTTGTAGGGATTTAAGTAAGTTACCTTATGATGACCTTGACTTTGATCTTGACCTCTATTTTCAAGGTTATTTGAAAGTCAACTTGCGTTTCTTAAATGGGAACCCTTATTTTTTATTACACTGTTTTTTTCTACTAGTTAATTTGAACAACTTTTATCTGAAACATTTTTTTATTTGCCTTATATCTTTTGAGATATTTGAGGAAAACTTGATAACTTTTCAATATTTAACTTACGATATCTCGCTAATTATTTGTCGGAAAAAAAAGTGGTACTAGACTTTCTTGCTTTATTTAGTCTCAAGAATATATTGTTACAATAGCGCCCTGATCTTTGTTAACTTGATGATTTTGAAATTTCCAAAAGTCAGTAAGTTTACAAAAGTCAGGTGTAATAAAAAATAAGGGTTCCCATTTAAAAAACGCAAGTTGACTTTTAAATGATTTTGAAAATAGAAGTCAAGATCAAAGTCAAGGTCATTATAAGGTAGCTCATTTAAATCCTTACAACTTTTATTCAGATCATTTTCCTTGAAACTTCAATACTGAAGAGTTATTAGGGTTGTCCGTTACTTTTGGGACACTCTGTATATTTCTCTACATCGCCTTGGTTGCAGTTACAAAAGTGCAGTTGTGTTACTAAGGACCGAATGTATACTGCTTTTGCATGTTGCTTTTGCAATTTCTTTGTTCTCACACGTGTTAGTTTTGAAAAAACACATGATTCGTCGGAGGGGAGCGAGTCGAATCGACAAACAGCTCAGATTACGTGAATCTCACTTAGAATAGAATTTTATTTGTAAGATTAAAATGGAAATACAAATGTCAACTGTTCGAGAAAACTTTTGACTTTGCGTGATGATTGCACGATTATTTACATATGATCCCTAAATCGTGGTCAGACCTCACCACGTGCTCATCAAAAGGACGAGCGAGAAAATAGCGCACATTGTGTCCTACCAAATGATCCTTGATTGAATTCAAACTTAATATCGTGTAAAAATACTGAGTGACTTTAACGTGTGAATTTCACTGTTACTGGATAATGTCTCGAATGTACGAATTCGACGACAATAGATCACTTCGCGTTGTTCTCGTTTTTACGTCTCTCGTTAATATATTTGTCTGAAGAGTCAAGATTTGCGTTTCGAATATGACGATCACGTATACACACGATGTAAATTATAAGCGGCCTCGTGGTTTAACATTGTGCCAATGCACTTATCAAGGGAATAATATGAAATTTGTAAATATACGCCGATAGTTTGCACGGAATCCTATGATTTTATGATAATTAAGGCGGCTATTTGGAAGGAACATACATTGCAAAGCGAATATGTAAATTGCAGTTTTTAATTTTTAAAGCATTAATAATGGGACAGTCATTCGTGTCCTGAGGAAAATGAACAGCAATAGATCGATGAATTCTGCTAGATATTATTCGAAGTGATCAAGCGATAATATATTGAAAGAAGAAAACATTTAAAAATATTAAATATTTCTTCTATTGCCGTCGAATTTTCTTGTTGTCGAAAAAAGAGAGAAAAAGAGAAAAAAAGAGTAAGAGGACATTACGTAGAATTAATAAATCATATCAAATTACGCTTGATACGTACGTAACTCTTTATTGCGTTTGTTAAAATTACAAATAAATTTGTATAATCTAAGCGCTGTTATTTACACGAAGATAAAAATATCAATATTGCAAACGCATTAACATATCTATTTTCCTTTGCGAGGAAAACAAATATCTTGCCTATTGTACGTATTCTTTCCTTTCTAGAAATTCTCAAATATAGGCGTATTTTCCGGATAATTATATATTCGAATTTATTTTACAGTTAGGACAAAATTATTCCTGATGCCGTTTAAGATACAGCTGATGTTTCAATGAAAGAATTTATTTTCGGACTGCTAAAAAATAATTTGTCTTATTGAACTATCGACTGGTGTTCTAAAATGCTTCAAGAAAAATTGTCCAAATTGTATTAATTCCAAGTCAGCAGTCGTGTTTGCGTAAGGTCTAGGACTTTTTAGATCGAGGAAGGATCTACATATATTATTTCCGATAAGGTCGGTAACGCGAAATGGTCATGATTGTGAGCGACAATTCGCGAGTTTTATCGGTTATGATGAAAGACGAAGTGATAGTACAGTGATATACGGGAAACTTAACGTTACAAATTTCACGAAGAAATCGCTAACAACATATAGGTATTTTTATTATACTTTTATCCGTCGGATGAAAGTACAATAAAAAAAACACTATGTGCACCGTGTATTATCATGTGAATTCTATCATAACCATAAACTCGTTTGCATTTTATGCTCGACCGGAGAAAAAAACTATTTTCCAAAGCAGCGTATACTAATTTTCCTAACAAAATTATAAATAACTAGTGCACAACTATGATTAGCGAGTGCTAGCGAGTAACATTCATTATAAAATAATTAGTCTCCTCGTCACGACGGTAAAATCAAAACAACAGCGCGTTTTAACTAGTCATTAACACATCAATTGGGAAATTCGTGTAAATCCTATTCGAGATGATCTGGACAAGATCAGCTGCGATGTCTTCGATGTTATATGTCAATTCGGAAGTCACTGCATCCCACTCTAGTTCAAGATAATTATTTGCCATCTCCATTAGTCGTTCGGGACTACCTCTTTGTTCTTTCGTAGTCTTTATCCTTCCAAATTTTTTGATTGTTACGGTGACATTGTTCACGTAGAAATATTGTTCATTTTCTTCTTCGTTTTCAAAATTCGTGCCTCGTATAATAATTTCGGCAACGACGTTCGTAAATTTGCTACTTAATCTGTATCTGCTACTTTTAATAAGCATAGGCGCGAATGAAGCGTATGCGTCGAACTTAGTGCACACAGTAATTAATGGAAAGTGCGCGAAAAACTGAATATCACGATTTTTGTTGGCAACTCTGAAAACAAAAATTTTAGAATAGTTTTGTGCTCAGCTGAACACGAACTGCGGTCAGATTCACGATGCGGATCGTCTCGGTTAGCCAAATTGCTATCATTTTCTTTGTTGTATGGCGAATATTGTCCGGATGTGTCTATTGATTGCTCAGTGCATTTTTTATACTCTTTTTACCTTTAACATTCTTCTTGGAATTTCCCATTGTAGGAATTCTCTATTTGACAATATTCGTCGTACAAGTGAAATATTTGCTTAACAGTACCGATCCGCCGATGTGTCCGTTTGTTAGATAGTAATTATTTACCTGACATTATTTATCGTGAAGTTTGATATGCCGTTGATATAAGTATCTCTAAACTTCATTATAGGGATAAATTGGTTTTGGAAGGTCATCTCGTACAATTCTGTATAATATGGCTCGAAAACGGGTATGCCCAAACGCGGAACACCCTGCGCTAAGTAAGGCCTTATTGATTCAAGGCTTTGCAATAAGCATGTTTGGAGCTTCGAACTCGGACACGTGTGTAGATCCGGTACTAATAACAAAATAAAATGTCTTTGCAATCTTTCTTTCATTGAATGTACATTGAAGCGACATAAGTCGTCAATCTCACGATCGATCCGGAAAGTATACGATTCTCGTGAGAAGAAAAATCGACATGGCTCGAGGAATATGTGAGATCTTCTACAAAATAGCCGCAGAAAACTGAGCATCAACGTGCTCATATTTGTTGGAGAATATTGTTTTATCTGACAATCGTAATGTTACTTACATCTGTCCTTCAGGGGGATAGCAGACGTCTTCGCGATAAAGCCGCTCGTTATAACGAAGAGCGCAAAGATGATACGCATTGTTGCCTGCGGAAAGGTCCTTGCTTTAATTCGAACTTAACGAAATGCTGAGCGATTTCGACGTGCAGATTTATCAGCAGTAATGTAGCCGTGTGATTTCGACGATAATCTAGCCACTCGCGTTGCTCTCAATCTCACGACTGCCGTAAACATATCTATGGACGTGTCGACAGTGTATCTTAAGCACAGCGATCACGCGTCGACAGGATGTAAATCACGAGTTGTGTCCTTGTTTAGTGTCGAGGCGGAGATACATTGAGAGAACAATGATAAATATGTAAATACTCGACGAATGTTTTCGTTAAACCCTTACAAAAAATCTCTCTTCCTGATCGTCATCCGCCAAGTTAATTATTTTTGGGACGAAATAATTAGTTGGTTAAAATTATAACATCGCTTCTTATCTTAGCGCATCGTGTTAATTAAGAGATTTAAATTGATGACGTCAGTTTTCAAACAGTTAACAATTGGAAAGATCGATTCGCGTCTACATCGGGAAATTGTGTTTGGTAGATTTTCACTATGAATGATAATGAACTGAATGAGAAAATATTTGAATATGAAAAATATATTTCTTCCGACTTTTAATAACCTGGACTTACGTTGCTATCTGTTCAGGACCGCTTAAATATTTTGTGTATGTTTGTGCGCGTTTTAGATAGCTTTTAGATAAGCTTAGACAGCTTTTAAATAAAATTAATCAAGGATTAAAATACTCTACTTCAAATTTTTCTTCTAATATACATAATTATTTATTACATGTTCCCAAAATACAAAATGTTTACCTACAATATTTGCGCCACAATATTCACGCGATAAAATTGTCAACAATATGGAGGCGTTAGAAGGATGCTTTATTTTATAAATCAGTTCGTTCATTAGATTGTTGGTTACGTTCTAAGTTGCATTGAAAAAACAAAATCTATGGCCTCGCCATGGCAAAGACATTCTTAACAGTAAGGAACGTGAAAATAATACGCTAATAATTATAGCCTGCGAAAAGGTTCCTGGTTAAATTCGAATTTAACAGGAAGTGCGATTTTGATGCTTGAGTCTGATAGTCAATCAGCAATTGCTATAAATGTGATTTCAATGACTGATCGCTAATATACTTAATTGAGACGAAAATTATATTTCGAACGTGATCGTCACATGTCTTTATAATATAAATTACAAGCAGCTTTGTTGATTATTATTGAGTTATAGCACTTTACAGAATAATAATACTAAATATGTAAGTACGCTCCGAAGACACTCGCGAATTTGAACGACCTTCGCGTCCGTTATCCGTCGAAGTGATTATTTGGAATAAAATAATGTGGTAAATTAAATTGGTACTTTTTTACTTACCTTAACATTCTGTCAGCTGGAGGCGCGAATGAATATATTTAGTTTTTGAAGAAGTAGGAAACCACAGTCTTAAATCTGCAATATTAAATCTAAAGGGGATGTCGGTTTTGTTCGGTATCTTCTTACAAAAGATGATAGATTCCAAAATGAAGCATCTAAGTGCAGAAAATATTTGGTCGTCGGATATTATAAACGTCGGTTTGTGCCGTTACCCTGCAGATCCGAGTGTGTTTGACGCGCATAAACGTGTAGTTGGATGGAATTTACTTCACAATGTTTTTGTCGTCTTGAATTGTATCATTTAATATGTTTAAACGTGTTGAGCAATGTCTGAATGAATTAAATGACAAGATTTAAGACGATAAGAAATGTGTGAAGAAAGTTTCAGCTTGTACGTCTCAAAATAACATTCAAGTTTGCAATGATACAAGGAGGCTATTAGATCCATGTTACTGCACCCAAAAAATATTCTATTTGTAAAGTGGTTTTTCCCTTAGTCTTATGTCCCAAGCGAAGCCTTTTACAGGAAAAAGATATCTCTTTCGATAAAACGATTAAAGTGAATCATTCATCTAAAATTGACTAGATGTTATTCTAACTATTTTCTTCTTATTTCAAGAGGATTTCCTCTTATATCAATTAATTTTCCTTTTATATGAAGAAGAATATGTTGATTTGAATGTCGGCTACTTTTGTTCAGTCATGCTCTATTTCCAGACTTAAACGAAAAAATAACCATATGGGTCAGAATATTTGGAACGCTTTTTAAAAAAAATGTATGTGTTGCTGTAACATATAGCGAAGATAATTTACCCATATTTCGTAAAATATAGTTTATAATCTATTGCAAGAAATTGAATAATATATTTTTTCTTTTAATTATGTTTTATATAATTAGTTATGATGAACATCTTTGTAGCTATAAAATCTATAACAAAACTGATTGGTAATTTATTTGTTATGATGATCTTATTTTATTCATACCTGTTTATTGTAGAACTGGAGCCAGAAGTACACATCTATATATATATACGGGGAGTTCCAAAAGTAACGGACCACCCTAATAACTCTTCAGTATTGAAGTTTCAAGGAAAATAATCTGAATAAAAGTTGTAAGGATTTAAGTGAGCTACCTTATAATGACCTTGACCTTTATTTTCAAGGTCATTTGAAGGTCAACATGCGTTTTTTAAATGGGAACTCCTATTTTTTATTATACTGTTTCTTTCTACTAATTAATTTGAACAACTTTTGTCTAAAACATTTTTTTATTTGCCTAATATTTGTTGAGATATATGAGGAAAACTTGATAACTTTTTCAATATTTAACTTACGATGTCTCTCTAATTATTTGTCGGAAGAAAAAGTAATACTTGACTTTCTTGCTTTATTTAGTTTCAAGAATATATTGTTACAAGAGTGCCCTGATTTTTGTTAATTTGATGATTTTGGAATTTCCAAAAGTCAGTAAGTCAGTAAAAATAGAGGTCAAGGTCAAAGTCACGGTCATCATAAGGTAGCTCATTTAAATCCCTACAACTTTTATTCAGATTATTTTCTTTAAAACTTCAATACTGAAGAGTTATTAGGGTGGTCCGTTACTTTTGGGACTCCCCGTGTATATATATATATATATATATATATATATATATATATATATATATATACACGGGGCGAAAAATAATATATATATTACTTTTCACTATACATTATAATAATTTTTTCAAATTAACTAGTATAATCATGTTACGTCTTGCGGACTCCGCGTATTCTAGATCCTTTTATAAATAGAGCGAATTGATTTTATGTTGCTCGCTATAGTTCAAATGTTATATTCAACGAACATGTTCCGCGTCCCAACGAGCACGATGACGTCACATACCGATTTCTCTTTTTTTATCTCCCCCTAGACCAAGTCCTCTAGTTGTTTGTCAGGAAGATCCGCTGAGTCACTTCCCAGACCAGTCCCAGACCAGATATCTGATTTTGTTAATCCTCAAGAACTCACAGGTTTTCCACGTCCCTTCATAAAGTATTGGGTGAGTGCAAAAGTTCGTGCGGAGTTTCAATAGATGGAGTTATAAGCGTCGTAAAGTGTTGTCATTAATATTTCCATCTACATATTATATAACGTTGGAAAGGTGACGTCTTCAGCTGTTATTAAAAAAAAAATCATTTGTTTTCATACAAACTGCTTCGAGAAATATCACTTTAAAAATGAGTATCGATAAGGTGCATTTACGGCATGTTATGCCTTACGAGTTTCGGAAGGGAATAAACGTTGCCGCAGCCGTAAAAAACATTCAGGATGTTTATCAGGATGAAGCACCAGCTAAACGAACTGTGGAAAAATGGTTTGCTAAATTTCGGCGCGGAGAATTTAACCTTGAAGACGAGCCACGCTCTGGTCGACCTTCTGACATTGATGACGATGTTTTGCATACTTTAGTGCTCAATAATCCGCGAATTTCTGCAGCCGTTTCTTTACTCGGGCGGCTCAATAACGAGTCGTTTTTGGATCGACTAGTGACGGGCGATGAGAAATGGGTCCTCTACAACAATGTTCAGCGCAAACGGACATGGAAACAATCAGGTGAGCATGGTGACGCAATGCCAAAGGCCAGTTTGCACCCGATGAAGGTGATGCTCTCTGTTTGGTGGGATTGCAATGGCATAATCTATTTCGAGCTTCTCCCCGCTGGCGAAACGATTGATTCGGACAAGTACTGTCGCCAATTAACTGATCTGAATCGAGAAATAAAAGAGAAACGTCCGATTTTGTCAAATCGCAAGGGAGTCGTCTTTCATCACGACAACGCCAGACCACACGTTTCGAAAAAGATGCTGCGCAAACTGAAGAGCCTGAAATGGGATGTCTTAACGCATCCACCGTATTCTCCTGATATCGCACCATCTGACTATCACTTGTTCCGGTCATTGCAAAATTATTTAAATGGAAAAAACTTTGACTCTTTGGAGGCCTTAAAAAACGGCGTCTCTTCGTTCTTCGAATCTAAACCGCGCAGTTTTTATGATCGAGGCATCCGTATGCTGCCAGAACGTTGGGAAAAGATTATAGAAAACGATGGAGAATATATCATTGACTGAATAAAGATTTTTGTTTGCCTAATCACTGTGTGACTTTTACTCACAAACTCCGCACGAACTTTTGCACTCACCCAATATGTTATCCAATAACTTTCACTAAACCTAACGAAATGATGAAATCTCTTATCGCCATAGATACCCATCCTTTACAATAATTATCTTAGAGATACTGCAACGCAACTCTTGATCCCCAGTTCTAAAAAACATTCGAAGCACGGTCCTATGACCATATTTGGGCATGAAAAATTATATAAAGATTGTACTGCAGATGGTCTAGATCAGAGATCAGATGAATAATTTCAGCTGCAATCTCTTCGAGATAATAGTTTAATTTTAATGATCCCCACTCTCTTAGAAGATAATAATTTGCCACTTTAGCTAGATATCCGAGAGTACCTCTTTGTTCTTTCTTAATCATCATTTCTCTAACATTTCTGCATACCACGGTAATATTATCCACGATTGAAGAAAAATTGTTCTTTGCTTCCTTCATCCTTAATAGTCGTGTCTCGTCTGGTGAGGAAGTCAGTGAAGTCCGAAAAATTGATACTTCTTCTGTATCTGTTACTTTCAAGGAGCGGTGCTGCAAACGAACTGTATTTGTCGAGCTTATCATCATTGACAAATGGAAAATGCGCGAAGAACTGAATATAATGATTTCTGTTATCAACTCTGACAACAACAATTTTAGGATAGCTTAGCTGGTCACGAACCGTGGTCGGATTCACCATGTGGATCGTCTCGGTTGGCTAAGTTGCTATTATTTTTTTCGTTATACGGCGAATATTGTCCGGATGTATGAATTGATTGTTGCTTTGTGCATTTTTAAAGTCTTTAACACTCTCCTCAGACAATGTAGAAAGTCACTACATTAACACAACCGGCAATATTCGTCGTACAAGTGAAATATTGGCTTAACGGTACCGAACGATCCGCCGATGTGTCCGTCTGTTAAATAGTAATTACTTACATGTCATTACTTATCATGAAGTGTGATATACTGAAGACAAATGTATCTCTAAACCTGAACACTGGAATAAACCAGTTTTAAGAAGTCACCTTGTAGAACTCCATATAATATAGCTCGGAAGAGAGTACACCCGAACTTGGAACACCCTCCACTAAGTGAGACTTTATCGATTCCAGGCTTTGTGGAAAGTGTATTTGGGATTTCGATTTCGGACGTATATGTAAATTTGCTACTAACAACAAAATAAACTGTCCTTGCAATCCTTCTTTCGCAAGTATATCAAAGTGGCGTAAGTCATCAATTTTACGTTCGATTCGGAAAGTTCGCGAAAAGAAAAATCGACGCGCATCGACGAATGTGTGAGATCGTGCGTATCTGTCACAAGATAGTCGCAGAAAACTGAGCATTATACATGCTCATGCTCGTTGGAGAATAGTATTTTTTTCGACGATCACAGTGTTACTTACATCTATCGTTTAGATGGACGGCAGATATCTTCACGATGAAGCTTGTTATAACGAGCAGCGCAAAAATGATACGCATTGTTGCCTGAGAGAAGGTCCTTGCTTCAATTTGAACTTAACGAAATGTTGAGCTATTCCGACGTCCAAATTTATCGGCAGTGGTGTTACTCTGTAATTTCGACAATAATTTAGCCACTCGCGTTGCTCTCGATTTCACGACTTCCGTTAATATACCTGTTCGACACGTCGAGTCGTTATTTTAAACACAGCAATCACGTGTCGACAGGATGTAAATCGCGAGTTACCTTTTTGTTTAGCGTTGAGATACATTGAGAAAACAATGATAAATATGTAAACATTTAACGAATGTTTTTGCTAAAACTCTTGAAAGAAATCTCGCTTCGCGATTGTCTGTTGCCGAGGCGACTATTTGAAATAAGATAATGTGTGGGTTAAAATTATAACATCAGTTCTTACTTTAACGCATTGTGTTAAGTTGGAGACTTGAATTGATGACTTTTTTTTGAAAAGTTAATAATTGGAGAGATCAATTCGCGTCTACATCGGGAAATTCTGTTTGCACTGAGAAAAATACTTCTGTTGTCATAACAACTGAACCAGAGATATGAGTGTCCATTCTTGCTTGAGAACATTATTCTGACGATCTCTAGCTTACTTATATATCGATATAGATGAATTGTCCCGTCGTGAGAAAGACGTTTATAACAATAAGGAACGCGAAAGTAATATGCATTATGCGAACCCAACCTGCAAAAGGATTCCTGGTTGAATTCGAATTTAACAGGATACCGAAGCGCTGTGCGATTTTGACATTTGAATCTGACAATCAATCAGCAATGCTATGACCGTGATTTTAATGACTAACAATCGTTTCGCTCTGCTATTGTTTACACGTCTTTTGCTAATGTACTTATCCGACGTATCAAGATTCATATTTTAAATGCAAACGTCACACGTTAATGGAATGTAAATCATAAGCGACTTGTTGTTTATCATTGAGGTACGGCACTTAACAGAAGAATAATAATACTAAATATGCAAGCGCACTTCGAAAGCATTCGTGAAATTGCGCCTTTTCCAATCATCATCTTCCGACATATTGAAAAAACAATGATAAATATACAAATACATAACAAATGTTCTCGTTAAATCCTTGCAGAGTATCGTTCTTCGCGATCGTCATCTGTCGTGGCGACCACTTAGAAGGAAATAACTTGTCAGTTAAAATTACAGGGTGTTTGAAAGCTTATCATGCAGACGAAAGTTGGAGATAGATTGGGTGTAGCCGAGAAGAAAAGTCATGTACCATAATGTCAAATTGGCAATAGTTACTGAGTTATTAATTAAAATATGTGAGCCAACGAGCGCGTAGAGAGCGGAGGGCGACCGCAGTAAGCACGTAGACATTTGATACAGGCGGAGTCAGCGAGTGACGGTAGGCGAGCGCGCGCGGCGAGGGGCAACGTAAACGACAAGAGGCGAGCGCGCGCGACGAGGAACGAGCGAGCTATAAGGAAAAAGCTATAAAGAAAAAGCTCGCCTCTTGTCGCTTGCGTTCGCTCGCTCCTCGTCGCGCGCGCTCGCCTCTTGTCGCTTACGTTGCCCCTCGTTGCGCACGCTCGCCTACTGTCACTCGCTGACTCCGCCTATATCAAATGTCTACGGGCAGTATTCATAGTCGATTCTTATTTTGAGGACCGCCTTAAGTTTGGTCTCAAGACATTCTCTACATTCATAATCAACAAATAAGCGAAGACTTGAGCAAAACCTGAAGGCAAAACTTTTCGAAGACTATCTTATTTTAAAACGTCTTAATATTATTCATAAACTAATCTTATTTCATATAAGCATTGACTTAAAGTTATCTTATTACTACCGAATTCATAGTCGTTCAAGATTATCTCATTCGACGTATAAATAGTTAAATAAGGCGGTCTTCATCAAGTCATATTAAAAGTAGACTTAAGATATTAGTAGTGCTCAGTGCTTGTGTAGCTATTTTGTTCGTAGTTAAACAAATTTATTTTTTAATATGGAAGTGGTCAATATAATTGATTTACATAATGATTTAGAAATAGAGGATATTAATAGCGATGATGAAAGAGACGTGCGTGTTCCGAAAAGATATATTAGAGACTGGTTCGATCCGTTTCACTTTTATAGTAACAAAGAATTTAAAAGGCATTTTAGATTTAATAAAGAATCTGTAATACACGGAATTTTGCCAGAAATTGAAGAAGGACTTGCACGCAATAATAATCGTGGTCTTCCAATACGTCCTTCCAATACGTCCAATATATCAATTGTTAATTTGTCTACGGTTCTATGCTACAGGCAGTTTTCAGGTTAGAGAAGATAAAATATTTAATTATACATGCAATAAGTTATTATATAAAATATATATTATATATGATAAATTTATATCACAGCAGAAATATCCAAAATATATCATAAGCATATTCTAAAGATATTACAACTTCTGTAAGATATCTCTATGATGTGTTTTGATGATTCCTGCTAGGATATATTGAGATATCTATCATAATTATTTCAAATAATATTTTATAATTATAATTCTTTTGGATTCATTAATGCAAATAATATATATTTTTTTTATATTTTTACAGGCAGTACTTGGAGATACAATTATTGTCTCGCAACCAACTATATCAAGAGTTGTATTTCGAATATCCATATTGTTAGCAAGGATATTCAATATTTTATAAACCATTCTTAATGACTTAATGAATTATAATGAATGGATTATAAGTGGGTTTATAAAAATGCCTTCTACACCAGATGTTATAAGAGAAAATCACAACCTTTTTAAAGATATAGGACGTCGTGCTGGAGGTATTGGTTTACCAGGGATTGATGGAGCTATTGATTGTACACATGTACGATTAGTTGGTACCAAATTGCAGAACATAGAAGAAACTTATAGAAATCGAAAGGGATATCTATCATTAAATGTACAGGTATGCAATGTAACATATGTAAATACACACATATTAATTGTAATAAAATGTTATTAAGTACATTATACTAAAAAATATTGGTTTTAATATATTTTTATATGTAGGCTGTTGTTGGGCCTAGAACAGAATTTTTGGACATTGTTCCAGAATGGCCGGGTAGCCAGCATAGTGATAGTAGAATTTTTCAAAATTCTGCTATATACATGAAATACTTTCAACGTCAGTTGCCAGGTATTCTAATAGGAGATGCAGGATATCCCTGTTTACCATTTCTTTTAACTCCTATTCAGAATCCGCAAACAGATGAGGAAATTGCGTTAGTATTTTTCTGTGGTTACATTAGGTTATATATATTTTTTTTTTATAAAACGTTAGTAAACAAATGTATTTTTTTACAGTTATAATGTACTTCACGGAAGAACACGTCGGATTGTTGAAAGAACATTTGGGATATGGAAACGTAGATTTCCGTGCTTATCTAGAGGATTAAGCAACAAGTTAATTGGTTCAACAACAATAGTTGTTGCGTGTGCTGTGCTGCATAACATGTCTTTAATTTTTAATGATATGTTACCAGAAGAAGAAGTTGAAGAAAATAATGAAATAGAAATACCAATTGAACCACACTGGCAGCCGGGAGAGGGTTTTGTAATGCGAGAAGCACTTATTGAGAGACTGTATAGATAGTTTATTATACAACTTATTACACAACTTATACAATAAACAAAAAGTAACAAAGTAAATTTTATTCAGTCTTTTACTTTTTGTTGCACATTTCCACTGTTAATTATATATATATATTAATTATATATATTAATTATATATATTATTGTTATATATATTTTAAAAATAAAATTTTTAAATTTTCTTTTATAATAAAACAAAATATAACAAAGTGAAAAATATTTTGTGTATACATCGTGGCTGTGCAGTGAGTTATCGGACATTAACATAATACGGTTAATCTATATTATTCAATACTTTAATATTATTTCTTGCAGCTAAAAATAAATAACTTTCTCTTATAATATTTCTTTGGTTAAATGGACTTCGATATTTCCTTTTACAGACTTCTTTTAAAAACGCATATTTTCTTTCTCCCTTTGTAATTGTAACTCGGCTAACTCAGCTTTCGCAATAGCTTCTCGAATTTGTAAAGCAAATAATTCTGTTTGAAGATTTTCTTTCATTGTAGCAATTCTTTTCTCATGAAATTTTTTTATATCTGATATATCTTTCTCTTGTTCTATGATTTGCTTTATTCTTTTTATCTTTATAGTATCTTCCTCGCTAACAAAATTTTCTTTTATATTTCTCTTTCCTTTTACTATTTTTACTGGTCGCGTATAGGCAAAATCCAATTTATTTTCTTCTTTCGGTTCAAAAACTGTAAAAACAATAATATTTAGTTAATTCCTCTTATTAACACTATAAAATAAGTAAAAAATAGTTTATACTACCTTCATTACAAAGATTAGTATCTTGGTTCTCTTTGTCAATCATCTCTTCCATTATTATATCTGAAAATCGTTAATAATGAATCTAAATTATTTGACAATATTTTTAAATAAACATATTTATTTTTTCTATTGTATATAATTGAGTAAATATAAAAGTATTAATAAAATCTATATAATTAACAAATTATGTACCTTCTCGCAGATAGTATGGTATATGTAAATTTAATTTTGAATTAATTTTAATCGAAAATACCTTGTGTTTTGTTAATTTCTTTATCATTCAGTTCATCAACATTACTCCCGTATAATGATGAGATGTCATCATTTACTAAAAGGTTCAAAACATGTTCTCCTTTCTCTGAATCATAAATAAAATATATTAATATATGAATTATAATAAATATTTATAAAATTCTTTCTATCTAGTAAAATTATATCTTTAGCATGTGCAATTATGACCGTTTCAAAATTATTGACAGTGCTGAAAATATTTAATATACGTGACATCAATTGTAAGATGCATTCCGTTTCTAGCATGAAGCGCATAATGTGAAGATTTTCTATAATATGTGTAATATGAACTATAGATAAATGTGTGCATCATGCATTTCATGCGAGAAATGGAATATACCAATAGTTTGTGAAGGCTGGCAATGTTTGGCAATGATTATTGGAATGCAGTCTATATTGTGTTTAATAGTAAGAAATTTATACATAAATATATATATATATATATATATATGCCTTACTTATGTTTCTTTATTTATTTTTAAATATATTTTTAAAGTTATCTACCATTTATCTCATTTTCTGTCATATTAGATGTAAGCAGAACAGGAGCTGTTTTTAAAAGATGTGGTGCTATTATGGCAACATCAGGATCAATGTTTATTTCTGGTAGTGGCGGGCCACCACCAGTGGCTAGACGAGCTTGTTTTTCTTTAGTTAATAATTCTCTTTGAGTTTGTTTAATATTTGTCCAGAGTTTCTTTAGCTGTTGAACTGTACGCTGCAAAAGGGAAAACTTTAATATCACTAATATATCTAGAGCTGTATTTCAAAACTTTTCTGTACGTAGTATAATTAATTTTGTTATATTTACTTCTTGCATAATCATGGAAGAATCGTTACATCTCTTACAAATTTCAACCCATGCAAGTTCTTTGTCATGAAGTGTTGAAGAATCACTTTTTTTAACCTCAATGACATGCTTAAAATCTTTTAATATCTCTACGAAAAGTTTTCTTTCCACAGTTGTATAATGTTTATTCTTCGACATTTTCAAATTTTTTAATTTTAAAGATTGAAATCTTACAATGAGACAACTAGTAAATAAAAATTTGTTAATTCTTCTAATCAAGTGTATCACATTTCTCACATGTCCACTTTAACTTGTTGCACTAGTGTAGTAATATAGTTAAAAAGAACAGACCACTCTTGTTTTAACCACTTCAGCTCAAAGGAAGGATCATTTTTATTGGTTGGCCTAAAAGAAATAATACGGAAATAGCTGAATGATCAATAAGTATCATCTTAAGCAAATTTTTGCGAAGATATTCTCAAATAGAATAAGAGTTTCTTAGGCAAAAACTTCTTCGCAAAGATTATCTTAATATATGTTTATGAATTATATTGATTTTAAGGTGATCTTCATTCAATAAGATAATTTTGACTAAGACGATCTTCAGTATCGCCTTGAGACTCGACTATGAATACGGCCCTACGTGCTTACTGCGGCCGCCCTCCGCTTTCTATGCGCTCGTTGGCTTACATGTTTTAATTAATAACTTGATAACTATTGCCAATTTGACATTATGGTACATGACTTTTCTTCTCGGCTATACCCAATCTATCTCCAACTTTCGTCTGCATGATAAGCTTTCAAACACCCTGTATACAGGGTATCTCAGAACTTTGGGACACGGGCCCCGTAGGGACATAGAGCTAAGTGAGAAGAACAAAAAAGTCCTGTACCATAATGTGAAAATCGTAATAGTTTTTTAGTAGTAATAACCACGTAAAGTTTGGCATTTTCCACGCCCATCGCGGCTTATAGACGCTCCGCGGCAAGTTGTGTGCGTAGGGGCTGAGCGATAACGCGTCTCGCGCTGACCATCGCGCGGCGTCAAAGCGCCAAGACGCCATCGCGATGACGTCTTGGCGCGTCAGTCAGCGCGAGACGTATTATCGCTCAGCCCCTATACACACAGCTTGCCGCGAAGCGTCTATACAGGGTGGTTGGTTATAAGTTGCCAACCCGAAATGTGAAAGTAGATTGGGTTAAGATAAACATAAAAGTCCCATACCGTTTTGCGAAATTCGCAATAATTATCGAGTTATTAATGACAGAAATCTGAGGAATGGGAGTGCGCCGACATAGATGATTGGAGAAGCGTTGCAGCTACTCAGGCCACAGCGCGGCTCACTCGACCAAGCAACTGTTGGCGGCATGCGGCGAGGCGTAGGTCCGGCGAGATAAAACAACGAATAGCAGCGCATTGTCTTTTCCCTCGCCGCGCACCGGCAACAGTTTCAGGATGAACTGGGCCGCGCTGCGGCTTAAACAGCTGCAACGCTTTTCCAATTATCTATGTCGGCGCGCTCCCATTCCTCAGATTTCTGTCATTAATAACTCGATAATTATTGCGAATCTCGCAAAACGGTATGGGACTTCTATGTTTATCTTAACCCAATCTACCTTCACATTTCGGGTTGGCAACTTATAATCAACCACCCTGTAGGCCGCGCTGGGCGTGGAAAACGCCTAACTTAGCGCTGTTATAATTAAAAAACTATTACGATTTTCACATTATGGCAGAGGACTTTTTTGTTCCTCTCACTTAGCTCTATATCCCTACGGAATCCGTGTCCCAAAGTTCTGAAACACCCTGTATAAGGTATTTTTAAATAATCAATAAAGGACAAGGACAATGTTGGTATAAATGGTAATGTTTTATTGATCCAAATATATATATTTACTGAATAGAACATCTTTAATTAAACAGCGAACAAAACATTTTATGTAACTCTTTCATCTTCTCTTTTTAATAAAATAATATTTCCTTATTGTAATCATGTAATAATTTTTAAGAAAACATGACCTTTTATTAATAACTTATAAAAATCTGATTAATGGAGTAAAATAATATTTCTTAGTAACTTAATAAACAAAGAAAATCATTGATAAAATGAAACATTAAATTAAATTTTATGATTTTTCTTCTTTCTTATTTAATTCATATTCTATAATTTTTAATTGGGTATGTATATGTATATATATATATTTATCATGTATATTTAGTTAAATATCATATATTTCTCTTACATCGTTTAATTCTGGTTGATTCACTTCTTGTAAATGATCTCCCTTTATAGAAATATATTATACGTAAGAACAGGCATTGCTAATGTAAGATAAGATGGTACTCCTTAATAGTAATACTGCACCTTGTATCCTGTGTTTTGATTGAAGGACCTAACGGAAATAACACGGAAACAGCCGATTCTAGAATAAGCACAGTCTTAAGTCTATCTTCGCCAAGTCAACCTCAAATCAAATAAGTCTTACTTGAGCAACATATTCTTCGCGAAGATCGTCTTATTTCACGACTATGAAACATACTAATCTTGAGACGGTCTTGATTGAATAAGACCGATTTAACCAAGTCTTAAGTGCTGACTTGAGACTCGACTATGAATACGATCTTATGTCTATGCTGCTCATATTATCATTTCAATGTCGGTAAAATCGTCGATAAGTTGGGCGGTCGGGCGACTGCCGAGAGCTAGTGCGCAATAATGTGTCAGATAGGAGGACCCCCTTTTCCCGTGCGGAACGAATTGCTGCAACACGGTGTACATGGTCAAAGAGTCTTTCAACAGTTAAAAGTGGCTATGTACATGAACGATGAAGACAAATTTCCTTGTGATAGTCACTTAGTAGGAGATTCTGTACATGAACTGCATCAACATCTTTTAGTACCATTTAAGGACAACGGGCATCTGACTGCAATAGAGCAAAATTACAATTTCTGTTTATTATCTGCAAGGATAGTAGTATAAAGATGCTTCGCGCAGTTAGAAGGACGAATAAGGAGCTTACTGCATTATTTGCCGATGAGTAGACATGATCTAATATCAGAATATGTTGTGACATGTTGTGTAATGCATAACATTTGCATATTACAAGGAGATGAATTTGAAATCATACAAGTACCAGTACAAGTACAAGTACCAGATCGCCCAATGCAAAATTATGATATTGATCGGAGGCAAGTGGGTGCACATGGAATTTATAAGAGAAATATGATTATGAATGCACTACAGCAATAATTATGTAAAATATTATTTATTAATTTTATAACATTTATATTACATATATGCTGTTATAAGCTCTACATGTAGATGCACATATTATTGTTAATAATATTATTAATACATATTATTAATAATATAATAAAATTAATTCGTTATCGAAATTATCAGGAAATCTTTCCTTTTTCCTTCCGCTAATCCATGAGCGCTAGGCTCACATATGCTCTTAATTATTAGAGTAGTAATAAAATTATTTTATAAGTTGTATTACAGCCATGCTTGTTCTACTTTAGTTTTTTTAAGCTATTAATGACAAATAAACATTAGAAAGTAAAAAAGCAATCTTATGTCAATCACAGTAATTTAATCACAATATTGTCTTGGAAGAGGATACAACGTTCCCCCGCGATTGCGAGCCTCGCACGTATCTACGTTTGCGTTATGTAAGTCAAAAACCAGAAGGACTGATTTACTTTACTCGCGACGTACGGCAGGTGGTCCACTTTTAGATCAAAGAACTCAATCTCTTTATCTGGGATTGGACTGCGAGTTAACAGTGGGAATCGGGGATGAATTGGAAAAGGAGGTAATTTAAATCATAAAATAAAATTAATATAAATTATTGAAAATTAACGGCACATTTTATTGGAGTTGAATTGAAAGCAAATGACTTTAACAAATATTGTCGGAACGAGGTTCTGTACAATAAGTTCGCATAATCGGTATAAAATTATACCTGTTTATAACAACGGTCAGCAACGTGTATGTTGTGTAGCGGAATGTGAACCACATAGTAGAAAATAGGGAATTCGATAGTGAGGAAGGAGTAAGGATCCAAAGAAGAATAAGATTTCCTTCCTGACGGCAACAAATCGAAATTATAATTAAATAAGGAAAAAAGAATAAAAATAAAATGACTCACTGATCTGGAAGGTTAGATACTGTCTTGATGGAGATAAAGAAGCGACAAAAGACCTGAATAGAAGAACTGGTCGTTCAAATTGGCTTCTAGAATTTAGGCTATTGCGGCTGGGGTTGAATCTCGATTACTTGATCGCACTTGTTCGAGTTTAGGCATCACGAGTATAACCGATTACTGTTTACGCAAGATATGCGATAAAATGAAGTAAACAATTGCGAATAAACGGCTGATATTTCGTGGTAAAATCGAGAAGAGATCTGTCCAAGTCGCGAATATGTTTGGAATTCGAGTAGACTAAGTCGTTAAAGAGAACCTGAGGAGGCTCTGATTTGTCTAACAAGGAAGGTTAGGGAATTCAAAGATTCAAAAAATCCTAAAACTTTGTGTAAAAGTAAAGTAGTTCATCCGTAATGCAAAATTATTTTTTGTTCTTGCAGAATTCCAGTCTGAGGGATGAAGAAGAGTGAAATCACCCTTCGATGAAAAAACCATTTTCATTTTAGAGTATATCTTTTAAAGTATGAAGCATATGCAAAAATGGTCTATATGAAAGTTGTAGTGTATTTCATATTCTTTGTAACTGTGTATTCAGATTTTGCAAAATTGAAACATTTGTTAAATCCCGTTCCTCATTACTTCCAAAAATTTTTAAGTTAAATATTTTTTGAGCAAAAATAAAATGCACCATGTATCAAATTCATCCATATATAACAATAGAACTGGAGGCGATTACATTTTTTAGAGATAGAGATAATTATAATACATAGAACTATAGGCTGCATTATAGGTAGGCACTTGAATTACGCTCTCCTCGATAACTGCATCTTGCTATCGAGTTGATATTTTCCCATATTGCAAGATAAGAACTAATTCTAATGACATTACAACGCATTATATAAGATATAAACAAGGGCAGAGATTAATTTGCTTATATAAAAATAGTAATATATGCCAAGGAATAGACATGCTGCGGATCAAGACATATCATTCTCTGTATGCTGACAAAAGCTTACCTTGCTTACGTGAGATAATAATCTTGGTAGGATTTGAATGCTACTCTTAAAAAAAATATTAGTTCAATATTGTTTACTTAACTGCTCTACAGGTTGTCCCATTTTAAAGGACCCACTCAAATATCTCAGAAACACTACGTTAAATCGAAAAATCCTTAAGACAAAAGTTGTTTAGTTTAAAGAGAGACATAAGACAGCGATAACATTGTGTTAATAGATAGCTCCATTTTTGAGATATTTATTTACTGATTATCAATTTTCTTAAATGGAAATCCAAATTTCTTATTATTTCATCTTTTTCTATTAATTAATTTGAACAACTTTCGTTTGAAAAATTTTTTTATTTGCTTAATATATTTTGAGATATTTAAGGAAAATTTGGTAACTTTTCCAACATTTACCTTACGATATCTCGCTAACTATTCGCCGAAAGAAAAATAGTATTAGACTGTTTTACTTTATTTACTATCAAAAATATACTACTATAATAGCGCCCTAACTTTTATTAATTTAATAATTTTGAAATTTCCAAAGGTCGATAAGTTAATAAAAGTTAGGGCACTATTATAGTAATATATTCTTGATAGTAAATAAAGTAAAAGAGTCTAATACTATTTTTTTTCGACGAAAAGTTAGTGAGATATCATAAGGTAAATGTTGGAAAAGTTACCAAATTTTCCTTAAATATCTCAAAATATATTAAGAAAATAAAAAAAATGTTTCAGACAAAAGTTGTTTAAATTAATTAGTAGAAAAGATGATATAATAAAAACTGGGATTTCTATTTAAGAAAATTGATAATCAGTGAATATCTCGAAAGTGGCGCCATCTATAAACAAAATGCTATCACTGTCTTATATCCCTCTTCAAGCTAAACAACTTTTGTCACTAGCATAGGGATCGGTATGGCCAGTCAAAACATTCTCCCTCCACTCGATCTCTGGCTAGACCACGCCCACCTGACGCCAGAGGTCAAGTGAAGGGGGAATGTTTTGACTGGCCATACCGGCCCCTAACGCCTGATTGGAAGATGGCGGAAATTTCAATTGGCGGAATAAAATTAACATAATCTAAATATCAAATTCTTATTATTCATATTAGGCGTTGTTCGTGATTCTTCTAGCTCTTGGTCAGCAGATTAATTTATATATTACTTTTGGAAAAATCTCCTAGGCATTCCGCGAGGCTCGAACGAACCCGGGCCGCCCTCAGGCTCTTGGAGTCAAACTTCTTACCATTGTGCGCTATTGCTGGCTCTTTGGTAGAGAAGACTGGTTTCACGACGTACACGTATAAACGGAGAGATATGTGTGAGTGTGTGCGTTTAGTAACCACACATGCGAGCGAGTTCTCTGGAAAAATCCTGTAGGTTCTGCATGGATTCGAACCTGGGTCCGCTGGCTCTTGAGTCAAACGCCTTACCATTGCGCTACTGCTACTCTTTGGTAGAAACTGGCTTCATGACGTACATGTATAACGGAGAGGTGTATGTGTGTGTGTGTTGTGTGTGTGTGTGTGTGTGTGTGGGGCCGTGATTAACCCCGCATGTGTGTTCTCTGAAAAAATCCTGTAGGTCCTGCTCGGATTCGAACCTGGGGTCCGCTTGGCTCTTGAGTTAAGCGTCTTATGCACTACGCTACTGCTATACTCTGATGGAAACTAGTTATATTGTATACATATAGAGAATATCGACGTCACACGCGAAAAATTTCGAAAATTCTAGATCGTACGGACTCGAGCCTTTGAGGCCCCTGCTCTTGAGTCGCGCGAGCGTGTGTGAACATGTTCGAGCACGTAGGGATCATTTCGAAGACAAAAATATTTTTTACCTGTGTGGGTCCCTCGCTTTCGAACTCGAAAAGTTTACAACGGGTTTTGCTATCTCGAGCTGGAGATCACAGAGAAGAGAGAAGAGATGAAGAGAAAGGAACGCACAAAATCTTTTATAGAATAAATTGACATTTTATTTTTGAAGTTACATTCGTAGCTTCGCAAGCATTCGTAGCACTCGGCATTTGTTACAATTTCACGTATAATTTCATTTAAATGAATCGAGGTTAATTCATAGAATATAATATTAAAGTAGGAGTCTAAAAATGGTAAATTTTTTATTTGGCGCCATACGTTTTCTTCGATTTCTCGATATATAGCAGTGAGCGTCTGTTTTATGAAATCTTCGTTTGTCTTTCTTCGGGAGATTAAGCTCTATCTCGGATATTAAAATACACTTACAATTATTTACAAGAGCTGCAACCGATTGTAAGTACTCGTATCTAACGTCGATATATTTTACGATAGTTTCCAGACCATCGAAAGAAGTCTTCTGCATGACAATATTTGCCGTGCATAGTTTACGTTTCTTCAACGGTGATTGCTTCAAATGTGTGACATCCTCCGATGTCTTCATCGCTAGCCCGCTTTCTCCCGCCATTTTCCCTCGCTGGTTCATCATTATAGCCCGTGCACCGTACGCAGAGGTAAAGTTAATAGTGATGTTGTTAATGAAGATAGGAGCTGGTATATCCTTATTTTCCCAGCACAAGTAAGAATTTGCAGAGGGTATAATATCTTTAAATTTCTCCTACGAATTTAAATCAAGGAGAATTCCTGAAGCCATGTTTCCCATTATCTTGATCGTGGGCTCGAATGTTTTCACGTCGAACATGGTGCGCAACCCAACTTGCACCCTCTTAGTGTCCGAATTGTTAAGAGCGTAAGTCATGCATAGAAGCATGTTGCGTTCATTTCCTACTTCTGCAGAGAGGCTGTTCGACGTCTTCTTAAGATCAGCGTTCACGTTAGCGACATTATTCTTGTAAGAACTTGTAAATAACTCACACGAGAACTAGCTATGCAACAAGTAGAAGCAACGAAGCTCGAATGACTGAGCAGTCTCAGTTCCATATGTCTTTCCCGTAGAGAATAGAAAAAGTAATGGGGAAGAAGATGCGCATGCATAAAAGGTCTATAGCTGCTTATCTTTTTCAAAATGACATATACAAAAGATGTTTCATTCATGTTTACTTAAGATAGGAAATAAGCCTCTATATCGATAACATTCAGTTTCTGAAAGCATTTCTCCAGGGATTGGGTGTACTTCGTTTACTTTTACGAGCGTGAAAACAATTTTCGAAAAAGGTCTATAGACACTTATCTCGTTCAAAATAATATGTACAAAAGATATCGCTTTTATATTTACTTAGAATGGAGAGATAAGTACTATATCAATAACATTCTGTTTCTGAAAGCATTTTTCTGAGAATTGAATGTACTCGGTTTCTTTTACGTATATGTGGTGTTACGTCCTGGAGGAGGAGCGCAACTTTCCGTTCGCGAATAAGGCGAACCTCGTTCGTAACCGCGTGCCAGTGAACGGGTCAGGGACCTGACGGGTCCCTTTGCTCGGGCACCGACGTACGACGAGCGGTCCGTTTTTCGGTCAGGGACGCGAATCCCTTTACCGGGGATAGGACCATGAGTTGACTGTTGGAAGGTGAAGTGGTTTTGAAATTAATTGGTGATAATAACTATTAACAGATTTATTGAAATAAAGATGACAAAATGATATTGCAGTACGGTTTGAATTAACAAATTTGATAATAACGGTGCGGTTTGGATTTTTACAGATTTATTAAGATAAATACAGTTAGATGAATGAGTGTATGTGTGTGTGTGTGAGTGTATGAAATGGAAGAAGAAAAGGATGGGAAAGAGAAAGAATATGAATAGGAAGTAAATCAGGTGAAGGGGAACGAGAGTGGTATGGCGAATTTAAAGGAGTGGACAGTTAAGAAAAAGAGAAGGGAGAATATAAGATTGAAGGGATAGAAGAAGAGGATGCGCGTGGGGGAGACGAGGGAGGACTAATAGGTAGACGTCGGAGTAGAAAAGGGGGTAGGAGTGTCGGGTCTGGATGAAAGTCTGTTTCAAGTGAAATATTTATAATCGAACGGAGATATTGCAAATGATGTTCGAATTCATATAGATCTCTAGTCCCGTACACCGTCTCAAAGAAACGAAGGACTTGTTGGATGGATACCACTGAATGACGGTAATGGCCCACTAAAACCGGATTTCAAAACAAGGAATAAATAAAATATAAGTAGGAAAAATAAAGTAAAGAAAATGAAACTTACTATTGATTCGGGATGAGTTGACACAAGCAGAAGTGAGAATGGCGCAGATCTGTGTAGGTGTTCTCGTTTCCAATATTCGTATTCCGATTGAGGCACCAAATAGTAGTTCACTTATATAAAGAGGAAGCCCGCACTTTTTCCAAAATCCGAATGCTTGAATATTTGAATACTAAATATTTGAATGAACTGGAATTCTGAAGATTTGCTCAAGACAATGCTCAAGATCTGAATATCCGAGTTCTGAATATCTGAGTTCTGAATATCTGCGTGAGAGTGCGAGTCTGACTTTTTTCGTTTCCGTGTTCTTCTGTTCGCGGAGGCGGATTACCGCGGTTTTTATATCAATGATCGGAGGCAGAAGCTATCAGGGTGGGCAGAGAGATGGCCCTTTTAGGGAGGGGTGAAGCCCTAAAGAGAACCCAATGAAGTTAAAGATTTTGTTACTAATTTTTATTATTGGTCCTGGTTGATAATAGTGGGAAAAAGTCTTAGCCATTAGCGAAGTTAAAAGACATCGTGGGAGGAGACGATTAGTTTTTGGAGATATGAATATGAAAGGGCTAAAGGGTGGAGCGTGGGTGTCTCATAGTTTTAGGTGGATATGATATGATTGGCTGAATGGATTAAGCGCGACAAGCGTGGAGGTGGTAGATTCTTGAGATAGAGAAATGTATACAAGTGGCCGGCTGGAAAAATCAAAATGCCGTAAATCAAGGGTTGAGATGAGAGTTTATAACCATCGGTGAAGTAGGCTTTGTTGGTTAATTGATAGGGCACATATGGTTTTGGATTGGGAAGATGTATAAGTTTCAAGTTTTAGAGCAGGGATGCTCTGAGTTGCTTTGTTTTACTGAAGGTTTGTTAGCGCGGAGTTTCAAATTTTTATAGGTAGGACGACGGACACACTTGGCGAACACTACCCAGATATAAACTTTAAACGAAGACGTAGATTTTTACAACAGGGCACTGTTATGGAATTTTCCCGAATCGCCTTTCATTTGGCGCGACGGTTGTTCGCCAGATGGGTCTGTTTCCTAATTTATATTTATATATGTATATATTCCTATTATAGTTATATTAGGAGAATATAAATCTGCGAGAGGAAAGAATTTTTGCTAATTAAATCTACAGGACGTAACAGTGGGTTATTTTTCGAAAAAGACTTATAGCTGTTTATCTTGTTTAAAATAATATATATACAACAACAGGCTTTTTATAGGGAAAAGAAAAGTAGAGGGAGTAGTTCCGTACGTATACAACAAATAAGTTTATTTCTTGATATTTGTTAAATGCTTTAGCCCAGAACATTATAGAATTTTTCAGAACGGAACTTACGTGTTCCTATAGGTTTTATCTAGTCTAACTAAACCTAACCAAACTTTGAAATCTTTTTACTGACATATATACTCTATTTCCTACAATATGTATCCTTGAGATATCGGGACATACTCTCAAAACCCCAACTCCAAAAATCTTTGTAACAAAGTCCTATGACCATATTTGGATATAAGCACAGGCATCCGTGGAGGTACCCCAAAAGTTTTGAAAAATCCAAGTTATATAAGAGTGTTCGAAGCTGATGCAGCGTATTTTACTGTTTCCATCACTTCGTGTAACATTCCTATTCCGTGATATTCGTGAAAGTATAAGATGACCCAGCTTTTCGAAATTGTACGTGACTGTATAATCGCAGCGTCAGTAGCAAATCCAATAATCAAACGTCAGGAATATATGTGCGTACTCGCAAGTGATAATGATGAGAAGACATATGAAGTGTTTTATAAATTCGCGGTCGTGTGCAGCAGTGGTCTACTAGCGATGTTATTCACCTGCGGACAATTTAAAAATAATCCTCGATTGCATGGGATCGCAGCCGAGATTATGGAAGCGAGAAGATTATTCGGGGAGAATGAAGAAGATATCAGTGACCGTGTTCGGGACATACTCCTTTCCGCATCGTAAGTAATTTCCTTCCGCTGTGATGTGACATAAAAGAATAAGTGTAATAAATACTTGTGTTCACGAATATTTTACATTTTCTCAGTTCTCGCCAATACCGTACAAAACGGAAATCCAAAAAGCCACTCTCGCTCGAGTATAAGGCTTCCTCGACAATGAAATCTGTTCGTGAGTATAAGGAAAAATAAGAATAAGATTATTATCTCGTAGAGTGAGATATTGAGTTAAATTTTAGCAAGTCGTAATAAAATAGCGAGAACCGACGAAGACATCGTCTATAATATGAATGAAAACGGCATTGATATTACTCATAATGACGCTGTTCACGGTAACATCATCGAGTATGTTGGCGATGGAGTCGATGAAACGATGCAAGACGCAAATGAAGCTGGTGAATCCCATGACCTCCGAATCTCGCAGACTATATTACGCGAAGGTAAGAGAAAATATTTTTATTCTAATTGCGTGTAAAATTTATACTTGTATAACATTTCAATTTATATTTACAGTACAACAGGGTAGCGGATACGGACAGTCGAAAGAACATCAGAGGGATAAAAGCGACGATCAAAGGGTGTGCGAAGCGACAGCAAAAGCCGACACGGTCAACAATCGTGAGCCCTTATATATATGTATTGAAATACTCGGGGAAATGTCACGTAATTATAGAAAATTTAATATTCTCGGGAGGAAGTCGAATATTCGAATTCTTCCACCTTCCGAAGGAATCAACATTACAAAATATTTAGAAAATGCTTTTCGGGAAATCCACGACTACGCGATAAATTCGGGTGGCGCGAACAACTACGTGGGGTTGACACTTGCTTCTTCGGACTTTAATGCGGAGGCCAGTAGGTTTATCACTTCGACCCGCTCGGGACTTGACCTACAACGAGATTTGGAATCTCGTGAATTCATTAGCGCAGAGTGCCGGAGGTAATGATATTTTAGAACATTTCACAATTAATATTTTCAATGTCGCGGCACCTTCTGGTCGTGGGAAGAAATCATATAAACTAACTCATGAAGATATAGTGAAACGCTCGATTCTTACTATAAACAACTTTGACAATTTGTGCTTTACTCGTTTGTTTATCGCTGCGATAGTGTACAACGAACGCGGCAATGTACGCATAAGAGAAATGCATGATAAATGGAATTCAATGAGGAAGCAATATTCTACACTACAATGAGACCTAGCGGTCGAACTGACACAGAAAGCTGATGTCTGTATACCTGAAGAAGGGTACCGTATTCTTGAGATCGAGTATTTCCAACATTATCTTGCCAGCATCGACAAGATCGTCGTTTATTATTCGAGTTCTCTTGCACGTGGTAAGTCCCTCATGTACGATGGTAGTAACACACTCATCTCCCTCGGGCGCGAAACTAAATAGACACTGAATATTATGTACGAGGATAGTCCCAGAAGTACCTAACAAAGAAAACACAAAAATTTAGGAAAAATTATCTTTATTTCTCTCCTTTTATATATTCTTTTATATATTCTCTTTTATATTCCCTTTTATATATTCTCTCCTTTTAACTCAATACGCTTTTCCCAGCGATGTTCAATAGCTTCGATACCCTGTTTATAGGGGGAATCGTCGAGCTCCTCAAAATAGCCATCAAGCCACTTTGGTTCATTGTTTTGACTGTTCTTTCGTCTCAGGTGTGAAGTAATGGATCTATGTTTCATCCATAGTTATGAATCGACGCAAAAACTCAGCCTTGTTACGTCCTGCTGACTCAGCGGACCCTAGACTTCTTTTATAAATAAGGGAAATCGAATTTATGATTACTTATCATATGGCCGAATGCGCTCAGGCATGATACCACACGACGATATCTCTGGAATTTTCGATACCCCGAAAATACTAACAATCTTGAACCAACTCCTATCCTGTTTCCTACGCGCCTAACCATTGATAACAGTATCACGACATCGTTCTTAGAAATATCGATATTTACTTCTTAAGATAGCTGCCACGTTTTTTTATTTACAAAAGACTTTCGAAATCCTTTTATTGCCACATGCATCTTATCTCCTATAAAATAATCTTCTGGAACATTTCCCCCAAAACCCCACTCTCTCGAGCTGACTTTTTGAGAAAAGTCAAAAGACTCACTCACTTCTCGCCGATCCAGCACCCAGGACAGACGCTTCTCTCCAGCACCCCTTCAGGGTTTTTTAACAATCAAGTCAACTTGTGGCCTAGACCGACCAGTATTCTTCACTTGTTAATTATTCGGTGCAACGATTTTGTGCCTTCTTGGGCCATTGAGAGCGATCCTGCCGAAACCAGCTGCTTATCCTTGGCGCAGAACTTGAAGCATCTATCCTCACAGAGACGCAGCAACCACACCTTTCATTGTCTACTAAGATCAGAGAAGTCTAGCAGTAAGTTACTTATATTTTCTTTTACCTGAGTGACCTCTTTCGTTTCATTTTTTTATCTTTTCTTCTTTCTCTTTTCTTTTCCTTTCGTTTTACTTCCGTTTTCTATCTCCCTTGGCATTCCTCCTTAATAGTAAAATCCAACGTCAGTGGACCAATCTTTTCGATCACAGTCGGGCATAACGAACACGGAATATTGTTCTAAGTAATCGAGAATCATTGTTCTAAGCGCGATTGTTAACCACATATGTATACACATACACATACACATATGGACACATTATAAAATCTTACAAATTTTATTTCATTGTGAACTTCCGTCTAATCACTAATAAAACAAGTTGTTGTTTGTAATTGTAAACCAATCACGTTTTCCAAATAATTATTCTCAATCAAAAATTCTCCCTTCCCTCAACTGTCGCTCACGGTCCTATCCCAGGTAAAAGGATTCAGTTCCTTGACCTAAATAAAGGACTACCGACGTACGTCTGCGCCAGATAAAGGGGTCATTCCGATCCTTGATCTGTTCCGCAGATTTGCGAATACGTCGGAGCTTGCAAAAGCAAGCGTCAAGTTGCGTTCCTCCTCCAGGACGTAACAGCCTTATTGCTGCGAAACTTCGCCAGACACTCGATTGAAACATCCTCACGACGCTGTTTTTATCCCAATCGCGGCACCCATTTTGCGCTCATGTCCAAATTTTCAGTTAATATGTAATGTACAGCACTTTTTGAAATGCCTACCATGTCTGCTAACTCGCGCACTTTCAGTCGATGGTCATCCAATACCATTTTGTGGATTTTTTTCACCATTTCTAGCGTGGTCACCTCATTTGGTCGGGCACTGCGATGTTCGTCTTGGCAGCTCGTACGGCCTCGTTTAAACTCTGCCAATATTTTACTGTTGTAAACGAAGGAGCACACTCCCCCAGAATAGAGTCTTGCTCCGCTTTGATATTGGTTGGAGTGAGGCCTTTCAAATGAAAGTATTGTATCACATAACGATGACCAATTTTTTCCATGTTTACAAATTTACTGAGAGCGTTCACTATTGATGGCTGTCAAACAAATACTAAACAACGTAGCGTCGTTAAACTTCAAACTTAAGCTTTATAAGGTTGGTACCTTCTACCATAGTCATTCTTTTCAAACAACAACCGCTATTTATACGTCAGGTCAGGTACTTCTGGGACTACCCTCGTACTACGAAAAATCCCGACATTACAATATAATATTAAATTTAAGGGTAAAAATGCCGAATAGGGGGCTCCGCTCCTATGACCTTGACCTTGACATATGTTGTTAAGGACACCTTCCTGAGTAACGTGCAAAAGGTTTTACCTGTCGCTCGTTGTTTGTTAAAAAGTTATTAGCAAGAAAAGTTTGGTTTATGCGTAAGTTGCAAGTGCGTTTAGCACGGCGCCCTACGCGCGCCCCCTGCCCCACTCCGCCCTTCCCCTGCTCTTCTCCCGTCCCTTCCCCACCCCTTCCCCTCCGTAAGTGCTAAACGCACTTGCAACTTACTACTTTATCTCTATGGGAAAAAGTTGGGATAAATATGCACATTAGATCAACCCCCTCAAAAGTTCATGACCTTGATATATGTTGTTAAGGACATGTTCCTGAGTGTTATGCAAAAAGTTGCGGCCGTCGCTCATTGTTTATTAAAAAGTAATTAACAAAAAAAGTTTGATATATATACGTAATAACGTATGGTATATATACGTAAGTTGCAAGTGCGTTTAGCACGGCGCGCTACGCGCGCCCCATCTCCACTCCCCACTACATCCCCGCCCCACCCTCATTTCACTTGCCTCTCTTTATCTTCTTCCCATCGTTTGTTTTCAATCACTTTCGGGTAAATATCGGAGACGGGGATGGGGCACGCGTAGCGCGTCGTACTAAACGCACTTCCAACTTGCACGTTTATGAAAGTTTTTAGTAATAACTTTTTAACAAACAGCGAGCGACGGCTAAAACCTTTTGCACATTACTCAGGAAGGTGTTCTTGACAACATATGTCAAGGTCAAGGTCATAGGAGCGGGGTCCCCCATTCGACATTTTTACCGTTTGTCGGTTGTATTCTCGTCGTATATGCTTTGAGTTGTGTATTGTAGGTCGGGTGTGTTGCCTTGTTGCCCGTGTGTGTTGGCCCGGTTATCAGCGGAGCGATATATTTATTATTGTAAGCGAGATGCGATGCCTTGTGTCGGAACGATTGCCACATTAACGGACGATCGTCGTTCGAAAGACCGTTGGAGAGGAGCGCATTCCGCGAGACAGAGAGACGACACAACCTGCGTTCAAGCGAAGATAGATGTCGATTGAATTGTAGTAATTTTGACGCCCAATAAACTCAAATCCAACTCTACATATATGAACAAGTAACTCTACAGTTCTTTTGCGATAGGTAGTGTGCGTTCACTAATACTGTTATCTTAATTATATGCAGCCTCATTTGCATTATAACGAGCAAATTAGATAAATTTTTTGTAAATGTCTTAATTACGAAATGTCTTAATTACGTATATTGCGTTTGATCAAAATGCTATGTGAGAAATATGTAAACAGCAAACTATGAAACATTAAAATATTAACAGAAAGGTTGTAATACCGAATTTTTCTGAATAAATTACACATAAATATGTTAAAATGATGAAATCAATACTTGTGTTGAGATCAATATTCGTGAGCACATTATTGCTTTATGTTACTCCATTCTTTAACTGATAAACACGCGATAATATATGTGATTATTATATTATCTATTCGACATTTATTACTAATTTATTATGAATATTAAAATTTACTTTCAGGGCAAACACAATGATCCTTAGTAGCTCTATAAATAATAGGCTGCTGTATAATAATCATTGCGGAAACGATAAAAAATTTATAATATTTGTTTAAACATAAAGATTACCATTAACATTAAAAATATACAAGAATTTTTTGGCAAATATTTTTAGACATAAGTACATTATCGGAAGTATTTATGTATGCCTGATCAGCTGAATATTTGATTTACTTTACAAGTTTGTTGGAACGAATAAATTACAATATGGTTATCTGCATCCTTAAATTATTATACGACGATGGATATTTATTCTATAGATTTTTCACCTCACTTAAACTCACGTGCCATCTCTTCCTCTCTTTAAAAACCTCATTTTCCTACACATCATATCTAAAATAAAAATTGACACAATAAAAAATGATAAAAATATATCAAATAGAATAAACAAGACAGCAGATAAATATATCAAAATTGTACGTAAAAGAAAGTAACATTTTTGCAAGAAATAATTAATATTTCAATATCTCTCATCTATATTCTCTTATTTTACCATATTATGCACAACGTTCGAATGAAAAAAGTAACTGATATGGTTTTAACGAAGGAAAGTTCTTTACACTATAATAAGGTACCCCATATTGAGTTGAAGTAGAAAAAATAAAAATATAGAAGCTTGTAATTAGAATTTAGTTTCAAAGAATTAAAATTATCGTTCACAATAATTGAACAAATTATCTATTTAAACAGAACAAAATATCTCTAACAGAACTATCAGCAAATTTGGTATTGTATAAGCTTACGCAATACACACTGTGGGTATAGGTACGAGTTGAACGAAATATCTTCCACACCTTTCATTCATCTCTACAATATTCCGGTTGGCGATAGAATGTCTTATTATTTAATGTGTACTTTCTGAAACGATAACTGCAAATTATTACGAAATAACGTCGGCTAAATAATTCACCTCCCTTGCTGCTTGTATTCAGTCTATAGACTATATATGGCGTCAAAAATTCTATATCATGAGAGCTATCTTGTCTTATTTTGACTGACGTTTCATATTTCAGCACGATTGCAAAAGCATACATTATTTTAATTCGTTATAACTTACGCGTACTGTCTGATTTGTACCAACGGGAAATGGGATAATAAATATTAACAGTAGACCTTCCACTTCTAAATCTTCCATTTTCATCATTTGCATAAATATTATCTAGACTATATATCCAACGTCGAATAAAAATCGAAAAAAAAGCACGATATATAAAGCTTCTCGAGCAAAACTTCACTGTATCAATTCGTAATATTTTCCATCGCAAATTCTTATATTGTCGATTGTCCGCACACAATGCGAAAAATGATTCCTGATAAACAGTAGCCGTCTATAATACTATTGTATATCGATTCGGTATAATCATGCAAGCGAAAGTAACGCTGAAAAAGGTGATTGCCGTCGTAAAGTTGAGTCTACTTGTCATATGGTTTTGGCCGTTGCCACAGAATACTAGTACATGCAAAATGCTGTGTATGAAGTTGTATCAGTTTATCTCTGTGATATTAATCATGGTCGAATTAATATCAATATTGTACACTTTGGTGATGAATCTAGATGACCCCAATCTTCTTGTAAAATCAATTCTGGGCTTATTCCCTTGCGGCCACATTGTTTGGAATATTTTGTGCCGCATAATTATTTATCAACGTTTACAAGTAACTAATATGGATATTATTTCTTAAAGATATATAAAAGTTGTTTCCCTCTTTTATTCTTTATTTCTCTCTTCATTTCTTATTTTTTTGTCTTTTTCATACATCCCCATATAGCACAGAAGTTGCAACGACATTGCTGCAACGTTGAAACAATGTGGCAATGTTGTGTCGTTGCAACGTTGCAGTAATGTTCTGTGCTATAAGGGTTTTCAGTTAATACGACTTTATTTTAATACTTTGACGAATTGCAGTGCGTTACATTCGAAATGGAGAACTTTTGCTCGCTAATTGAGTTTCATGAAGAAGCGATTATCCAGAAAAATTACATCGATAAATATGCCAATTTTTACGGTTTTTGCATAGCTTCATTCTATATCGCTCTTTTCATTTTATTCCTGGGGCCTATTGTGCTGGACCAGCCGTTTCCAACACCTACCGATTTTCCGTTCGATACATCCCGTCAACCGTTGAGAGCTATTATATACGTACATCAAATTATCGTGGGTTTGCAAGTAGCCGCGAATTTATCGGTTAACGTTTTCATGGCACTATTGCTCTGGCTGGCATCTGCAAGATTCAGGTTGTTGACTGAGGACTTACGAGGAACTACGAATATCTACGATTTCGAAAAGTGCATCGAAAAGCATCAATATTTACTCAAGTATGATGTCGTTGCTTTTATACCTAAGGCTAAGGTGACTCTGAATACATTTACGCTCGCGCGCTACGTATATCTTCAAGGAAAAATATTGATATATTTTCGAGGATAGTATCAGTCATTCTGAAAAAATTTTATATATGAAATAAAATATTTTCTATATATAGATTTCAATAGCTTTCAAATAATGTGGTGACGAGATAATCCGATGTTATAATAAACATCTGAATGATGTTTATCATGTAAGCTTTACTTCTCGCTGACACGCCGGTGTGAAGTTGGCACCTCATTTTTTAGCACCGCAAGTTTTAACGATAGTGCTATTTGCACCCACAATGGTTCTATAGTTCCTAATAGGTTATATCAATAGTACCGCCGAATTAATTAACAAAATGGCAGATTGAAAATATGAGATGCTAACTTCCCGTAGCACTGCAATTTAAAAAAAACCATTTCAAGCACGAAATCTTATAGTTCTAGAATAATTGTATAGTTCCTGATATGTTTTAGCAAAAGTTTTGGCTTCTAACCACTTTTAAATAATTTTTGAAACTTAGCGCCAGTATCGCACCACAAGAGTAAAGTATGTTTGCTGGCAGTTCCAGCCGATTTCTGGGTTTCTTTTAGTAGTTATACAATAGTTCCAACGCTTTAGATGGGTTTCGTCGCGGGTGCTGGCCTTTAACTATTTTTAAATAATTTGTGAAACTTAGGGGCAGCACCGCACCACAAGAGTAAAGTATGAGTTTGCTGGCAGTACCAGTCGACTTTCTGGTTTCTTTTAGTAGTTCTATAATAGTTCCAATGCTTTAGGTAGGTTTTGTCGCGGGTGTCGGCCTTTAACTATTTTTAAATAATTTTTGAAACTTAGGACTTACACTGCACCACAAGAGTAAAGTATGAGTTTGCTGGCAGTACCAGTCGACTTCTTGGTTTCTTTTAGTAGTTCTACAATACTTCCAACGTTTTAGATGGGTTTCGTTGGAGGTGTTGTCGTTTACCTATTTTTAAATAATTTTTGAGACTTAGTGCCAGTACCGCATCATAAGAATAAAGTATCAGTTTGCTGGCAGACTAAACTACTAAATGAGACAAAGAAGTCGACTGGAACTGCCAGCAAACTGATACTTTACTTTTGTGGTGCGGTGCTGGCGCTAAGTTTCAAAAATTATTTTATATAGTATAAAAAATTATTTAGAAATAGTTAAATGCCGGCACCCGTGACGAAACCCACCTAAAGTGTTGGAACTATTGTAGAAATACTAAAAGAAACCAAGAAGTCGATTGGTACTGTTAGCAAAGTCATACTTTATTCTTGTGGTGCGGTGCTGGCCCTAAGCTTCAAAAATTATTTAAAAATATTTAAAGGCCGGCACCCGCGATGAAACCCACCTAAAGCGTTGGAATTATTGTAGAATTATTAAAAGAAACCAAGAAGTCGACTGGTACTGTCAGCAAACTCATACTTTACTCTTGTGGTGCGGTGCTGCCCTTAAGTTTCACAAATTATTTAAAAATAGTTAAAGGCCAGCACCCGCGACGAAACCCATCTAAAGCGTTGGAACTATTGTATAACTACTAAAAGAAACCCAGAAATCGGCTGGAACTGCCAACAAACTGATACTTATGCTCTGTGGTCTCGTCCGGATGGATATTGTAGTAGTGTCTTCTGTACACGCACTCCCCAACAGTTTATATTCCAGCCAGAGCGAAAAAGGGGCGCGTGCGCCACCGCTCTCCCGCGCGCTCGCGCAGGATCATCTCATTGTGTTTCTGTTGCGCGCAACTCAGTTTGTCGTTTTTTGTGTACTGTGTGTGCTGTGTTTTTTCATTATCCGCTCTTTTCCAGATTGATCTCCAGGATGTCTAAGCATAGGAGCCATCGTTCCCGAAAATGTCGGCATAGTTCTTATTCGCGTGAACGAGACTTCGGCTGTCGCTCGAGCGAGTGCGATTTAGAGGTTAGGTCGCGCACTTCCTCGCGCGATGCTTCTCAATCATCGTGGGCGGGCCTCACCACTATCTTGCACGATATTTTGGCCTTCAGGAAGATCCAACGAGGTTCTGCTTCTCTGCCTGCCGACTACGTCCGGTCTGTTCCCGTCTCTGCGGTGTAAGACACTGGTCCAACCCTAGGCGGACGATATTTTCATCGCCGTTCCAAAGGACTAGCAGGCAGATGAGCATCCGGTTCTTGAGAACTGGGGCGGCGTACCAGGTGCGTTGCCTTTGTTACCCGAAGGCACGTATCCGATTGCTTTATCTGACCATACTTCTTCGCGGGCCAGCCTCCGCTAGCCACCGTCTCCTTCGCTGAGTTTTCTCCACTCCCTTTGGAGCTAAACGACTCCGAGAAGGAGAATACGTCGTAGTTGGTGAGTGAGCTCTTCGGCTCCCCTCCTGCCGTGGCTGAATCTTCGTGGGATTCACTTTTTCTCGCCTCTACTTGCAATGAGGTTTACTCCAGCCTGAAGGAGGACACATGCACGGCTTGACTGTCAAAGTACCAGCTTCAGAGCGAGCTCCTGCAGCTAGGTCGCCCCAAGCTCAACCAGGAGCTTGTTTCAGCACTTGGAAAACGCTTAAGCGTTCTAAAACGAGACGAACATCAGGCATAATCGGGAACAATAGCAGTTTGGCGCGGTTATTGACGAGTGGCTGTTTGGCTCGTCACTCGCCGAACACCTCAGGTCTACGCACGCCTGCGAGAAAGCGAAATGGGATCTCTTGAAGCCGCCGATGACTCCTTCGACGGCGGCTGTTCATCATCCTTCTCAGCCGCCTCCAGCACGTCAAGGAAACTTGCGGGCCTCTGCTCCACGGGTAATGACTGCGGTTCGCAGGTCAGGGGCCGTGCCGAAGTTGAACCGCTCCCGCTCCCGGGGTTTTTGCCTTCGCTCTCAGTTTCGCCGTTGACGGATGTAAGAACTGCGAGCCGATTGGCCGTTTTTCGGTCTACGTGGAAAGAGGTGACCAACGACCCGGAAGTCCTGGGTGCCGTAGATACGATATCCCGTTTGTGTCCCCACCGCCACTTCGGGTATCATTATCGGAACCCATTTTTTCTCCGACTGTTGCGGTGGCTTGCGATGCAAAAATTTCGCGTCTACTCTCCAAGGAAGCTGTAGTTAACATCTCTCCTTCTCCCGACCAATTTTTGTCAAGTTTTTTTCTCGTCAAGAAAGCATCGGGAGGCATGAGTTTTATACTAAACCTCAAATAATTAAATACTTACCTGTCGCCGCCGTATTTTCAGTTAGAAGACAGGCGTACCGTTGTGCAGTTGATGACTTAGGACTCGAGGCTATCGACTCTCGATTTAGAAGATGCATATCTCTTAGTGCCCATTACGGCTCACTGTCGTCGTTTTCTGCACTTCCAGTGGCGTTCGGTTACTTACGAATTTACCGCATTGCCTTTTGGACATGGCGTCATATATTTTCACCAAGCTCTTACGCACACGAGTCAGTCGATCCTAAGCCCTAGGGGAAACCCTATATCAATGACGGCGTAATGCTCAATGTTCTCGAATATTTAACTGAACATGGCACACGTCCGTCGGACGAAAGGGAATCCGGTTCCTATTCTGGAACCCGACAACCCCATCATGACCCGTTTACGCGACCAGGGTTTTCTTTTGCTCGGTTGTTCATCTTGATGATTTCCTCTTTTTTGGGGCTTCGAGAGTCAACTGCCTTCATAACCTGACTGTATCCCTGTCTTTACTTACGTCATTTGGTTTTTCTCTTTAATTATGAGAAATTTCAACAAGTAACTGCACAACATTGTCACTATCTCTCAATTTTTTCACGAAATCCTGCTGTCGCATACTTCGCGAGCATGATAAGCTCTCTTGTATATGTCTGTCCTGCGGTGAAATATGGCTTCCTACACATCAAGGATTTCAAGCGTGAAAACTTTCTTGTTTTAGCGCGTTCTACTGGCAGTTATGTAGCTACAACGCGACTTCCGAAGGTGGTTTTCTGTTCTTTCTAACCCCCGTCAGGCTAAGATCATACGTTCCGTCGTTGCTCGCGAAATTTTTTCGGACACCTCTCTCTCTGGCTGGAGTGCGTGTGGATCGCATCATGCCCGTGGTTGGTGGTCGGCGTCTGAACGGTCCCGTCATATAAATTTTCTTGAACTCAAAGCTGTTTTTATGCTTTGCAGTGTTTTGCTGCAGATCTTCGAAACTGCGACATTCTCCTCCGCGTCGACAATATTACGGCCATTGCCTATGTCAATCGTTTCGGCTCGGTGCAATACCCGCACCTTACATCGTTAATGCGGCAAATCTGAACCTGGTGCGAAGACTGTAATGTTTTCGTATTTGCTTCTTATATTGCCTCTATTCACAATACCATCGCTGATAGCGAATCACAAGCCGTCAGCTTAGACACTAAATGGTCATTGTCGCACGCTGCTTTTTCGAAGATCTTGACTACATTTGGACCATTTGACGTAGATCTGTTTACATCTATTATCAATGCAAAATGTTCTGCTTCTTACGTCTTTTGGTTTCCTGACCCTAGCTCTGTGGCGGTGAATGCGTTTACACTACCTGGGCAGATATAAAATTTTTTCGTTTTTCTTTATTCATTCTTTTACCGCGCGTTCTTCGTAAAATTATTAACGATCACGTAGAGGGGGTCGTCGTCGCCCCTTCATGGCCATCTCAAGCGTGGTTTCCCCTATTCAATCGTCTTCTTGTGGGGATGTCTCTCACCCTTACGCCATCTCCTGATTTGCTTTCTTCTCCTTTCACGGGTCGTCATCCGGCTTGGCGGACGCTTTTCCCTGGTGGTCGGGCGCTTATCCGGCTAGCTTGACCGCCAAGTACCAACTAGTGCGGAGATTACTGTCGCTTCGCTCAGGGACGCTACGGTCCGTCACTATTTTTGCCTTCTTCGAGACTAGTGGTTTTTTATTGTCACTCCTCGGCCGTCCCTCTGTTCTCACCAACTCCGGAGCAATTTATAAATTTTCTCGCTCGCGAGTTCACGCATGTCCGTTCGTATTCGACACTCAATACGATTCGTAGCGCCGTCTCTCTTATCACGCATAGCGAGATTGGTATCCATATGCTTGTTAAGCGTTTTTTTGTGGGGGGGGGGGGTGCTCAGGCCTCTCTGCTCTCGCTGCGATTTCGTCTGGGATCCAGAACCTATTATTGCTCACCTCGCTACTATGTATCCGTACAACTCGCTTCTCCTGTCGCTCTTACCCAGAAAGTTAGCCTTGCGCCTAGCTCTTGGCACAGGTCAGCGTGCGCAAACGTTCGCCCCATTCCGCTTTTCTCAGATAATCTTTTCCTCCGCCAGCCGGTTAGCGGCCGCCCCCGCGTTGGAGCCAGACACTTCTATCAACATTGCCTCCGTAAGGGCCTGGCGGACTTTGAGGGATCCAGGGATCTTAAGGTCCGCCGGCGTGATTCGGTGTCTAGCTTCCAACATAGACTATTGGAGTCGCGGGGGTAGGTGACTGTGACGGCCGCCGATCTTGGTGGCCTCAGTCGTGTCTTTCTCGTTGCCGTCGGTCCTCTCCTCCTGTATACGGCAGTTGGTGTGGGAGGGGGGTCCAGTCTACTTACTCTCCTCCTCCTCTTTCCTCTTTTCCCATCTCCCCACAACCCTCGACCATAACTCCGTCAGCGGAGTGGCCGAGGGCTGGGGAGCATTGGAATCAGCGACCTTGGCAGTAATGGATCCCGGCCTGGGTCCCCGTTGCCCTGCTGTTGGAGCTGGTTTCGGCCGTTGCCTTGCTGTTGGGGCTGGTTTC
Source organism: Harpegnathos saltator (assembly GCF_003227715.2). Classification (NCBI taxonomy): domain Eukaryota; kingdom Metazoa; phylum Arthropoda; class Insecta; order Hymenoptera; family Formicidae; genus Harpegnathos; species Harpegnathos saltator. The sequence continues at coordinate 311,807 of NW_020230149.1, read as the reverse complement.
GACCCTGGTTCCTAAGCGCCAGCGCAAGACCTGGGTTGGGTGTTGTTAAACCATGAAAGAAGGAGGGCGTACTAGGTGGCGACGGGACGCCGTGCGTTCGGGACCTGCATCTCATTTTTCGTTCCGAGGAGAGAAAAATATCGAGAGAGAGGCATTGTTACTTGTACCTGGTGGTACAAGCTGACAGTTTCTCAAAGTCAAAGGTTGCTATCCTTTTAAGACCTGCTGTCCATGTATGCCGGCCTCCACCGTTGCCCCTCCTTATCCGGTGCAAATAATAGAAATAAGCCCCGGGGTCGACGCCATATTTTGGCTGCCCCCGGGCGCTTGGACACGTTTTGCAACGCGCCGAAGGGGGATCCACCATGAAAGAAGGAGGGCGTACTAGGTGGCGACGGGACGCCGTGCGTTCGGGACCTGCGTCTCATTTTTCGTTCCGAGGAGAGAAAAATATCGAGAGCGCGGTAGTCGCTAGACCGGGAATCGAACCCGGGTCTTTCGCTTGCCGGGCGACTGTTCTAGACCACTGAGCTACCTGACGCTCCACGCTCACGACACTCTCCCCTCCCCAGATAACGTTGAGAGATGTCGTTCGGAGGCGACATCTCTAATGCTATCCCGAGCTCACGGCGACTACAGAGAGAAGCATTGTTGCTTGTACCTAGTGGTACAAGCTGGTGTCTCTCAAAGTCAAAGGTTGCTATTCTTTAAGACCTGCTGTCCATGTATGCCCGCCTCCACCGTTGCCCCTTCTTATCCGGTGCAAATAATAGAAATAAACCCCGGGGTCGACGTCATATTTTGGCTGCTCCCGGGCGCTTGGACACGTTTTTTTTGCAATACGCCGAAGGGGGACCCTGTCGCCATTGCCGTTGTCGTCACTGTCGCCTCTGTTCCCTTCCTCCTTCTCTTTTTTCTTTTCTTCCTTCCTTTCTTCTCCTCTCCCTTCTTCTCGGTCTTCCCCTGCCTTGCTGGCAAGGGAGCCTAGGTGGGGAGAGGAGAAGCTCGCGGTACCGGGTTCGGGGCCGATGTATTGAACCCTGGCCTGCCACTGCCCCTGAGGCTCTCCCTCACGTCGAGGAGGCGGTCGATCTCTTGCCAGAGACACTTGTACTCCACCTCCTCCCGCTAGGCAAGCCCCAGGGTAGCCAGCAGGTCGTCCAGGGTCTTTCTGACTCCCTGAATGGCTGGCCCCCAGGAGGGAGGGCCACCTCCGGCAGGTTGTCGTAAAAAAATGGTGGCACTTCGCCGGTGGGCCCCCCTCTCTTTTCTTCCTCCGAGCTGGAATTAGAATCCTTTATTATTCTCCTAGCCCTCTTCCTCAATATCCTCACCTTCTTTTTAGATGGTTGTTTCGATGAGGGAGAGGCGCTGCCTTCAGCCATCTCCGCATATGTTCTCCTGGGAGATTGGGGAGCGGGAACCGGGGCAGAATGGGCGGGAGTCTCCCTGGCCCTTAGCTCCTCTTGGAGCCGCCTGTTCTCCCCTTAGTTTCCAGAGCTCCTCGCGGAGCTCTCCCATCTCCTTCCTCACATCGTCCAACGCACCCTGCCCCTGGGCGTCGGAATACGATTGTGTCTACCTGCAGCTTCATCGATCATGGTTATGCAGAACTAATCTACTGTTCTGTTTGATCTCGAAATGTAGTAAACACAATTCCACATGCAATACATTTTTTCAACCACTGATCTTTTTATACTGACTTCTAAGTTCATTTCTCTTACGTTAGTATTATTCTTTAATACTGCCTATGCCTAGTCTGAAAGCAAAAGCTTTTGTGTGAATAAACTGCAGAATTTTTATAATTAATAAGTAACCCAGATACACGGACGTCCAACAGACGTCCAGTGGACGTTCGAATTTGGACCTCGGGACGTCCATAAGACGTCCAAAAAAGTCCGACGGATGTTTATAGGACATCCATGAGATGTCCGTTATTCATAATTCAGCACGTCCATAGAATATTCAAACCAAGGATCTAAAATGGTCTCATTCTCAATTCTCCACTATTCGTAATTATTAGCAAAATAAACATTCAAAAATACGTAAAGGAAAGGTTAATCAACAATAAAATTCTGAAATGCAAAAAATATTCATTTTTATATCAATATATAAAAATGAATTTCATAATTATTAAATTAACAAAAGTTAGGGCATTATTATAGTAATATATTCTTGATAGTAAATAAAGTAAAAAAATCTAATACTATTTTTTTCGACGAATAGTTAACGAGATATCGTAAGTTAAATATTGAAAAAGTTACCATATTTTCCTTAAACATTTCAAAAAATATTAGGCAAATAAAAAATGTGTCAGACACAAGTTGTTAAAATTAATTGGTAGAAGAAGAAGGTATAATAAAAAATTGGACTTTCTATTTTAAAAAATTAAGTTGACCTTTAACTAACCTTGAAAATGCCCTCTAAATAAAAAATCGATAATGGCATTCTCTTTCCCCTTTAAAATCATGGAACACGTGTTTTAGCTTTTTTTCATATCTTCCATAGTTTTCGAGATTTTTTACCTGTTATGTTTAAAATTTAGCACCCTGTATATATATACAAACAAAATCTAAACAAGCCTTAAAGCACACTTAGTACGCATTAGTGCAAGCAATCAAATTCACTATAAAAATTTTTAGATAATGACTATTGACGTCCAACATTGGACGTCCTATGGATGTCCTAATATGAACGTTTTGAGTCCAAAATCGGATATAGGATGAGCGTCCATTTCACGTTCATGGACGCGCGGACGTAAAATGGACATAAAATGGACGTTCATAGAACATCTTATTCTATCTGGGAAAGTACGAGCTGACGCAGAACATGATAATGAATATAAGTTTTCTAATTTTTCATTGAATTTTACATAGAACTCTTCGTTCCAGACTTCGTTTTTATAAGTACTTCCATTGTACAAAAGGATTTTTCAAACTGTGCAGCTAATAAAAAGATTAGTGGTTGAAAAGATTGAAATCACTGTGTCGATAAAACAGACGAGTCCAGGATCCCCTTAAGTCAGGAACATTTCACTAGCTTTCAAATCTTCTAGTACATACGCGTATTTATAATTAAATTGTTGGCGCTTTGTATTTATTTTTTATTGTGACGCAGAAACATTACTGCATTAACAGGAATGCTGTTTTTAGTCCTTTATTATATTATAAATGTGTGATTATTCTCTACGTTTCCTTCGTATAAACTTATAAAAGCACGGTATCATTTATCATAATAACATGCTCGTCGAGAAGCGTCGTACGCAGAATATTCAGTCAATGTTTATGTGACTATAAGTAACCATAAGCCGACAAATAACAGCATACAGGTGAAACAAAACACGAAATTATGAAGCAATAATATAAATAATAATATTTTAGATATGCAAGTGAAATTACTCTTACAGTCCGTCCCTTTGCATTGGGAACTGTGTTGTTTAGTACTATGGCACTATTAGTAATCGGTCTTATTATCATTGCAGTAAGTACAATTTCGTAGATCTATCCAGCGTTTCTGCATACTCTCCATATAGAGAAGAGAAATTCGGAATTGTAATATAATTATTTATTATATCTGTGTGTCTAAACAGGGAGCATCGTTACAGTTGAAAATTCAACTTATCCTCATAGTCTTCAGCGCGTTATCGGAGGTATTTATGTATGCATGGCCAGCCGAACATTTAATTCATATAGTAAGTCCATTATTTGTCAAAAATAACGTAACACAATATCATTATTTCATGACATCTTTTTTTAGAGCAGTGACGTGGCGCAAGCAGCATTTGAGATGGAATGGTACGATGAATCAGATAATCTCAGGAAGAACGTGCAAATGGTTATATTAAGAAGCCAGAAACCAATAATTGTTGCGCTGCCATGCGGTCTACCGTCGCTATCTTTACGTTACTACGCATCGGTGAGATATAGAATGATTTCAACAATTGTTAAGATTTCTCGATAATTTGCCAATATCCATTTTACTTTCATAACAAAGATATATAATAAAGATACATAATAAAGAAATATAATGCTGATAAATATAATAATTATTCATCGAAAAAAGGATACATGTTTTTGATATTATGTTGATAAAATGTTTCAGTATCTATCAACTATATTCTCCTACTTCACTACAATGCGATTGATATTCGAAGAGCAAAGTGATCAACTTTAAGCAAGACAGTGTAGTTTCAATGAGTTTTAATGAAAAAGAGTTTTCTGCATTGTATCATATAAATTACTAAATTATTATATTAATAGCTTATAAATAGATTTATTTAGACTAAATACCAGCTTGAAAACCCTAGTAATCCCATAACTTGGTAAGATACCCTTATGAAAAAAAACCCTCAATTTTTGTGTAAATACTGAATTTGGGTGTTTATCATGAAAGTTGAGTGTTAACCGTCAACATTCGGTGTTAGTTGAGTGTTAAGCATTAATGTTGAGTGTCGGTTAGGTGTTACTATCAAATTTTCGGTGTAACTTTGATGTAGATTCTCAATATTGACTGTCAATTGGGTGTGACCATCAATATTCGTTATTATCTTGGTGCAGAAACTCAATATTGGGTGTGGGTTGGGTGTAACCATCAATATTCGGTATATTATTGGTGTAGACACTGAATATTGAGTGGTTAAGCATTGGGCATCAGTATTGGATATCGGTTAAATATGACCATTAATATTCAGTGTTAGTTTGATGTAGATGTTTAATAGTGTGTGTCGGTTAGAACATCAATGGTGCAATAATGCGCGCGTGCCAGTAGTTAAGAAACCTATATCTTGAATAAAATATAATGTTGAGTAATTAGTCTTTTATTCTTCATTTTTCAGAATATTTCAAGTTTGCAGTGGACGACAATATGTACAAATGAAAGTATGTTTTCGTGAAACCCTTGTTTATTCATTATATTCTTATTTAACAACTTGTAAATGAGGTATTAATTGAATAACTAAATAGGCTAAATATATTTTCATTTGACTGTTACACATTCATTTTGATGGTGTTCCATCAACTGGGTGTAATATTCGAATAAAGATATATACAGGATGTCCCATTTTAATGTCCTACCCCATATAATTGTTCAGTAGTGAAGTTTCAAGGAAAATGATCTGAATAAAAGTTGTAGGGATTTAAGTGAGCAACCTTATGATGAACTTGACTTTGACCTTGACCTCTATTTTCAAGGTCATTTGAAGGTCAACTTGCGTTTTTCAAACGGGAACCATTATTTTTTATTACATTGTTTTTTTCTACTAGTTAATTTGAATAACTTTTGTTTAAAATATTTTTCTATTTATTTAATTTTTTGAGATATTTGAGGAAAACTTGATAACTTTTTCAATATTTAGCTCATGATATTTCGCTAACTATTTGTCAGAAGAAAAAGTGGTACTAAACTTTTTTGCTCTATTTAGTCTCAAGAATATTTTGTTACATTAATGCACTGAATTTGATTAATTTGATAATTTTGAAATTTCCAAAAATCAGCAAGTTAACAAAAGTCAGGGCACTATTGGAACAATATATTCTTGAGACTAAATAGAGCAAAAAAGTCTAGTACCACTTTTTCTTCTGATAAATAGTTAGCGAGATATCGTGAGTTAAATATTGAAAAAGTTATCAAGTTTTCCTTAAATATCTCAAAATATATTAGATAAATAAAATAATGTTTTAGACAAAAGTTGTTCAAATTAATTGCTAGAAAAAGATGACCTAATAAAAAATTTGCGTATCTATTTAAGATTTTTATGTTGATCTTGATTGGACTTTTCAGGGTTATCCCAAGGTCAAATTCATAGCATTAGTAAATAGATCATTTAAAGCCCTACAACTTTTGTCTGAAATATTTTTCTCTAAAACTTCGGGTATATGAAGTTAGCACCCCAACTTTAATTCTTGATAGTTCTGAGTAGAGTTCTAGCTTCTTTTTGAAAAGCATAAGAGTTCTTTTATATTAATAAAAAGAGTTTCGGCGATTAACAGTTTTAAAATAGCAATTAAAAAGTGGGGTGCTAACTTCACACCCTTTTTTTTTTTTGGTGACGCAGGGGAAATCCATCATGGATACCCTTGACCCTTGGGGGGGTCGGGGGTTATGTCGGACTCCTACCGACTAAAACCCCTGCGGGGTGCTTACCTGTCGGACCGGTTTGTGGGGAGTCAGGAGCACTGCTCCCGCATTCCCTCCCCAACACCCCGGTCCCAGGACTCCTTTCCAGGAGCCCCCTGCCACCTGTTACCGTGCCCTGTTCCACAAAAGGAATCCAGGGCGCAGTCCCAGTCGGTTTAAGACCGACCAGTTGGCCTTCTGGTTTCACCTATGGGGTGAGGAGGCATCCCCCCTCACCCCTTACCCCCTCTCCCCGTTAGCCAGGGAGGGAGGGTTTCTGGGGGAGTGTGCCCGTCCCCAAACGGGGCACCACTTCCCCCATTCCTACTTGTTCGAAGCAGGGGGGATCCGGGCTCTACACCGTAGAGTTCCCGGATCCCCCCCCGTCAACGGAGGCGGGCCCGAGGCGGCCGAGGAGGGCTTGGACCCCTGCTACTCAGGGGTCCTTCCTATTCCTCAGTCGGAGGCACCTCGGGTCCGCTATTTAGATCTCCCCCCGGGGACCGCCGACCACCCCGTCGTCAACGACGGGCTTGGCGTGGCCGGCGCACCCGTTCGGCGGCCTTCTTCTTGGACATCACGTCCCTGCAAGAGTCGACGGCGCTTGTGCACCGCTCGCGCACATGCCGCCGCTCTAAACAGCGGTAGCACAGTTGTGCGCGAGCGGGCAGCGCCGCCACCCCGGCGCGGGTCCACCCCACCGGGACCCACTCCGCGGCAGCGACCTTCGCGGTCGCCGCTAGCGGACACAGCACCACAACCGCCCCTATGCCCCTCTGGGAGACGCTCATTGTTCCCGCGGACACTTCCGCGGGAGAGCATCCCCCAACGCGGGCTACGGCGGCCGCCACCTCGTCGGCCCAGGTTGTCGCGTCCAGACCGGAGAGTCGCACCGCTGCGGACTTCTCCGGCCTCTGGACACGAAAACCGGGGCCCATTTCCGCCGCTAGCTTGCGGAGCTCCCCCGCTAGCCGGTCGGCGGAAGGCCCGGCCCCGAGACCAGGCACCTCGACCATCATGGCCCCACCCAGGGCCTTGCGGACCCTTAGGGACGTTTCGATCTCCAGGTCCTTTGGTCGTATCCGGCGCGTGGCCTATACCACGAACTCCTGGTATTGGCCTTCTGAGCACTTGATCGTGACGGCCGCCGATCTTGGTGGCTTCGGCTTGCCCTGCCTCGCCGTCTGTGCCCCTCTCCCGGGTCTTACCTTGGGGGGAGGATTGGGGAGCCCTCCCTTGGCCTTTCCCTTCTCCTCCCCCTGCGTCTTCCACTTTCCCCTCCTTGTTACCAGCGCCCAGGTCTCCTCCTCTTCTTTGGCCTGTAGCCGTCCGCCTCCAGGATTGAGGGCCTTCAGGAGCCCCCTCTCGGCAGGATAATGTGCCCACTCCTGCAGTTGTTTTGCCGGGTCTCCTATTCCCGGCTCCTTTTCTTGGGCACTCGAACTCTTGGCCTGGGAACCTGAAGGTAGACCCCTGTTTCCACCATGTAGGGTCCTCTCCCGTTCCCTCTTCCTCCTCCTTCTCTTCTTCTCCCTCTCTCTTTTCTTCATCGCCTTCTCCCTCTTCCCTTGTCCCGGCTCTGCTGGTGGCGGCGGAGCCTAAGTCCTTTCTGGCGCCTCCCTCTTCCTGGGAGCTGGAGTGGGCATTGGGGCCCCCACCGCCTCTGGCATCCAGCTGCCCCTTCTCTCGACGTCGAGGCGGGCCGCCACAACCCTCAGGTTGTCCAGCCTCGCTTCGACGTCGCCCGAAGGGGCCGGATTAGCCAGAGCAGCGTCCAAGGCCCCTTTCGCCCCGTCCGGTTTCCCCACTAGTGAAGGGGGTTCCTCCGGGAGGTTGTCGTCATACGACGGCACCTCCCCGGAGGAAACCCCTCTGCCCTTCTTCATCTCCTCCTCTTCCGAGAAGAGGGGCGGAGAGGGTTTCCCCAACCTTCTTTTCTTCCTCCTCTTCCTCTGTAGGGTTCGGGCGTCCCTTAATTCATCCTCCATTGACGTGGAGCCCCCGGTAGCATGCGCGTACGTCTTCCTCCTCCTGTAACTCAAACTGGAGGGGAGAGGGGGGTATTCTCGGAGGCTGAGGGCCGACGGAGCGGCAACCTTGAGAGCTCTCAGCTCCTCAGCCTGCTGTCTCATCTCAACCCTCATCCTCCTATTCTCCTCCCTCAGCCCCTCCATTTCCTTTCTAAAAACGGAAGACTCATCACCCTCCCCCTCCTGGACCGCCACCCTGGCAATCAGGGTGGCCAATCATACACATAATCATAGGATAAGTACACACACATATATAAAAAATATATATATAAATATACATGTACTTTTAGTGAGAAAATAATTATAACAACGAATTTTATTTTTATTTTTTTTTCTCTCTCGATATAATATCTATAAAATCTTAAACTATAGGTAGCAAAATTTTAGGACGAAAGGAAATTTAAAGGTTACTTTCTACCTTTCCTCCTAAACAAAACAAATTCTTATCTAACATATTAGAAGGACGAAAGAAAAGAAGGAAGAGGATTCGGAGGTTGCCTCCTATCTTTCCTCCTTCTAACCCCAAAAATTACAATACATACATAAACACATTTATATCTTAACTAATGTATTTTCAAAAAGGACGAAGGAAAAGAAGGAAGAGATGGAAGTCACCTTCTATCCTTTTAATTATATTCTAATCAATCTATAGATATAGCAACTAAAACTGCGTAGTATGTAAGCTTTGACATAATACACTCCGCTAGCAAATGTTGGCTACCCCCAATATTTGTCTAAGGGGGGGTGTTACGTCCTGCGGACTCCGCGTACTTTGAATTCTTTGTCAAGTAGGGCGGATTGCATTTTATATTATACGACCAAATGTTCATGTTCCGCGACCCTCCGAGAACAGTGACGTCACACACACAGATTTCTCTTTTTTCTCTCTGCTTTAATCACCGGAGTTTCCTCTATTTCCGTCGGAAAAGATCCGCTGAGTTATTTTAGCCATATATCTCCTCTCCAAATAACCTTAAATAACTTCCTGTTCAGAGCAACAAATTTCTTTGAAAACGGACCGATCAGACAATCTTTCATGCAGTTATATGATATTACTAACCTTTGATCTTCGGAAACTCATGCGTTTCCCACGTTATATAAATAATTTTTATCTCGCACAATTTCTGACTAACCTTAGTGGAACCTTGAAGTCTTTTACTGTCATAGATACCTGATCCTTTATCATATTTATCTAAGAACCCCGCTAAAACCCCACCTCCGAAAAGTTTGTAACAAAATCCTATACCCATATTTGGACATAAACTTTGGAGCCTGACGCAACTTCCAAAACCCCACCCTCTCGACCGAGGTGACGTTTTTAGTAAAATGAAAAAGCTATGCCACTTCTACTTCTCCTCTCGACCGACCCGCAGCCAGGACAGAGTCTTCTCTCCAACACCCCTTCAGGGTCTTTTAATAACCAAGCCTACTAGTGAGGCAGATCAGAGTTCTTCAGTTGTTAATTCTTCTGTGCAACGATCTCGTGCGTTCTTGAGACATTGCGAGCGATCCTGCTGAAACCAGTTTCCTGTTCTTGGCGCAAAACTTGAGTCCATCCTCACAGACACGTAGCAATTACACTTTTCATTGTCGACTAACATCTGTGACGTGGCAGCCGGGAAGGCGCCCGTCCTAGGCCAACCCTTCGGCCCTTAGGCGAGACTTTCGTGGGGGGGTGTCACCTTGCACTCCCCCCCCGTAATAATTAGTGTCAGTAATCGAAGCGTGCAGGTGGAACGGTCCCGCGTCCCCAAGCTCTGTGCCCCTGGACCTCCCGCGCCGCCCATCAGGACCGAGGGGACAGGTGGAGGAGGAAAGAGGACGACGCTCTCAGCTGGACCGCTACCCCAGGTGAACGCAATCTCTTTGCAATGCTATTATCGGTCCCGTATCGTTGCGAAGGGTTCTCGCTGCCGTTTCCGTTGTCCGCAGGCCTGCAAGGATATCACGCCGAACGGTCGGCGTCCCCGTGCTTGGCGCGTGAACGCCGGCTAGACAAAGCCAGCCAAAACACAGAGACCGGGCGAGTGTGAGCAAGGGAGAGAGGGAGAACGAGCAAGAGAGTGAGACCGAGCACCCGTCCCGCGGATCGAAAAACAAAGATCCGCGGAAGGATTCCCGTATAGGGGGATTTAACGAGGAACGGGGAAAGACGGGTAGCACGAGACAACACAAACGGACAAGAAAACCTGTCTGGAGAAGAAGATAAAGAGAAGAGACTCCCATTGTCGCTCTCTCATATCGCCGACCTGCTTCCGAGTATTACCGGAGGGATATCGACCACCGTAGAAAAGGAGATTGGTGAAGTGTGGCGTTAGCGAGTGGAGGAATTCGGACGTCCCCCTCGCCCTAGCAGGGAACGTCAGTGGCAGCGTTGCGCCAGCGCGAGCGGGCGAAGGAGAAAAGCGGAGGACCACGTCGCCGGGAGGTTCCCGATTCTGTAAGACCTTCCACCTGCGTTATTGTTTCGGTGTCGTGAACGTAAAGAGTCTCGTTAAAGTTATCGGCGTAGCGCAAAGTCTCGAATCCGTGAGAACCAAACTGAGTGTACCGTATCGAGGGGTCGGACCGTTCCGATCCCCGAAATAATAAAACTGAAGATAGTCAAAACGCACCTCGTTGTTCGTGTGTTCTCCCGGTCGCTCCCGACTTCCGACGAACCCTTCCCGTCTACCGACTTAAATATCGAAGAGCTACCGGTCCCGTCGACTTCGCGTATCTCGGCCCTTTGGCGGTGTGTGGCGTAGCGTTGGTGGACGGTGCAGCCCGTTGCACCTGGCGCCCGACCTATTTCGTGAGTGCTGGGTTGGCCGAGGCGCGCGGACCGACGGCAGTTTGCCGACGTTTGGCGAACGGAGATCGCGTCGCACATCATAGAACCAGCAGTAAGTTATTTATACTTTCTTTTGCCTGAATGACCCCTGTCTTTTCATTTTCTTCTTTTCTTCTCTCTTTTCTTTTCCTTTCTTTTGCTTCTCTTTTTCTAGTCCCTTGGCATTCCGCCTTAATTGTTAAATCAGGTGCCAGTGGCCAATCTTTTCGATCACAGTCGGACATAACGAACACGGAATTTTGCTCAGACCGCGATTGTTTATACATATATGTATACGTATACATTATAAAAGCTTATAAATTTTATTTCATTGTAAACATCCGTCTAATTACTAATAAAACAAGTTGTTTGTAATTGTAAGCCAATCACGTTTTCCAAATAATTATTCTCAACCAAAGAATTCTTCCTTCCCTCAACCGTCGCTCACGGTCCTGTCCCAGGTAAAAGGATTCAGTTCCTTGACCTAAATAAAGGACCACCGACGTACGTCCGCGCCAGATAAAGGGGTCATTCCGATCCTTGATCTGCACCGCAGACTTGCGAGTACGTCGGAGCTTGCGAAAGCAAGCGTCAAGTTGCGTTCCTCCTCCAGGATGTAACAGAATAATTCCCTTACAATCCTACCAAACACACAGCAACACCTTCAGTGGATGCAGGCCAGCTTTTGCGACGTGTTCTGCACCTTTAATTGCTTTTTTCCAGGTCCTCTTTTGCTGTACGTTGTTTTACAGGATCCACTTCTCATTACCTGTTACCATTCGATCCAAAAAAGCTTTTTTTGTTACATGCGAGGAGAAAAATGGCCACATTCATGCGGGTCAGTTTATTCCTTTCAGTCAAGAGATGCGACACCCATGTATCGAACTTGGAAACATATCCAAGCTTTTTTAAATGGCGAAACGCGGTCGAACTATCGATTTTCAGCCTCTCAGCAATGTCCTCAGTTGTAATCCTTGGATGTTTTTCCACTAAGGCACACATAATATTGTCATCAATGCCAGAAGGCCGTCCAGAGTATGGTTGATCTTCCAAGTTCAAATCATCATTTCGAAATCTGTCAAACCACTTTTTAACTGTCTGGAAAGCAAAAGCACTGTCCAAATAAACGCTCTGAATGTATTTTGTGCAGTCCCAACACTCACGCTTTTTTAAAATTCGTATAGCATTATATGCCACAAATGAACTTTTCCGTTCTCCATTTTAAAAAATTCCTTAAAGTATCCCATTTTAAAGCATCCACTCAAATATTTTAGAAATACTGCATTAAATCGAAAAATATTTTAGACAAAAGGTATCATGGGTCGAAAGGTTGTATGGTTTCAAGGCGGACATAAGACAATTATATTATTTTGTTTACAGATGACGTCACTTTCGAGATATTTACTGATCATTACTTTTCTTAAATGGAAAATCGAATTTATTATTATATTATCTTTTTCTACCAATTAATTTGGACACCTTTTATTTGAAGCATTGTTTTACTTGCCTAATATTTTTTGAGATGTTTAAGAAAAACTGGGTAACCTTTTTAGTAATTAACTTATGGTATCTCGCTGTTTGTCGGAAGAAAAAGTGATACTAGACATTTTTACTCTCCACTTGATCCCAAGAATATTATATTGTTATTATATATTGTTACAATAGTGCTCTAACTTTGTTATAAACCTTTGGAAATTTCAAAATCATCAGATTAACAAATGTCAGGCCGCTATTGTAACAATATGTTCTTGAGACCAAATAGAATAAAAAAGTCTTGTTCTATTTTTTCTTCCAACAAATACAGGGGATGGACAAAATAATGTTAACACCATGCTAAATATTACATATTTGTTTATGTTAGGCCCCCTGCCAAGGTATGAACGGTGCGGCGCGTATATGTGGCGCAGTTTACATAGTGTTACGTCCTGGAGGAGGAACGCAACTTGACGCTTGCTTTTGCAAGCTCCGACGTACTCGCAAATCTGCGGAACAGATCGAGGATCGGAATAACCCCTTTATCTGGCGCAGACGTACGTCGATGGTCCTTTATTTAGGTCAAGGAACTGAATCCTTTTACCTGGGATAGGACCGTGAGCGACAGTTGAGGGAAGGGAGAATTTTTGATTGAGAATAATTATTTGGTAAACGTGATTGGTTTACAATTACAAACAACTTGTTTTATTAGTGATTAGACGGAAGTTCACAATGAAATAAAATTTGTAAGATTTTATAATGTGTCCGTATACATATGTGGTTAACAATCGCGCTCAGAACAATGATTCCTGATTACTCGGAACAATATTCCGTGTTCGTTATGTCCGACTGTGATCGAAAGGATTGGGCCACTGTCATCGGATTTTACTATTAAGGAGGAATGCCAAGGGGGATAGAAAACGGAAGTAAAACGAAAGGAAAAGAAAAGAGAGAGAAGAAATGATAAAAAAATGAAACGGAAGAGGTCACTCAGGTAAAAGAAAATATAAGTAACTTACTGCTAAACTTCTCTGATCTTAGTAGACAATGAAAGGTGTGGTTGCTGCGTCTCTGTGAGGATAGATGCCTCAAGTTCTGCGCCAAGGACAAGCAGCTGGTTTCGGCAGGATCGCTCTCAATGGCCCAAGAAGGCACAAAATCGTTGCACCGAATAATTAACAAGTGAAGAACACTGGTCGGTCTAGGCCACAAGTTGACTTGATTGTTAAAAAACCCTGAAGGGGTGCTGGAGAGAAGCGTCTGTCCTGGGTGTTGGATCGGCGAGAAGTGAGTGAGTCTTTTGACTTTTCTCAAAAAGTCAGCTCGAGAGAGTGGGATTTTGGGGGAAATGTTCCAGAAGATTATTTTATAGGAGATAAGATGCATGTGGCAATAAAAGGATTTCGAAAGTCTTTTGTAAATAAAAAAACGTGGCAGCTATCTTAAGAAGTAAATATCGATATTTCTAAGAACGATGTCGTGGTACTGTTATCAATGGTTAGGCGCGTAGGAAACAGGATAGGAGTTGGTTCAAGATTGTTAGTATTTTCGGGGTATCGAAAATTCCAGAGATATCGTCGTGTGGTATCATGCCTGAGCGCATTCGGCCATATGATAAGTAATCATAAATTCGATTTCTCTTATTTATAAAAGAAGCCTAGGGTCCGCTGAGTCAGCAGGACGTAGCAATAGTAACAGTTCTAGTTTATATTTCAGTACACTACTCGCTTTGTTCTGCGACGGTTAACAATCAGACGGTGAAATGGGCGACTTGTCAGACTTCAAAAGAGGACAAATCGTGAGTGCTCGGTTAGCAAGAGTATCTGTGACGAAAACGGCTGAACTGTTTAACGTTTCACGAGCGGCAGTATCCACTGTGATGACAGCCCACACAAAACATGGCAAAACAACATCTGTGAAGAGAAGGAGTGGGTGCAACACAACGTTAATAGATAGGGACCGCCGAATATTAAAAAGGATTATGGCCAAGCAATATAAAACTACCGCAGCAAAGGTGGCAGAATTCAACAGTCACCTGAACAATCCTGTTTCGACAAAAACAGTGCGGCGGGAGCTTCACAAAAGTAACATTTATGGCAGAGCTGCAATTTCAAAACCTCTTATAATGGATGCCAACGCAAAGCTGCGAAAAAAGTGGTGCCACAATCATAAAACTTGGACGATTGATGATTGGAAGAATATAGTATGGTCTGATGAATCATCGTTTACTTTGTTCCCTAAAAACGGCCGGGTTTATGTATGGAGAACCCCCAAAGGAGCCTACGATCCGGACTGCTTACTACCCACAATCAAGCACGGGGGCGGCTCCGTGATGATTTGGGCGGCTATATCATGGTATTCCGCTGGTCCGATTATTACCCTCAATGGCCGTATTACTGCGAATGAATCCTAAATATCCTCAATGATGAAGTTCTTACTATGACCAGTATATTGTTGCCGAACACTGCCATATTCCAAGACGATAATGCGCCCATGTACACAGCCAAAAAAGTTCAGTCTTGGTTCGAGGAACATCGGAATATTATCAAGCATCTGTCCTGGCTAGCACAATTGCTAGATCTCAATATCATTGAGTCGCTATGGGGAGTTTTGGAGCAAAGAGTAAAGAGCAGATTTCCATCTCCATCATCATTGAGGCAATTGGCGGAGATATAGGTGGAAGAATGGGACAACATTCCGTTGGATACTATCCGTACATTCTACGAATCTATTCCACGACGAATTACAGCTGTCTTAAAAGCAAACAGTGGCCCTACACATTATTAATTAACAAATATTGTACATTAGTCAGGGTTCACATTATTTTGTCCACCCCCTGTATTTAACAAGATATCATAGGTTAAATATTGAAAAAGTTACCAAATTTTCCTTAAATATCTCAAAAAATATTAAGCAAATAAAAAATGTTTCAGACAAAAGTTATTAAAATTAATTGGGAAAAACGATAATATTAGGTGTAGTAAAAAGAAATCCATTATTTTTGTATGAAATTGAAGGCTTTAATTACCATAGTTAGAATGATCCGATTTAGGTCAAATATGCACCGTTTTGTTCGATAACTTGTTGCCATTTTGAAGGTAATTTCATTATACCTCTCTCATAGAAGCCCTCGTCCCTATTGGCAAAAAATTGAGACAGTCGATTTTCAGAAGCTTCTCTTGAAGCGAATTTTTCATCAGAAAAATTGTTCGCCATGGATAGGAACAGATGGTAATCACTTGGTGCCAGGTCCGGACTATAAGGTGGATGCATAAGAACCTCCCAACCAAGCTCCCGGAGCTTCTGGCGAGTCACTATCGATGTATGTGGCCTGGCGTTGTCCTGACGGAACACAATTCCTCTCCTATTGGCCAAAGCTGGCCGCTTCTGGGCGATTGCTTCCTTCAGACGGTCCAATTGTTGACAGTACAGTTCCGAGTTAAGAGTTTTGCCGTAGGGGAGCAGCTCATAGTAGATAATTCCCTGCCAATCCCACCAAACACACAGCAAAACCTTCCTGGCCGTCAATCCTGGCTTGGCCACCGTTTCCGCTGGCTCACCACGATTCGACCACGACCGTTTTCGCTTGATGTTGTCGTAAGTGATCCACTTTTCATCACCAGTAACCAACCGCTTCAGAAATGGGTCGATTTTGTTGCGATTCAGCAGCGATTCGCAAATGGAAATTCGGTCCATGAGGTTTTTTTGCGTTAACTCGTGTGGCACCCATACATCGAGCTTCTTTTTGTATCCAGCCTTATTCAAATGGTTCCAAACGGTTTTTTGTGCAATCTTTAGCAATCGAAACAGTGCTTACATGACGGTCGGACTCGACAATGTCCATGATTTTATCGATATTTTCGACAATTGGCGTTCCAGTGCGTGGTGCATCTTTGACATCGAAATTACCGGAACGGAATCGACGAAACCAAAATTGCGCGTGATTGGCTGTTACAGTATCAGAACCATAAACACTATTCACATTTTCAACCGCCTGGCTTGCGTTTTCGCCTTTATCGAAGAAAAACTGTAAAATATAGCGTATTTTCTCTTTGCTAGTGTCCATCTTTGACGCGCGCTCAAACAAAACTGAGTCAACTAATCACAAAACTGGCAGAACAGTTTTTTTTAGTACGAAATCTCATCTTTCTAACGCCATCTAGTGGAACCCGATCGGACTTATACAACGCGAGATACAGATAACTAAAGCCATCTATTGGAAAAATAATGGATTTCTTTTTACTACACCTGATATAATAAAAAGTTGGGGTTTCCACTTAAGAAAATTGATGATCAACGTATATCTCGAAAGTGGCGCCTTTTATAAGTAAAGTGCTATCGTTGTGTTATGTCCCCTTTCAAACCAAACAGTTTTTATCTAAAACATTTTTCTCTAAAGTGTTATGTTTATAAACAAATCGGGTAGTACGAGTGACACCCTGTATATATGGGGAGTCCCATTACTCAGTACGAAAAGTTTGTAAAACACAGCGAATTAAGATAAACATAAAAGTGCCATATCGTTTTGCGATATGCACAATAATTATTGAGTTATTAATGATAGAGATCTGACGAGCGCACGCCGAGATGGACAATTAGTGAAGCGTTGCAGCAGCTCGGGCCACTGAGCAGCTTGGTCAATCCAGCAACTATTCCAGAACAATGGTATTAGAGTTCGCAGGGGCGTAGAACGGATTAAGACAAATATAAAAGTGTTATGACACTTATACTATGACAAATGACACTATGATACATCCTCTACAATGATACTATGACAAATATAAAAGTTAGTTTTGCGATATTCGTAATAATTATCGAATTATAATTACAGAGATCTGACGAGTGATCGTGCGCCGAGGTGGATAATTGGAGAAGCGTTGCAGCTACTCGAGTTGCAGCATGACTCAGGTGATCCAGTAACTATTGCCAACACGCGGCGAAATAAGAGTAGCCGTGTTACGTCCTGTGGACTCCGTGTATTCTAGATTCTTTGATAAATAGAGCGAATTGATTTTATGTTGCTCGCTTCAAATGTTCAAATGTTATATTCAACTAACATGTTCTGTGACCCTCCGAGCACGATGACGTCACATACCGATTTCTTTTTTATCTCCTCTTAAACCAAAGTCCTCTAGTTGTTTGTCGGGAAGATTCGCTGAGTCACTTCCCGGACTGACCAGTCGATATCTGATTTTGTTAATCCTCCAGAACACACAGCTTTTCCACGTCCCGTCATAAACTATATTACCCAACAACTTTTACTAAAACTAGCGAGATGATGAAATCCCTTATCACCATGATACCCTATCCTTTACAATAATTATCTTAGAGATACTGCGACGCAACTCTAAAATCCCACCTTCGAAAATGTTATTAACAAAGTTCTATGCCCACATCTGTATATAAACCTTCGAACCCTGACGCAACCTCCAAAACCCTACTCTCTCAACCGAGGTGACATTTTTAATTAAACGAAAAGGTGAATTCTTTCTTCGCCTGACCATCACCCAAATCAGAACCACAAGTTCGGCATTCAGATTGCGAGTACTTTCTGATATTCAGACATTGAGATATTCAGTCATTCAGTCATTCAGACATTCAGACTGTGACAAGTTAATATCCAGTCATTCGGGTTTTGACAAATTTTCATCATTCTCAATAATTATCAACGAATTGCTATGTATAACGTGCTAGTGTGGGCACTGGACCGATCCCGAGAGATCCTGAGAGGTACACCCACGCAAGAGAATCCACTACCACCGCACTTTACATGCCTAACTTCTTCGGTCAATCACGACTCCCTCCCAAAACTATGAAACACACCCACTCTCCATTCCTTATTCCATCTATATTTAAAGATCCATGTCTTCAAGAACAAACCGTCTCCTCCCACCAGATCTTCTTAAACTCATTTTTAATTTCTAATAGTTAAGACTTCCTCATTAAGGTCGATCAGGACCAATAATTAAAAATGCTAATCAGACCTTCGACATCATTGGTTTTCTTCAGGGTTCCACCCTATCTCCGAGGCCCATCTCTTCCTTTGATATGGTTCATCTTGGTACCTCTTGCCTCCGACTATCCATATAAAAATCGCGACAATTCGCCTCCGGACACAGAATTTTTCTCAGTTTTCTACGCCTACCCATTCTACCCAATAGACTTCTTCTCAGTTTTCCTACGATCTTTTACATTTTTTACATCACTGAGTATTTCGTGTAACATAACTTGTGCAAACAATTAGACCGTGAGTGACCCAGTAAAATCCAGCCCATTTCTTGGCGCAGATCAAGGGTCTACCTACGCAGACTAGCAGCACTTATTATCAGATACCTTGATAGCAACAGTAAGTCACTTATATTCTCCTTTCATTGATTGAACTCCTTTATTGGCATTTCTTTTTCATAAAGAAATCCGGTTTCTGTGGGTCATTGCTCTTATTCTATGATAACTATTAACCAAGTCCTCAACTCAATCGAGTCAATTTTTTAAACGAGAGACCCCGACGATTTAAAATCTACTGCTCAATATCTCCGAGCAATAATATTACCTTAGAAGCCAACTATCACTCAAATCCATCGTTCCCATTTATTCCTCCCTACATCCTCCCGCAACCCTTAATTCTTACCCCTCCACCCTCTCCCACACGTTCATCCACTCCCTCTTTGTCATATTCTCCTGCCTTTCTCTCTCTTAACTTTCCATTCCCTTCAATTCACCGCTCTCGTCCCCCCTCACCAGACTAGACTTCACCACATTCGTTTTTCTTCCCCTTTTTCCCTCCTCAGTATTTCCCTCACACACGCACATACACATATACACATATTGCTGTTCAGTGTAAAGTTATATCGCGTCTAAATCTTTGTATTCTTATTTACTTTCTGTTTGTTACCTTAATTGTCATAAATTTTGTTATTAACTCATTTCATCATAATTAATTTCTGAATTATCCTTCTACCCCATCTTCCAACAATCGGCTCATGGTCCTGTCCCCGGTAAAGGGATTTGTTTCCCTGACCGAAAATACGGACCGCTCGTCGTACGTCAGCGAGCGAGTAAAGCAAGCCGTCGCGTTGCTGACCTGTTCCCTGACATGCGTATGATCGAGATTTGGTTCTTCCATGAACGGACAGGTTGCGCTACTCTTCCAAGACGTATCAGCAACACAACATCTTGATCCCACCAAATAACACATCACTCATCGATAAGTTCGTCGGATGACTAATAAAACAATAACTTTTAGCCAAAATTTGACTTTATTCATCTACATAGTCTCCTTCAAGAGTGATATATTGACTTCAACGCTTCTCTAACATTTCGATGCCTTTTTTGTAGGACGATTTATCTTTGGCCTCAAAATAGGCTTCAGTTTCGGCAATCACTTCTTCATTGGAGCCAAATCTCTTTCCCTGGAGCATTCTTTTTAAGCCTGCAAACAGGTAATAGTCGCTGGGAGCCAGATCCGGAGAATACGGTGGATAGGGAAGCAATTGAAAGTGTAATTCGTGCAATTTTGCCATTGTTGCGAGCGACTTGTCACACGGTGCATTATCCTGGTGAAAGAGCACTTTTTTCTTCTTCATTTGGGGTCGTTTCTTCGCAATTTCTTCCTTCAAACGCACCAATAACGCCATATAATATTCGCTATTGATGGTTCTTCCTTTCTCAAGGTAATCAATGAATAAAATACCTTGCGCATCCCAAAATACGGAGGCCAAAACCTTACCAGCTTTGCGTTTTTGGTCGCTTTGGGCAGGTTTCGCCGGTCCACTCAGCTGACTGCCGATTTGACTCTGGAGTGTAGTGATGGGTCCATATTTCAACCATTGTCACATACAACATCAAAAAATCCTTTATTGCGCTGAAACAGCTCCAAACAGCCCGCTGAATCGTCGATGCGTTGCTGTTTTTGTTTGACTGTGAGTAAACGCGGTACCCACTTCGAACAGAGCTTCCCCATGGACAAATGTTCATGCAAAATCGTGAATACACTGCCTTCTGACATCTTTAAGGTGTCAGTTATTTCACGTAACTTCAATTTACAATCGGCTAAAACTATTTTGTGGACTTTTTTTATGTTTTCTGGAATAACTGCCGAATTTGGGCGACCAGAGCGTTCAGCGTCATCGGTATCTGTACGGCCGCCTTTAAAATCAGCAAACCACTTCCCGACTATTTGTCTCGATGGAGCAGAGTCCGAATAACGCTTGTCAAGCCGTTGCTTTGCTTGAACGGTATTTTTTCCCATTAAAAAGCAATGCTTTATTAACACACGGAACTCAGATTTTCCATTGTTTTCAAAATTAAAACAGTAGCGTCACTAAAACCACTGTAACTTGTGAACTAAACGTCCGATTGTCATGGAATTTTGACACGTATCATTTGAAGGTTAGTACTTCCTAAAAATCATATGGATTTGTCAATAGTAGCGCCATCTATATGTCATCCTACGAACTTATTGAGTGATGTGTTACATAGCAATACTTTTGAGTCGAATATTGCGCCTCGAAATGGATGTTGCTGGTTAACCTGGATCAATCCACGTTTTTTTTTTCGTTTGAGGTTATCGAAATAGATTTATTTTTCATCCCGAGTAATAATTCTATACAAGAAACTCTTAATTTTTTTCTGACGATCAACGAAATGCAAATGTTCAACCAGTTCGGAATTTTCCGATAATTAATGTGGAACCCATTTTCCTTCTGCATCTTTTTTTTTGGTCACGCAGGGGAAATCCATGATGGATACCCCCAACCCCAAGGGGTGGGGGTTATGTCGGACTCTTACCGACTAAAACCACTGCGGGATGTCTACCTGTTGGACCTTGAGGAGGGGAGTCAAGGGAACTGCTCCCGCATTCCCTCCCCACTCCTAGGCCCCAGGGCTCTCTTTCGGCAGTCCCTCGCCACCTATGTACCGCGTTCTGTTCCACGAAGGGAATCCAGGGCGCAGTCCTCGGCGGATCGCCCCTCCGGTTGGCTTTCTGGTGTCTCCTGTCAAGGAGAGAGGGGACATCCACCCTCCCTCCTTTCCCTCCTCCCTCCTTTCCCCCCTCCCTGCTAGTCAGAAAGAGGAGGATTTGTAGGGGAGTGGGCCCAGCCCCAACTGGGACACCACTCCCCCCTGTCCCTACTTGTCCGGTCGCTCGGGAAGGAAGGTAGGGAAGGTGGTGTACCACCCCCCTACTCCCCCCTTGCGACCGGTGGCGGGCTCAGGACGGCCGAGGGAGCTTCCGACCCTCGCGAGTCGGTGAGCCCTCCTCGGCAGACGCTGCCCCGGGCCCGCTGTCGCGTCCCTCGATCCCCGGGGGGCTTTGACCGCCCCGGTGCTGCTCCCCGCAGCCCCGGTACGGTCTTCGCCCCCACTGGGCGGTCTCCTTCTGGGACATTACTGTCTCACAGAAGGAGACCGCCGCTGTCCACGCATCCTCGCTCTCGTACATGGCCTTGACCATGCGCGGGAGCGAGAGTTCCCCCTCTCGGCATCCCACCGCCCCGCTAAGGACACGGCGCTCCCCGGCCCATGCTGGGCACGCGGCCAAGGTGTGATGCGCCGTGTCCTCCAGCGCGGGGCAGTGGTGGCACCGAGCGGTGGGCTCCTTCCTGATCCGGCGCAGGTACCGACCTAAGCACCCGTGTCCGGTCAGCACCTGCGCCAGACGGAAGGATAGTCCCCGTCCCCTCCTGCCTGTCAACTCGGACAGGCAGGGGCGGACAGCCTCGGCCGTCGCTGGCCCGGGACCCCGGGGATCGGACAACAAGTCCCACCATTTCTCCGGGCCTCGGCCTGGAGCCTCAGACCCCTCAGGATCCTGACCGACACGCTTCCCTCCCTGTGGAGCTCCTTCACCTTCCAGTACAGAAGGTGTCGCTCCTCGGCGAGGAGCTCCAGAGGGGGAACGCCGGCCAGGGTGGTCGCCGCCATGTACGACACGGTACGGTACCCCCGAATCACCCTGATGAACACGGGCCTCAGGGCCTGCCGCAATGCACTCTTGCCGCCGCGGCAGGCCCCCAGCTGTGGCACCCATTGCCGAGGGCGAGGGCCCAGGCCCGGCCAGGAATTCCATCGGGGCCAGGGGCTTTCCCCTTGGCCCCGAGCCTTTTCCTGGCCGCGGTGAGCTCCTCTGGACTCACCGCCAGACCCTCGTCCCAATCACCCTCCCCCAACAGGGGGGTCGGGATCTCGGGGGGCCCCCTTCTGCCCTCGGAAAGAGGGCATCCAGGAGCCCCTCGAGGGCCAGGCGACCCAGCGATTCCGTTGACGGGGGCACCCATGGGCGGATCTTTCCCATCAACCTTTTGTATGGGCGCCCCCACGGATCGTCGTCCAGGTAGCTCACCATTTGCTCCCAGGCCGCTCGCTTGGCCTCGACGATGGCGGCCTTGAGGGCTTCCCTGGCTCGCAGGTAGCCCTCTCTTGTCCCTGCGACATCCCCGCCTCGTCGCCGGGCCCGGTAATACCTCTGTCTGGCTTGGACGGAGGAGTCTCGGAGATACTCCAACTCCTCCGTCCACCAGTACGTGGCCCGGTGCCAGTGGAGGTGGGATTGGGGCATCGCGACGTCGCAAGCTGACGCCACAATACCCACAATTTCCCCAGCCCCCTTCGCGGGGCTGGGGTCCCACTCACCTGGCCCCACGTCTAGGTGGCTGCAAGGACGGCCACCCGAAATCTGTCCGTATCTAGCCGATTGAGAACCCATCTTTTAGGGAGGGGAAAGTTCCCCTCCCCTGGGCAGCGGGGCAGCACCTGTGCGGGTTTGGGGAGGCGGAGGGCCCACGCTATGTGTCTATGATCAGACAGCGATTCGCCCTCCGCCTCCACCCTCCATTCTTGGAACATTCCGGCGGCCAAGGGGGTGGCCCAGGTCAAGTCGATGACCGACCGCCCCCCCGGCCGCACACAGGTGCTGGTTGAGCCTCTGTTCATCAGCAGAAGGCCCAGCCCCGCTGCCCAGCCGATCACGGTCTCGCCCCGAGGGTCCCTTTGCCGGGGACTGCACCCCCACCCTTCCGAGTGGGCGTTGAAGTCCCCGGCAATCACGACAGGTCGGGGATGGCACCTGCGCACCAACTCCCCGATCCCGTCGAGGACCTTTTTAACTAGGGCGAGTTCCCCGAGACCGGCCTTGTTCCTGTGATGGGGGAGATACACCCCCACCACAGTGATGGGCCCCCAATCAACCGCCACATACGAAGACCCGTTCTCCCTGAATACACAGGGAGGGGTCCCCACTGCAGGATTCGTCACCATGGCCACCGAGCCGTCCGGGCTGCCGAACCAGTTCACACTGGATATCGGCACCCAGTACGGCTCGGCAACCACCCCCAGCCCCGCGTCCAGCTCAGACATTTTCTGCATGCAGAGATCCTGTGCTCGGGCGCCGTGGCCGAGGTTGGCCTGTAGGGCCCGGAGTGTCGTGAAGGCTAAGCCTTACACGCCTCCTCCGGGCTGTCTACGTCCATCTCCTCCTGGGAGACCCCCGACGGCAACTCCGTCTCGATCTCCCCGGAGGGGGTTTCGGCCATGGTGGCTTCCGATGCGGGTGTCTCCGCGGAGACATGGGGGGTCTCTACCTGCGTGGTCTCCTCCTCTCGGGGGTACGAGGGGGAGCCAACCTGTAGGGGAGTCGGGGGCAGCGCTCCCACTGACTCCTCTTTATCTACATTCGTTGGGGATGTGCCCGAGGGCTCCACCCTCCTCACCTTAGTCGCCTGAGCTTCCACCTCCAGGTCGTCCTCGGCCATGTCGTCCTCCTTTTCCCCTCTCCTCTTCCTACGGGATAGGGGTTTCTCCGGCTCCTCTGGCTCCCAATCAAAATCTATAAGGTTGGGGGAATAAGAGTCCTCCCCCACCTCTTTAAACTCTGGAGTACCTGCCTGGAGAGGTGTCGGAACCATCCCAGCTTCCTCATCCCTCGGCGGGGAGGAGACTGCTCTATTTTCCTGCCCAGGCTTCTTTGGGTCCGGTTCTCCCCCGGCGGTGGTGGTTCGGGCCTCTCCCCCACCGGTGTTTCCCTTCCCCTTTGACCTTTCTCCTTCCTTCCTCTTCCTCCCCCCCCTTTTTCCTTCCGGGAGGGGGTTTGCAGGCATGCTCTCCGATCTTGTGACCGGAGGGCCTGCCCGCCTCGGCGCACACTGGGCAGTGCACCGCCTCCTGGCACCCCTTGGCACGGTGGCCGTGGTTACCGGTAATACATACCGCTGCGGTCGACGGCGCTGGTGCACTGCTCGCGCACGTGCTCCCGCTCTAAACAGCGGAAGCACAACGTTGCGCGAGCGGGCAACGCTGTTATCCCGGCACGGGTCCAGCCTACTGGAACCCGCTCCGCGGCGGCGACCTTAGCGGCCGCCGCCAGCGGACACCGTACCACCATGGTGCCAACCCCCCGCTGGGAGACGCTCATCACGCCCGAGGAAATTTCCTGCGTCTCCCTCTTCGTCTTCTTTTTTTCTTCCTCGCTGGATGCCGACGTCGACCCTCCTGTCGCCTCCGCGTACATTAACCTCCTTCCCTCTAGGGAACGAAGAGGGAAAAGGGGCAGGAGCAGATGAGGTGGAGGCCTTAATGGCCTCCAGCTCCTCATCCAGTCTCCTGTTCTCCACTCGGAGCTTCTTCAGCTCCGCTCGGAGTTCCTCCGCTTCCCTCTTAGTCTCGGAGGCTTCCCCCCTGCTGTCGAGCTCCGCCGTTCTCGCCAGCAAGGTGGCCATCACGGCCTCGGAGGTTGCTACGGCGCGATTCAGTAGCCCCACGAAGGTCCCTTTCAAAGTACGGGACCTTCGTGAGACCAGCCGAACCGCACCCAGCGCTCGGCCCACCTCCGAGGCCAATTCGGTTACCCTGGCCTCCCTCAGGAGATTGATAGTAGCGTTATCCCTGAACACCTCCTCGACCGGGCGCTTGTCTTCCAACGAGCGAAGCATGCCCGTGTCGAGGAGGATTCTGATATCTTCTTCCAATCTCCTGTTATCCTCCTTCTTCTTTTCGATCTCCATCTCTTTTTTCTTCTTCACTCCCACCCTCTCGCCCGTGGTGGGCAGCCCCTTTCTTTTTGGGTTCGAGGGTGGGAATTTCCGTGCTGGAGGAGCTGCCACTGGTATTAGTGGCTTCTGTGGTCCTTTTCCTTCCTCCGCTGGTGTCCTTGGCTCTGCCCGATCCCATTGTTGGTCCCGACGTTGCCCTCGCAGGGGCCCGGACCTGCACCCTGCTGTTCTGCGAAAGCAAAACGTCGGAGCGGATCACCGGACCGGTGGTCCGCCCCGACGTCCCCGCTGCCCCGTCGGTCTCTTCCTTTGTCTCCTTCTGCCCCTGCTTCGAGCAGAAGGGACTTGGCCTGTTGGTCCCTGGTGCCTGGGTTTTACCCCCGGACACCAGGGACATATTTATCCCTCGTTGGGTGGCCGCCCGTGTTTGCCTAACCGGCGGGCTCACTGCGCCATCTCCGCGGTCGGAGAGGCGCTGTTCTGAGGACGGTGGTCAATCCTCTGTTTTGGGCGACCCTCCAAGGGCTAGCCCCCTGGAGTCCGCTGGCTCAATCTCCCCGGGGGGAGGGGAGGAGGCACCCGCCTGGCGGATTCCTGCCACCTCTACAACCCCCGCCTCTATATTCAAAAAATCACCCACCGGAGTGGGTGGTTGGTCCATGGACAGGCTGCTACGCCCGTACTTTAGCGACCTTGAGCCCGAAGGCTCTGAGCCCGAAGACTCGGAATTTTGTTTTAAAAATTTGGAATCCTGCATCTTGGTCCCACGAGAACGGCGGGAAGTGGGCGTCGACCCCGGGTAGAGACCCCGCATTACCCGGGGTAAGGCTAGCGTGTCCCTTGGGTTCGCCAGGTGCCCAAGGTGAGGAACCACTAGCGACAGGTCACGCACCTGCCATTCATCCCATAAGCGTGGCATGCCTCAACCGTAGAATTACGTGGTGTTTTATAGAGGACCCGCCTTGCGGTCCGGCCAATTAAGGCAAGACCCGCGGCCCCAGAGACATGACCTAGGGTTACGGTGTGATAGGCTAAGGTCTGCCGGGGTTGCCTCAGTCCCCTGTACCACAGTGCCAAAGCACCCTAGCCCCTCGCAATTGTGTCAGGTTATATGTCCTGACAAGTACGGGTTTGCAATCAGGGTTTTCCTTCCCCTAGAACGGTTGCCTTCACTCGGCTCATGAGCCCGTTCTGCCGCGCTGTAAGGTCCTTTGGGCCCCACGACTGGGACCCTTCAGACCCTGTTAAAACCTGGAGGTAGCTGCCCATCCAGGAGTGTTATGGACGCTCTTAGTCTGGCCCCTCCGTACAGACCACTCCGGCATGGTAGAACCTGCCGAAACCCCCGCCGGCACAGCTCTGTACATCATAGGGACACTCAAGCTCCCCCACCATGGCAAGGTGGCGTCCACAGGGGAGTTTTCCTTCTGCATCTTTCCCATATCATGTAAACATATAGTAACTAGTAGTAACTGGTAGTAGTAGTAGTAGTTAGTAACTATTATATGATTAACATTTAATGCTTTGATGAATAGATTGGAGTGAATTGTGCTGAATTTTCATCTAATAATGCTTGTAAATTTGCATTTTTAAGCCTTTTTGGTTGTCTCCAGCAATCGTATTTTTCGTATCTCGAGCAATGATATTAACATGATTTTTATTGCATTTATTAGGTGTATGAATTAATTCGGTCCATTTGGCGGTCAATTGCTGTATTATATAATTTTCTAACCTTTAATGTCTGCAAAAGGCTTTATTTTTTAGTTTTAATATCTGGCAACAATATTCAGTTGATAAACGTTCGGGTTTGTAACAATAACATCGTTTATATCTGATTCGAAAATGTCGAAATTCGAGCCAAAAGAGCATCATTTCCGGGAAGTCCTCATTTTCTGTTTTCATTTGAAGAAAACAGCCGCTGAAGCTCATCGAATGCTCGTTTCTACGTTTCTAAGGTGAAAGTATTTTCACCGATGACAAACCTCGTCCAGGTCAGCCGAAGAAGTTCTAGAACGAGGAATTACAGGCGCTAGTCGATGAAGATCCGTGTCAATCGCAACATGAACTTGCGCAATTGTTGAATGTTGATGTTGATGTTGATCGATCAACAATTTCTGTACGTTTGGCAGCCATGGAAAAGTTTACAAAGAAGGAAGATGGGTGCCATATGAACTGAAAGAAAGAGACATCGAGAGGCGAAAAGCCATGTCTGAAATCTTGCTTGCCAGGCAAAAAAGAAAAGGTTTTTTGCATCGCATTGTGACTGGAGACGAAAAGTGGATATATTTCGATAATCTCAAACGAAGGAAATCCATTAGTAACCCAGGAAAACCATCCACATCGATACCAAAGAAGAATATTCACGGCAAGAAAGTAATGCTCTGTATTTGGTGGGACCAGAAGGGTGTTGTGTATCATGAACTATTAAAACAGAGTCAAACCATCACTGCCGAATTTTACCAACAACAATTGATCCGTTTACGCAACGCATTGAAGAATAAGTGGGCGGAATATGCAAAGAGACACGTCAAAGTGATCTTCCAGCACGATAATGCTCGGCCACATGTTGGAAAGATTGTGAAGGCCACCTTGGAAGTACTTAGCTAGGACATTTTTACCTCACCCGCCGTATTCACCAGAAATTGCTCCATCCGATTATCACTTGATTAGATTGATGGCACACGGGCTTTCGGACTAGCACTTCAACAATTATGAAGAAATAAAGAAATGGCTCAATGAATGGATCGCTTCGAAGGACGAGTTGTTTTTCCGTCACG
This sequence comes from Harpegnathos saltator, assembly GCF_003227715.2. Lineage (NCBI taxonomy): Eukaryota > Metazoa > Arthropoda > Insecta > Hymenoptera > Formicidae > Harpegnathos > Harpegnathos saltator. The sequence goes on along the minus strand of NW_020230149.1, from coordinate 283,615 downwards.
GAATGCAACAACTGCCAGACAGATGGGAAAAAATAATAGCAAGCTATGGCAAATACTTTGATTAGTGTACTTTTTCATGTTTTTTCATTCTAAAGTCTTTTTTTGGAAGAAAAAAACGGACCGAATTAATTCACACACCTAATAGAATGTACATAAAATTAGCTAAAATTATACTCTGTTTAGTTTTTGAGCTCGTTGATTATAAATCTGAGGTCCAAATTCTAAAATTTATTCTCCAACATGCCGGATCACAAAATTTTTATGTGATTAGCTGAAATTGTACTTTGGTTAGCTTTCAAGGTCGCTGATTATGAATCCGAGGTCTAAAACTCATTGTCACCGAAATTATCGCGGTTTTTTATATTTGTGGCCGTCATATTGAATCCGCCATCTTGAATTTTGAAAATCTGATAACGGATTCGTAATCAGCGACTCCAAAAACCCCACAATGTCCATTGTCACCGAAATTATCGCGATTTTTCATTTTTGCGTCCGCCATCTTGGATCTGTCATCTTGAATTTCGAAAATCTGATAACGGATTCGTCATCAGCGACCCCAGAAATCGCCGTATATAAATTTTCATGTGATTCGGATTTTCCAAAAAATACGTGCCTCAAAGGGTTAAAACTAAATGACACTCCTAATACCATATTCTTCAACAAATTCAGACTAAAAATTTTTTCGTTTGCAAAATGTTACCTGATGTTTAGTTACTGACAAGGAGATAGCAAGACATGTAAAATCGGTAATTGTATAAGTCATATTTCATTCGAATGGGAAGGTTGAGTACATAAAAACCCTAAAAGAGTTTGCGTGCATGGGCCTTCGTTTGCGAGAAATTTGCAATTAAAATAACAGCTACATGTTAAGTAATAGTAATTTGGAATCAATAAGCGCGAAGCACGGTAGCTGCGGAAGCTAAGGCTCGCGCTAATATTTTGTCGTCTATGTCCGAGGAGTGTTCGAGTCCTCGCAGTACCAACTTTTTTTTTATAATATTATGTTTTATAATATTATGTTTCTACGTATAATATTTTTAATATTTTTATTATTTTTTATAGGACAAAAATATAATGCACATATATACAATAATATATATCTTATTATATAAAAAAATAACAAGAATAAACATTTTAATTATTTATTATAAAATTCAGGCATTGCCGTACATTTTTCTTTATATATTGCCTCAAACATGGGACATGAGTAAAATCGGTCTTTCTTTTTTGTCTCTTCGTAAGAAAAGTTTCTACTGTTATAACAAGTAGTTTGTTGTTGTAGTTTGTTGTAGTTGTAGTTTGTTGTAGTTATAGTTTGTTGTGTAGTTATAACAAGTTTGTTTGCGCACATGCGTATTATGATTTCAAGAAACCTTTAGGGCTTGTGGACTCTTTTCTCGGTTATTCTTTCGAATATTGAGCAGTAAGGAAGCCATCGTTATAATGTGTGTGATCATATATGCTAACAATAAAAGTGGAATCAAATGTAGATCCATCATTAATAGAATACATTCAAGTGTTAGCAAAATATACCAAAAAAAGATTTAACTGACAATATCGCGTATTTCCGAGGTAAATATTTTATATATTTTTGTAAACATTAGAAGTACATAAAAGATATGACTTGTCAATAACAAATTTTTTCATATGTTATTATAATTTAATTTGATTTATGCCGATCCACTCAAAAAATTCACAACTTGTTGTAAAGAAGCCGTTGGAAAATTATTTGAAATTTTTATTAAAATGTTGGGTAAATGTGTATTGAGCGAAGAAATTGAATATTTTTTGCCAAGAGAAGTAGAAAACGTCGAACGAGAGACACAGAAAGAAGCCACAACAACATCACATGTGAAGATGAATACGTACCACCTGCTAAAATAATTATTCGTGAAAGAGTTTTTAACATGAAATTAAAAATTATGACTGCAAACGAACATCCGCAGTGGAGTTATAAATATTTGCAAAAACGATTTAAACTATATTTACGACATAACAGCGAACTTGTACGATTCAGAAATGATATTTTAACAGGTGGTACATTTCGAGATAAAATGGATATCATAAAAAAACGTTTATAATCAATTTACCGAGGTATAGGATTATAAGCAATTAGTTACAAGGCGGCAGTTGCAGCAGTGGGCTATGTCTGCTGCAGCTGAATTTCGAAAAGAAAAAGAATCCGAAGATCAAGATGAGTGCGCTTTTTGCTTTGTTGCGTCTACAAGATAGTTAACAGATTTTTTAACAGATTATAGAATATTAAATCGTCACGTTATACGATATTTATCTAAAAAAGAAATAACATCTCCAGCAGAAGTAACGCAGTCTGCCATAAAATTTCAAAATTTAATACAAAATGTTTCGAAAGATTACAATCCTGATTTCATAATAAATACGGATCAAACAGGTTGCGAATACCGAGTTAATGTTAAAAGAACATATACATATAGAGGAGAAAAGAAAGTTGAGCTCTATATAGGAGATTTGAATAAAAGAACACACTCTTACACTACTCAATATTCGATAACGCTATCAGGAAAATTATTAAATAAAGTTTTTATATGTTTACAAAAGCCAGGTGATATATTTATGCATATACGCGTTCAAGAAGAATTTGATGAACTTTTATAATTATGCAAAAATGTGATTGTTGTTTGCTTCAAACCAGGAAAACTAACTTCATATTTATATGAACAATATTTAAAAACAATGATAAAACCTTATGTAAGCAACAATCCATTTTTGATAATCATCGATTCTTGAGGAGGTCAGAAAAACATATATACAGTCGTGGATAAAATTAAAATAAACTAAGACACTGCAAAAATTTTGGCAAATCTTCTGTTTCATTCCAATGTTGTAAATAAATTTTAAATTTTGAACATAAAATATTCTTGTTGATATGAAAGAAGATTAATTTAGTATATTTAATATATATAATTATAAAAACAGTGTTTCTGTAACTGTTTACATACAGTCGTGGACAAAATTAGTGGACACTGCATAAATTTTGGCAAACCTCTGTTTCATTCCAATGTTATATATAAATTTAAAATTTTGAACGTAAAATATTCTTGTTGACATGAAGGAACATTAATTTAGTATATATAATTGTAAAAACAGTGTTTCTGTAACTGTTTACATATATTTATTCATATGGTTAACATTTAGACCTTGGACAAAATTAAGTGGACAAACAAAAAATTTTATATTCAAAGTGGAATAATATAAACAAACATTGAGCTTTATCTAATATGTGATGTTATTGCGTCCTAAGTGTACGTTGATCCTTATACCAGTACAATCAAAGTTAATAAACAGACATGTCTAAGCAAAGAAAAGAGTTTTCCGTTCATCTGTGAAATCTAATTATTTGAGACTGCAAAAATAAGCTAAGTTATCGTAAAATAGCCGAAAAATATAAAGTTTCGAAAAGCGCAGTTCATAAAATTTATACAAAATATTTATAATATAATACTGTCGAAAATGTACATGGACGGAGACGGAGACGTAATACAAGCGCATACGATGACAAAAGAATTGTGAGAGAAGCTCAACGTAACCCATCGACAACGTCACGAATCATTGTTGAACAACTACAATTAAACATATCTTCAAGAACTGTGAGACGAAAATTAAAAGAGATGGGTTTAAAGAGTTGTGTAAGTAGACGCAAACCATATATTAATAAAGTACATAAAAAGAAACGTTTAGCTTTTGTAAAAAAACGTAAATAAGCCATTATCATTTTGAAAACGAATAATATGGAGCGATAAAAGTAAATTTGAATTATTGAATAAAGAAAAGAGAGCACACGAGTGGAGGAAACCGAATGAAGCTCTCAAGAAGCAATATGTTGTACCAACAATCAAGTATAGAGGAGGTGCAATAATAATATGGGCTTGTTTTTCGTGGTATGGGATTAGAAACTTAATAGCTATAGATGGAATCATGAGTGATGATAAATATATTGACATTTAAAAAAAACTTAGAAAAATCAATTCTAAAAATGGATTTCGATAAGGAATGGATGTTTCAGCAAGATAATGATCCGAAGACAGCAAAGAAAACGAAATAACTTTCCAAAATTGTAAAGTAGAAGTTCTTGAATGGCCTCTACAAATTCCGGACTTTAACCTAATCGATTTATGGAGTTTATTGGATGCAGAGATTTCATTAGAAGAACGCAATAATAAAGAAGAGTTTTTAAATGAATTGCAACTAAAATTTCAAAGAATTAATAAAAAATTATCTGAAAAAATTCGTTGAAAGTGTGTCACGACGTTTACAAGCAATAATAAAAACAAAAGGCTACAATACAAAATATTAATACTTTGTATAAAGTGTTCACTTAATTTTCACCTATGCAATTTTGTTATTATCATTGATCAATAAAAATTCTAATATTTTTTGTTACAATTGGTTTTTCTTTATATTTTGTCAAATTACGAGGGTAGTCCCAGAAATACCTGACCTAACGAAGAAAACAAAAAATTTGGTAAAAAATATCTTTATTTCTCTACATAGTCTCCTTTTAGCTCAATACACTTTTCCCAGCGATGTTCAATAGCTTCGATACCCTGTTTATAGTGGGAATCGTCGAACTCCTCAAAATAATTGTCAACCGCAGACTCAACCTCTTCATTGTTGGTAAATCTTTTACCACCGAGCCATTTTTTCAAATTTAGAAATAGAAAATAATACGAGGGGGCTAAATCTGGCGAATAGGATGCGTGAGGAAGCAATTCGAACTTTAACTCATTGATTTTGGCTATCGCGATAACGGATGTGTGAACTGGTACATTGTCTTGATAAAACAAAACTTTCTTTTTCGCTATATGAGGCCGTTTTTTCTTGATTTCACCACTCAAACGCTGCAATAAGTTCGCATAATATTCGCTGTTGATTGTTTTTCCTTTCTGAAGATAATCAATGAAAATTATCCCACGCGCATCCCAAAAAACTGACGGCATGACCTTGCCTGCAGATGGAACTGTTTTCGCCTTCTTTAGAGTCGATTCTCCCCTTTCAGTCCATTGTTTTGACTATTCCTTCGTCTCAAGTTTGAAGTGATGGACCTGTTTCATTCATGGTTATGAATCGACGCAAAAACTCGGCTTTATTGCTATGAAACTTCGCCAAACACTCGATTGAAACATGCTCACGACGCTGTTTTTGTTCCATTGTGAGTAATCGCGGCACTCATTTTGCGCACAGCTTTCTCATGTCCAAATTTTCGGTCAATATGCTATGTACAGCACTTTTTGAAATGCCTACCACGTCTGCTAACTCGCGCACTTTTGTTTTGCTGATTTTTGAAAATTCCAAAATTATCAAATTAACCAAATTCAGTGCAATATTGTAACAATATATTCTTGAGATTAAATAGAGCAAAACTCTAGTACCACTTCTTTTTCTGACAAATAGTTAGCGAGATATCGTTAGTTAAAGATTGAAGAAGTTATCAAATTTTCCTTAAATATCCCTAATATACATTCTTTAATATACCTAATAAAAATATTAGGTAAATTAAAGAATGTTCCAGACAAAAGTTGTTCAAATTAATTGCTAGAAAAAGATGATGTAATAAAAAATTGGGATATCCGTTTAAGATTTTTATGTTGATCTTGACTGGACTTTCCAAAGTTATCCCAAGGACAAATTTATAAAGTCAGTAAATAGATCCTTTGAAGTCCTACAACTTTCGTCTGAAATACTTTTCTCTAAAATGTCGCGATAACGAAAAAATTGAGTGACCCGAATAGTCTGAAACACCCGGTATACACCCATGCGCAAATAGTAAACATTAGGTATTAAATACATATGTTTAATGTTTTACTCAAAAACTACGACATTAAACATATATATTATGTATTTAATACCTAACATTTTTACTATTTGCATAGAGAGTATATATTGTTACGTCTCAGCTCCTATTTTTCCTTCCATTTCTTTATTTCTTTTTTTATCCTTATCGAGCGGTACATCTTGCAATCTAAACTTCCGGTTCTCCACTCCCTCGTTCGATATGGACTAGGATTATATTATGTTGACATTCGTAACGGCGGCCTGTAATTGTGACTAGCATTTTATTTTAAGTTAATGCATTAGCTTTAATACCTTTTACTATTCTTTTGTATATGGAAAACCTTGTGTTAAATTTCCGACACCGGCGTGTGTTAATTTGATATATCGATTTTGGGTGACACATTTTATGTGTTAGACTCAACATATGAATTGTGTTACTCTTTTCTGTTTTCTTTCTTTTCGGCACTTCTGTTTTATGTTAATTTGACACGTCGTTTTCTACAGCGCGCGTATGCTTTATCATTACTTACGTAGTCTCAAAAATAACAGCCCGGTTGCGCGAGGACTTGGCTATTATTTCTTACTATTATTCCAAATTAGTTTTATCATAGCGAACAGACTATGCAGCTTCCCCATCTCTTGCTTCTTAACAATAAAAATAAGCATTAAGTGTGGAAAAGTTGTGTTATAACCGTTAACAACTTTTCTAATCGTTATCTTTATAACTCTGCAGTATAAGCATTGTGATTCTACGAATCTCATAACTGTTTTGCGTCAGCAGCACGGCCCAGCTTCGCTCTCAGGAATCTCGGATGGAAGACAAGGCATATCGCGTCGTAATTCTCCACCTTGTTTCTTTCATCCGATATCTCGCTAAACTTTACGTATTATTCGGTTATTAGATCAAAGCGTTAGAAATGTAGTGTAAAGAAGTAAAAACCTATCACTATAAAATTGTACTACCCCCGTTTGCCACTCTCCGTTAGAATTATTAAACTTGTTGCGCTGAATTCGCCAGGAACGCTTCCTTGGCCTATCATTGTATCGCATCGTACCTAAATTCGCGATTGCGCCTTATTGTCACCCGCGGTTGACTATAAAATTGTAAACGTTTTCATTTTAAGATAACCGAACTGTTTAGGCGACACTTTGGCGGGGTTCTTATCGTTGTTGCATCCGGGTATCGAGTAACTCGCGTCTTGCTCCGACACAAAGAAGAAGGGCTTCTCGGCCCGTCGGCGAACTGCCCGCTTCTTCACTCTCGTTGAGGCCGTCACACGCTTCGGACGCGTGCTCACAAGTCTCTCCTTAACTATTGTACTTAGAGAATCTTCAAGTTCCATCATCTCGTGACGGTCTTTCATATTCTCGTATATCTCCATCTTTTTTTCCTCTTTCTGGTTCTTTCTCATTACAAATGTTGCAACCAAGTGTATTCGCGATTTCAACCAATTTCTCGATCTTTCTAATTAATTCGTACAAGAAAAGACAGACGCGACTTTCGGAAGCCGGGAGTACGATATCGCGAGCGTTCGACGTTCCGTCATCTCAGCTGGGAGGAACGCGGGCACGTACGAGGGCTCCTTTTCCCGTTCCGTCGGACGCCTAAACAGTGACGTTCCAGCCATCCGATCACAGTAAGCCTTTCGATATCCACGTGAATAAAACAACATTTGTCTTCCTCTATGTCGTTCAACGTGTTTCGCAAACCGTGTATTGTTCTCTGTACAGAGGCGCTTTCCTCACAGTTATATCCACATTATCAAATAAATTCTATTGAATCCAATACAATTCCACGGGACGTAACAATATACAGGGTGTCCCATTTAACTTGATAAATCGTAATATCTGGAAAACTACATGTCGGATCAAAAAAAGTGGGTAATAAAATTTGTTCGTCTCGAAGGGGGACATCCAATGATATCAAACTCGACCTCCCATCCCACTCTCGGGGGTGGGGGGGGGGCAACTTTGAAATCTTAAATGGGAACCCCCATTTTTTATTGCAGATTCGGATTCTACGCCACAAAATACGTAAGTTTCGTCCGAAACTTTTTTTTTATTCGTGATAGATGGCGCTGTAATCGCAAAAAATTAGATTTTCTGCAATTCTCCAGAAATGATCATTGGATTGAAAAATAAAAAAATACCTGTTCAATATTTTTAAAAATATTTTTAAAAAACATAATAACAGTTATTCCCCCCTATCCCCTCGGGGTAGGATGGGTGGTAACGTTCAAATCTCAAATGAGAACCCACATTTTTCATTGCAGAATTAGATTTTACGTGAAGTTTTCATGGAAACAATTTTTTTCATTCGTGATAGCGTTGAATTTTTCCGAGAAACTACTTTTAGCGTTACCCAGGAACAACGACGAGGACGTAGTAGCTTTCTATTCTCTTCGGGGTGCTTGTTTTAGGTGAGTAGAATAGCTAGACCGGTTCTAACCCAGGAGTGCTGAGGGGGACGCGGGAAAGTGGGGAACTCAGGGCGCGGGGTATGACGTCACGCGGAGAAACGGGGAACTCAGGGCGAGGGGTATGACGACGCGCGGGGAAGGGGAACTCATGGTGGGACGTCACGCAAGATGGCGACCGTGACGTCATGCATACGTCACGAGAAAAAAAATGTATTGGGATGTAGGTAGACTCGAACCCCCCGGGCCCTCGCGGTTACTATCCAATGCTCCAAAGCTCCTAGATCACCGTCGCCTGTTGCTAGTAGACGTCTAGTAAAGGTTCTTAGAGTGGGCATGATGACGTCACGAGAGGAAAAATAAGTCGAAACTAGGTCAGACTCAAACTACAGGCCCTTCGTTTACTGCGCCATATCGAACGTCTATCGAACGTTTATTGAACGTCTATCGAACGTCTATCGAACGTCTATTGAACGTCTCACGAACGTCTATCGAACGTCTTTCGATTACGACGAAGAAATTACGACGAAGAAATTACGATTCCTGAAGGATCATACGAATTGCTCGCCATATACGAATATTTAGAAAATGCAATTTCACATGCTCAAAAAACAGTACGTTCCAAAAATAATCCATATAAAGATGACGCGAATGAATATCCTATAATAATTTGTGCCAATAATAATACGATGAGGAGTGAAATAAAATGTGCTTATAGGATATATTTTAGCAAACCAAACAACATTGATTCGCTTTTAGGATTCTCATCGAGTCGTGTATTAGAACCGCACCGATGGTACGAGTCGGACGCACCGATTAAGATTATCAATGTGAATATCATTCGTATAGAATGCAGCGTTGTCAGTGATATGTACAGTAACAGTATGCGTGTACATACGATACATGAATTCTCGCCTAAAGTGCCACCAGGATATAAGATATCGGAAACGCCGGCACATGTTATTTACCTTCCAATCATCACACGGAGCATTACAGATTTAACGGTGCGTGTCGTCGATCAAGAAGGACAATCGCTCAATTTTCGTGGAGAAGAGATTACTATTAGATTGCATGTACGACGACGACGATAATAAACGTAATCTATGAAATGCTTGTGGTGAATCAAGTGGAACTGGAGAAACAAGCGGGAAATATATTTTTTACGAGACGCGCGATTAACAGTACAAAATCCCTCGTTCGAAAGAAATTCAGCGCGTTTAACGTTGAATTTTTGAAATCTCTGGGATTCATCGTACGAAACGATTGAGAAAGATGATTGACATTTTGAACATTGAAAGTGAACCGGTCTTTGACGACCGCATCGTCAAGATTGAGACATATACGTACAATCCATACGCTAATACAACGTTTGGATATAGCGACGAGATACGAATACCCATACAGCAGCAGGATTTATACATATTGCCATGCGAGAGTTATATCTATGTCGAGGGGAAGATGACGAAACAAGTTGCAGTCGATGGTGGGACTGTAACGTTGGGATATAATTGCATTGCATTCATGTTTGATGAGATCCGTTATGAACTGGATGGTGTGGAGATTGATCGTAACAGAAACGTGAGAATAACTTTAACGCTCAAAAACTATGTATCGATATCTTCGGACGAAAATGCTGTCATGAAAGATGCCGCGTGGGATACGACTGACACTATTTCGCCGGACAGGTACTTCAACTTTTGCGTATCACTCAGCGTGTTGCTAGGATTCTGTGAAGACTACAAACGTATAGTGATTAACGCGCGTCACGAATTGATTCTATTACTATCGCGCAGCGACAACAACAGTCTATTAGGATCTTCAGCGCTGGATCCTAAGATTGAGCTATTCAAGATACAATGGCGAATGCCTCACGTAATCTTGAACGATATCAATAAACTTTCCATGCTGAAAACTTTGGAGAACGGACGATACCTGAGTATGAGTTTCCGCTCGTGGGATCTGTATGAATTTCCTCTACTGCAAAGCACGACCAAACATCTGTGGACCATCAAAACTGCTACTAATCTGGAGAAGCCTCGATACGTTATCTTTGCGTTGCAGACTGGCCGGAAGAATATCATGTCAGAAAATATAACTTGTTTCGATGACTGCAAATTGATCAACGCGAAGCTCTATCTGAATTCAGAGTGTTATCCGTACGATGACATAAATTTGGACTTTGCAAAAAATAGATACGCAATACTTTACGATATGTATAGACGTTTTCGTAAATCATATTATGGATGCGACAGTGCTGAGGTATGGTTAATAACTACCGACTTTCTGCGGCTAGGTCCTTTCGTGGTGATCGATTGTTCACGTCAATATGAGTCCGTCAAGAGTACCACTGTGGATGTGCGGATAGAATTTGAGTATAAGGAGAATATACCGGCGAATACTACCGCGTACTGTCTCATCCTGCATGATCGTGTAGTTGAATACAGCCCGCTAACCGACATAGTGCGCAAACTCAACTAACATTAGAAAGTATATATGAGAAAAAAATAATACACGAAAGAAAGTGCTATAAACGACATTTCTCTCCTGGACGTATCGAAGAATATTTCACCATGGATGTTCCGACATTTGTCGACTTGCAAGGATTCATGGTTGAAAAGAGATTTATTGTAAAAGAAGTGGCGATACTGAAGAACGGAACTATTCTTTCGCATTACATTTTCACGAGTCCGATGCCATGGCATCTGCTCACAAGATCGAATAAATCGAGGGCCTACTGGTTAACTGCTAATCATCATGGATTACGATGGGAAGATGGAACAGTCAAATACTGCAAAGCTAAACATCTGGTTACTGCAGCTGTGGCGGGTGATATGTATGACGAGCTTGAAGACGATGCAATCTCAATGAAGGGACATGAGAAGCGGAAATGTTTGTTACAACTTCTGGATGACAATACGAAAAGCAGCGTGATCATTAAGACCATGGACACCGATTACGACGATATGCCTTCCCTGCAAAAATTGAATAATACTTTTCGATGTAATAATCATATGAAAAATTGTGCATTACAGAATGTACTAAATATTTTCAATTGGTGATCTCGAAGAAAATTGTACGACGCTATATAATAAATCATTATTTCAAATGCACAGATGTTTCTTTCCCTTATCCCCTTTCTTAGGATTTTATATGGTAATTGTGTTGATAAAAATACTTCTTTATTTGCGGTATGCTGCTTATTAGACGTTCGAGAGATGTTCGATTGACGTTCAATAGATGTTCGATAGACGTTCAATAGACGTTCGATAGACGTTCGATAGACGTTCGATATGGCGCAGTAAACGAAGGGCCAGGGGGGTTTGAGTCTGACCTAGTTTCGACTTACTTTTTCTCTCGTGACGTCATCATGCCCACTCTAAGAACCTACACTAGACATATAATAACAACAGGCGACGGTGGTCTAGGAGCTTTGGAGCATTGGGTAGTAACCGCGAGGGCCCGAGTTCGAGTCTACCTACATCCCAATACATTTTTTTCTCGTGACGTATGTGTGACGTCACGGTCGCTATCTTGCGTGACGTCCCACCATGAGTTCCCCTTCCCCGCGCGGCGTCATACCCCGCGCCATGAGTTCTCCGCTTCCCCGCGTCCCCCTCAGCACTCCTGGGTTAGAACCGGCCTTACTATTCTACTTAGGTGAGTCCTCTCGACTCTCACAATCGGAGTGATTTTGCATAATTTATTTGTTAGTGGCATCTCTCCATCGTTCGCGCCCATAGAACTTAAGAGACGATCATTATTAGACACTTACCTTTCTAATCAGGAGAGGAGCTTAATCAATTTTTGAAGAGTGTTCCATGCCACTATCATTCTCTTCTGACTTTGCATCATGGATTATGTAACTGTGCAAGAAAAAATTGAAATGATTTTCATTTATGGCGAATGTAGGAGAAATTTTGACGATGCTGTCAATTTGTATGCTGAGCGTTTTCCTGAAAGAGTACGATTACGTTCTTCTTTCGTTAGAGTTGTTACACAGTTTTGTACTGATGGAAGTGTACAACTGAAGAAAAGAACGCGTAGAGCTACTGTTTGTGAAGAAAATAATCAAATATCAGTACTAGTTGCAGTGGCTCATAATCCACATGCGAGCGTTTTTTTATTTTTCAATCCAATGATCATTTTTGGAGAATTGCAGAAAATCTAATTTTTTGCGATTATAGCGCCATCTATTACGAATAAAAAAAAAGTTTATACAGGGTCATCGAAAAGTATCGGACCCCCCTAATATCTCCAGCTAGAATGCATTTTGGAGAAAATGTCCAATAGCAAAGTTGTATGGTTTCAAGCGGGAAGTAAGATGATGATCTTGACTTTGATCTTGACTATGTTCTTCAAGGTCATTTCAAGGTCAACATTATTTTTTTAAATAGAACCTCCAACATTTTATTGCATATTCTTATAGCTTATCTCGATAGCTTTCCAAAATACTATAATAAAACATTTTTTCATTAAGTACTTTTTGAGTTATAAAGGTTTGAAGTTAACAATTTGTTAAGTGGTGTGTGATTCCGGCCAGTTAAGGCAAGAGTGGTGTGTGATTCCGACCAGTTAAGGCGAATTTCATTCCAATTGGTCAGCTTGGGCAAAATATTCAATTGTGCTAAACAATTCACAACAAATGTTCAAATTGTTGCCCTTCAACAGCCTGGCAATGTGTCAATCTGTTATAAACAGCTGAAACCGCATTCCGGAACGTTTCCGGCGGTATTAGTTCTATCTGTCGAGTTATTCTCCCTCTTAAATCATTTAAATCTTGAGGCTTGGTGGCATAAACTTTACTTTTCAAGTAACCCCACAAAAAAAAAGTCAAGTGGGGTCAAGTTCGAAGACCGAGGTGGCCACTCAATATGACCCCTTCGCTCTATCCACCTGTCCTGAAAGACCTCATTCAAATATTGACGGACAATGACACCATAATGAGATGGAGCTCCATCCTGTTGGAAATAAATTTCATCCATATTTCCACCAGCTATGTCTCGAATAGCTGGAACAATTTGTTCGCGAAGCATGACTGTGTATACTTGTGCTGTCAAATTGCCTTCAATGAAGAAAGGGCCAACTGGTCTACCATTAAGAATACCAGCCCATACGTTAAATTTTATGGATATTGGGTATGATTGTCTCTTTTCCAGTGAGGATTAACGTCACTCCAGTATTTACAATTGTGTCTATTTATATTTCCAGTCAGTTCAAATGTTGCCTCATCAGAGAAAACAATATTATTAAGTAATAGAGGATCTTCGACAATCATCTCCATCATAAGATCACAAAATTCGATGCGTCTATCAAAATCGTCTTCAGACAACTCTTGGACCAAATGGAGTTTGTATGGATGCCATTTATTCAATTTCAGAATTTTACTGACAGATGCAAGACCGATTTTGTGTTCTTGTGCAATGCGATTGATGGAAATGTGGAGACTTTCAACGAAAGACTGTAAAACATCTAATGCCTTATCATTATTTGTTGCTGTTTTACAATTACTAGATCTTGGGCGGCTTTTAATGCTACCAATGTCCTCGAAACGTTGAATAGTACGGATTATAGTACTTTTGGATTATAGTATTTTTGGAGATCTTATTATTTTCATTCCGAAAATTTTCATTAAATGATCACGTTACTGTTTTATACCCTCTTTGTTGATCTCCCCATCCTCGCATCATTAACAGTGTTATTCGATCTCTTTCAGAAAGCTCCGCCATTCTTAATTAGAGCAAAGAAGAATTAATCAGGTAAGTGACAGGAAATTGATCTAAATAATTAAGTAGAGAAAAATACTAATTATTAAGTGTTGGTCCAACTATCGATTTGTTTATTTCAACCAGCACTAGCAAAAAGCTCGTTGAGCAACTGAAAATCTAATAGATCAATTAATAATATTTACGAAAAAATTCTGGGCTATTGGAAACAAAATGAAGATGTTTGGGACAATCAATTGAAGCGCAATGGCTTCTTTTGTTACAGAAACAATTTTTGGGGCTGTTCGTTTTCATCCACGAGGTGACTGCTGCTCGCTAAGAAGAAGACAGCACTGCATCAAAGATTAAAATCAATGATCCGCATTGTTTATTCAAGAGCTTGTATTACTATTGGTGCCTGCGAGAGTGAGACAATAAAGGTCGGCCCTGCCGACGCTTTCGGGCAGATTCCCACTAACGCCTTTAGACATCATGCATTCGAGCAGCTTCTCGTGATCACTTTCGGGCAGTTTTCCGCCATAGCCTACTGGCATAATCGCTTGAAGCCGTACAACTTTGCTATTGGATATTTTTCCAAAATGCATTCTTACTGAAAATATTAGGGGGAGCCGATACTTTTCGATTAATGTATTTTCTTTAAACCAATTAATTGGTCTCATTATTTCGCGCACAAAAGTATTAAGGTTATGATTACTGAAAACTAAATAATATTTTACAAGATATTTTACATTTTGTGTCAAAAAATTATTAACTTCAAACCTTTATAACTCAAAAAGTACTTAATGAAAAAATGTTTTATTATAGTGTTTTGGAAAGCTATCGAGATAAGCTATAAGAATATGCAATAAAATGTTGGGGGTTCTATTTAAAAAAAATAAGGTTGACCTTGAAATGATCTTGAAGGACATGGTCAAAGTCAAAGTCAAGATCATCATCTTACTCCCCGCTTGAAACCGTACAACTTTGCTATTGGACATTTTCTCCAAAATGCATTCTAACTGAAGATATTAGGGGGGTCCGATACTTTTCGATGACCCTATATATATATCTTTATTCGAGTATTACACCCAGTTGATGGAACACCATCAAAATGAATGTGTAACAGTCAAATGATATATTTAGCCTATTTAGTTATTCACTTAATACCTCATTTACAAGTTATTAAATGAAAATATAATGAATAAACAAGGGTTTCACGAAAACATACTTTCATTTTTATATATTGTCCACTGCAAACTTGAAATATTCTGAAAAATGAAGAATAAAAGACTAATTACTCAACATTATATTTTATTCAAGATATAGGTTTCTTAACCACTGGCACGCGCGTACTATTGCACCATTGATGTTCTAACCGACACACACTATTAAACATCTATATCAAACTAACACTGAATATTAATGGTCATACCTAACCGACACCCAATACTGAAGCCCAATGCTTAACCACTCAATATTCAATGTCTACACCAATAATACATCGATTATGCTATGCGTTTCGTCCGAGTAGAATACATGTAGTCATGTCATATGACTCCCGAAATGAACAAGCATCTTTAAAGATGAGCGCCAAAAACAAACAATTTGACGCCCCGCTCAGTGCCGCGCGCAGCGCTGTTCGCTACGCGCGCACCCGTCTTCATTGAGTTGCTTGTTCTCTCGAACAATAGCATTGAGTGTTTCCTCTCTTCAAAATTATGGGAAAGCACTCTCATTCAATGTCCCGGAAACGGTCTCGCTTCCGGCTACAACTAATCTATTACTTTTTTCCTACAGGACATTCTGGCGAACGTTCTCCAGACACGGATATAGAGGTAACATAACCTCCAAATCGAAGTGTCCGCGTGGCAAATCCCGCGGACACTGCTCTTCCAGTGTGCATTCTCGTTCATCAGAACGTCCGTTGACAATTTCCTTGGAGAAGAAGCTGGATGCTCTTCTCAATTTACTCATACACTCGGGCTCAACCCGTACGGATCGTCGACGGACCGGCAGGAGGCCGATCATGTCGAACATAACCTCTCCCTCGGTGCGGGAGGTTAGGAAGCCTGTACGGCGGAACCAGATCAGTTTGGGGATATGGAAAGCTCTAGCTCTGGAGATGAGCCTGAGTCAATGTCTTGAGGTTGTCTTTCGAGGCAGGCCCAGTGACATCATTTCTGGACTGCGAACCATTATCTAGAGTTTGGTCTTGTCCGCTAAATTTCTCTCATAGAGAGGCTATTCTTCGAGGCATGCCCAGAGCCGTCCATCTCATTCTCGTTGAGAATAATGTTTCTCTGGCTCTATATTTATTAGCAATAATATGCTCAGCGACTGGCCAGCAAGAGGAAATGGAGGAGATAGCTCATCTTTTTGTTACTTTTGCGAAATTCTCTCTTCTGGACACGACGTCACATCTTCTCAGCAAGACAAAGTTGCTGCGTGTAAGAGAGTATTGAGGGTCGATTCCGATGATGTGGCCCCAGAATTTATCTCTCGCCAGAACTCCGATCCTTAATATCAAGGTACGTCGAGCTATTCCTTTTACAGTGGTTAGGCGAGATGTTTATCAGTACTTGCTTCGGCAGTACATATACAAAAATTGGAAGGATATAGGGAAGACTAGCATAGCCTCTGTGCAAGGATGACACGAGAAAGCGTTCCTGAAGCGTTCCACATTTGTGACAAAGTTGTCACTTAAAGTGTTAATGAAGCCGCAATTGCAGCGCAAGCATATCTCTTATCCGAATTGTTGAAGCCAAAGAATCAGTGGGATGCCAAACCATATTTTTGAAACTGCAAGCGATGCTGGCCGCTTAATCTCTCAACTCCAGCATAATATATCTAAGGTTAGACGTGGTCTGATTATGCCTATGTTAACTTCATCCGCTAAAAACGCTCTTGATGCGTCGCCTATTGACAATCAGCTTTTTGGTGAACAATATTTGGAAACCATACATGGATAACCAAATTGAAAGACGTAGCAGCAGCAGACAAGTTAGTTCGCAGGCGCCTGCGAAGGCAAATACTGCAAATAAGAGCCGACCTTCCTTTGCTTATAAACTCTCATTACAGAGAAATGCGAGAACCTTTGCCAACAAATCAACGTCTTGTCGCCAGGCAAGAGTGGTGCTTTAGTCGACGAAACATAGGTCGAGCTCTCAGACCACATGTATTCGGTGCTAGCAGTGAATTTTGGAACGCAGCCTACATATATAGCTTGCCTTATCCCAATTCTTTCATGACGTTATTATGAATCCTGTACGAGAGAAAAAGGGTGCGTTCATGACATTCAACGGTTGTGCAACTGTTGAGTGATTTCGCCCTGAACGCTATTGAGCAATGCGCTCACTCGCAATATGTTGAGTGAGCGCCATTTTTCCCATCATAAATATCCGATTCAACATGACGCAGCCTATGAAGAAAATAACAAAAATCGCAGGAGCCAGCGCCCCCGTATATAGAGGTAAGCATTGCGGGCAGGCTTGCTTAAATTTTCGAAATTTGGTCAGATCTCACTAACGACTCTGTCGTTTGAAGCGCAATTTCAGGCTATAAAATACCTTTTCTTATAACTCGTCCTCCCCGCTCATATTGGCGGGAACCTTGGTTGAATTCATTAGAACAGACGCTGTGTGCAGAGGAAATAAGGCGCCTCATCTGCAAGGGCGCTATCGCCGAGACCACCTTTGTAACGGATAAAAAAAAATATTCATTTTGAATCTGAAAATCTTGAACAGATATATTCTTCCATCTCATGTTAAGGTGGAGGATCTCGGGACTGCTACCCGTCTATTATCTCAAAACTAATTTTGGCAATATTAGATTTAGAAGATTCTTCTTTTTTAATGCCAAGTCATGCAGATTATCACAAATATCTTCGCTTCTCTTTCCAGGAATGCCTTTTTGAGTTTTGTACATTACCTTTTGGCCTCGCTACAACTCCGTATAATTTTACAATGCTCTGCCAACGTAGACACCACTCTGGACTTACTTAAGAGTCTCGGTTTTGTTATTAATTTCCAAAAAAAAACCATTACCTGAGGATAAACGTTTAGATATTCTGGAACGCCTTGAGAAGTATTCCAAGAAACGTTCCTGCAAAAGTCGGAATTTGCTAGTTTAATAGGCACATTGCATTCTGTTCGAATCTGGGCCCGGTGAACGCGAACGGTGCGGGCACCAGGGCGAGACTCGGAAAAATTGCCGGTGGTCGCTCCGATGCGAGCGACGGAGCGCATGCTGGCGCGATATCAGTTCGATTTCTCGCGACCGAGAAGAGACGGGTTGTGGAACAAAGAGTCACGTCAACGCGATTTGTCTTCAATATCCTGTAATGAGCTCGCGAACAAACACAGCTTCCGCACGCAAAGACAAACACAAATTATATATATATATATGACGCAGGTGCACCGCACTAGAGAACGCAATGATCGACGTTAAGGCGCAATCAAATTTATTGAATGTAAATTGAATTGAGTGCAGCAAGCGGGCGGCACGACATGCGGCAGGCTTGCGCTAAGAAAACGACGAAGATGAGCGCGAAGAATCGCGACGCCTAACGCTCTGAGAGAACCAAACAATGTAATGTAACGATCTGCCGTTTTACGTAACGGTGGCCGTTTTAAAAACGAGACGAAAACCGACGATATTACCCACCGAGATATCCAGGCATCTCTTAGCGGACAGGTAAACATATGTATGTGCCGGATTGGCTGTTCCAGCCTCGTATAATCCACTGCTCACGTGAACCTAGCTTGAAACACCGAATAGTGATCGGAAACTAAGCTCGCAGGGCTTACGTGAACAGCGGATGAGAGAATATTCGTGAACTTTAAAAAAACCTCACCGGTACAGGCATCCCGACCGAGCGAAATGCGAATACATTCTATATAGAAATTTTCCAGATACCTCCCTCATAGGTTGGAGTACATCTGTCGGCACGAATGAACTCATGATTGGTGGTCATACTTGGAACACAGAGAGCACATAAATTTTCTAGAATTAAAGGCTGATAGTATGCCCTCAGTTAATGATTCTTTTGGAGTCATGTACGTTCCCAACGTATCTTATTGAACATTGACAATACAACAGCTACACCGTATATTAATAAAGGGGGCCTGTCGTTTTACCAAGCTCTCAGCACTCGCCAAGGCAATCTGGCAATGGTGCGAAGCACGTGACCTATATATCTTTGCTTCTTATATCCGCTTTGCTGAAAACGTTGTGGCGGACACAGAGTCTCGCTCTGTGTCCGTAGGCACCGAATGGGGTTTCCTCCCTTTTTTGCAAAAATTAAGAAACAATTCGGACTATTTGACATCGATTTATTTGCCATCCATAAAAATACAAAAGGTGATACTTTTGCCTCATGGTTTCCGGTTCCCTTCGTTTTGCAGTCGACGTTTTTACTTTAGACTGAAGGGAATTCTATTTTTACGCCTTTCCTCCTTTCGCACTTATTACTAGAAGCTTGCGGAAGATCATAGACGATCGGGCGGAGGGCATTCTAGTTGTTCCCCAAAGCTCAACCTTGGTTTCCCCTCTTCCACCAATTATGTACATCGGATCCAATTTATTTCCGGCCATACCCTAATTTAGTACTTTCTTCCTTCAGGACTCCACACTCAAATGGGCACAACATTTCCCTGGTAGTAGAGAAATTATTAGGCAAGTGTTTAGCCGATAAGGTTTCCTAGATGACCCCACAGAGACAGCCTTCGCATCGTTTGTGGCCTTGACGCTATCGCAATATTCTAAGCCCATACAATTGTGGTGGAATTTCTGCACTCAGCATCAACTTGACTGGTTTTGTCCGGCAATAACACTGGTTCTCTCCTTCTTATCTTCGCAGATTCGTAAGATTAATGCTTATGATCTTTAATTCGTATCGCTCAGCACTCTCGCTCATCACGGATGTTAATTTTGGCTCAGACGATAAAGTATGGTGTTTTTTAGAGGCATTTCGGTTTTAAAACCTTCTAAACCCAAGCACGCACTGACATGGGATCCAACGCCTGTTATATTTGGCCTCTCTCTGGCCTTGTCTTTAGAACTTCTTACGTGCAAACTTGACACCTTGCTAAATTTAGCTTCCGTGCAGCGTGTACAAACTCTGGGATTAATTAAGCGACGTAATATTCAGTTCCTCAAAACTACAGTTATTATTAAAATACCTGATCGTATAGAAACCTCTGGTCCGAATCGGCCTCGACCGATCATGGTTTTTCCATCACTTTGATGATCAGCCTGCTTTTTCAATTTTTTTGTTATTGCGTTTATATATTAGCATGACAGCGCATAATTTTTCGTCAGAATCCTCTTCGACCTTATTTCTTAGCTTTAAGAAGCCCATCCGTACCGCATCCGCTCAGACGATTAGTCGTTGGGTGCGACTAACACTGTCTAAAGGAGGAGTTGATACCTCAATCTTTACGATTCACTCTACTCGTCACGCCGGCTCTTCGGCCGCGCTTTAAAAAGGTATTTCTGTTGATATTCGAAAAGCGGCAGGCTGGTCGTCCACTTTGTCAACTTTCGCGAATTTTTATAACCGATCATTATTACCCACAACTAAGGGGGCTGAAGCGATTATCTTGAATCATTAACTGCGAGCTTAATCCTTTTCTTTTCTAAATGCATTATGCTAGGAGTTGAGCTAATAATTTTACCTATGCATATTTCACCTCGTTTGCTGCCTAACAGATACATTGCGTCCTTTTTTCTTCTCGGTCTCTGTAAGGCCCTTTCTTCAAAAGGAGAAAAAGAAATATCTCACGGTCACAAATCGTGGTTTTGAATAGCTACATGTATTCTACTCGGAAGAAATGCATAGTATAATTGTATGATCAAACGAACTCCTGAGTGAAGTTCGATCATAATTATGCGTATGCTTTCGTCCGAGTAGAGTCACCCTCCCTTTCTTTGGAACTTCGTTCGTCGTCCCCTCCCACCTTCGATTTGTGACGGCTTTGAACCATGAAGAGGGGTGCACGTGCAGCGGACAGCGCTGCGCGCGGCACCGAGCGGGGCGCCAAATTGTTTGCTTTTGGCGCTCATCTTTAAAGATGCTTGTTCATTTCGGGATGTGACATGATTACATGTATTCTACTCGGACGAAAGCATACGCATAATTATGATCGATTCACTCAGAAGTTCGTTTGATCATACAAATATTGATGGTTACACCCAAATAATATCCAATATTGAGTGTCTACACCAAGATAATAACGAATATTGATGGTCACACCCAATTGACACTCAATGTTGAGAATCTATTAGGTGTACAAATGAATAATCCAAATTATTTTAAGCAGTTATGAAATCAATTTTAAATTGAATACATTTTCCCGCTCTTTTATGATTATGCAATGTTGACATATAGCTATTAAAAAGAACATATAGTTTGGCGAAAGGCCCAACATAACCTTCCAAAGTATTCAGTTCAGTACAGTCGAAAATGGCAACAGATAAGGTGCATATCCGACACTGCATTCTTTACGAATTCCAGGAACAAGGAAAAATGCTGCAAGAGCGTGCGAATCGATTTGTTCCTTTCTCAGCGAAGGTATTGTATCGTACGATGTGTGCACATTTTTGTTTAAGCGGTTCAAAAGCGGTAATTTCAATCTAATCGACAAACAACGCCCTGGAGGTTCTCCGAAGTGCGATAATGATGATTTGGAACAACTGCTCGCTGAGAATTTGGCACAAACACAAAAAGAGCTTGCAGAACAGTTGGGAGTAACGCAGCAAACGATTTCCAAACGCCAACATGAGATGGGAAAGATCCAGAAAGAAGGAAAATGGGTTCCGCATGAACGCACTGAAACCAACAAAAATCAACGAGTGGCAGTGTGTCTTTCTCTTCTCAATAAGCAGCGTCGAAAGTCTTTCTTGTGGAAAACCGTTACGGGCGATGAGAAATGGATACTCTATGACAATCCGAAACGCAGAAAGTCATGGCAATAAATTCCGGCGAATCATTTGAATCGGTCGCAAAACCTAATCGCTTCGGAAAGAAGGTTCTTCTCTGCATTTGATGGGATATCAGGGACGTGCTTTATTATGAGTTGTTGGAACCGGGTGAAACAGTTACTGCGGACTGCTACCAATGTCAATTAATCTGCTTGAGTCAAGAATTGGAACGAAAACGCCCGTATACTGGCAAAGGAGAACGTCCAGTGAAATTGTTGCATGGCACAACGCCAGGCCACACATTGCTTCCAATACAAAAGACACTATAATGAGTCTTGGCTGCGACGTCTTGCAGCACCCGGCGTATTCACCAGACATTGCTCCATCCGATTGTCACTTGTTCCGGTCGATGCAACACGCCTTGTCCGATATGCACTTCCAATCAGTGGATGAGATCCGAAAATGGCTTGACGACTTTATCGTGTCCAAAGACGTAACATTTTTCCGACATGGAATTCATCAGCTGCCTGAAAGATGGCTTAAAGTTATAGAAAGCAACGGCGTATACTTTGATTGAACAATTTAATTTACTTTCTTTTAAAATAAACCTTGAATGTAACTGAAAAAATTGGATTATTCATTTATACATTTAATACATCAAAGTTAATACATCGAAAATTTGATAGTCATACCCAACCGACACTCAACATTGATGCTCGATACTCAACTAATACCAAATGTTGACGGTTAACACTCAACTTTCATGGTAAACACCCAAATTTCAGTGTTTATATACAAAATTCAGGGTTTTTCTTTCATAAGGGCACATTATTTATTATGCGCTCCATCATTTAGAAGTATATCATTTTTTGCTTGGCGTGCATCAAAGTTAACATTACGTGAACGATACGTATTTTCAAATGTTATTCAGTTATGTTTCCATTCAAACATACATAATGTATGTATGTATGTCTTTATTGCTCTCCTATTGGAGTTACAATTCGTTCCACATTCTTCTCCTTTCCTTCTCCGCCGTCTTACATTCTATGCTCTCTCTAGGCCTCCCGCCTCTCTCTCCCCCTTCCCTTCAACACACACACACACACCCCTCTCTCTCCGGCCCAATCTCTTGCCTACCACTTACATACTTTTTTTTTTTCTTGGTAACGCAGGGGAAATCCGTCATGGATACCCTCGACCCTTTGGAGGGGTCGAGGGTTATGTCGGACTCCTACCGACTAAAACCTCTGCGGGATGTCTACCAACCGGACCGTGGTGGGGGGAGTCAGGGGAACTACTCCTGTATTCCCTCCCCGACACCCCGGCCCCAGGGCTCTCCGGGAGCCCTTCAGCCTCGTGTACCGCACCCTGTCCCATAAAGAGAGTCCAGGGTGTCCCCGACTGGTCGCCCAGCCGGGTTGGCTTTCTGGTTTATATTTGGAGGAAGGGGACATCCACCCTTCCTTCGCACTCCCCTTTTTCCTCCCTTCATAGGAGGGGGAGGGGCGGGGGAGTGGAGCCCATCTCCAAACCGGGCTTCCGCTCCCCCATCTCCTACCCCTACCGACGCTCGGGGAAAGGGGGGATGCCTTACACACCAGTCGCTCCCCTTCCCCTGCGCATCCGGAGTCGGGCCCGAGGCGGCCGGGAGGACGGCCTCCGGTTAGCCGGTGGTCCGCCTTCCTCCCCGGCCCACTGCCCATACCCGGGGAGCGCCGCCCATCCCGTCGTTGCCTCCGACAGGGCATTCGGCGGCCTCCTTCTGCGACATCACGTCGCGGCAGAAGGAGGCCGCCGCTCCCCAAAGCTCCTCGCTCCCGCACATGGACTTTACCATGCGCGGGAGCGAGAGCTCGCGCTCCCCGCAACCCACTGCCCGGGCCAGGACACCGCGCTCCCTGTCCCATGCTGAGCATTCGGACAAGGTGTGGTGCGCGGTGTTATCCGGCTCCGGGCAGTGGTAGCACTCGGTGGTGAGCTCCTTCTTAATCCGATGCAGGTGATGCCCGAAACAGCCGTGTCCGGTCATCACCTGCACCAGATGAAACGTGAGCCCGAGTCCCCTCCTGCCCGTGAATTCCGCTAGGCAGGGGCGGACGGCCTCCATCGTGAGCCGTCCAATCTCTCTCGGGGCTAACATCGTATCAGCCCACCGCTCAAGAGTTCGGGCGGCCACCTGGAACTTCAGGGCCGCCAATGCCCTGGCCGATACGTACTCCCCCTCCTCTCGGAGCTCCCTCACGCGCCAGTAGAGGTCGCACCTCTCCATGGCTAGGAGCTCCACTGGAGGGGAGCCGGCCAGAGTCGTCGCCGCCATGTACAACACGGAGCGGAACCCCTGAATCGCCCTCACGACCACCGCCCTCAGCGCCTGGCGCATTTGGCTTTTGCCTTGGGCAGTGGCCATTAGTTGGGGCGTCCATATTGGCGCCCCATAGAGGGCGATCGAGAGCACTACTTTCACGTACAGGCGGCGAGCGTGCCAGTCCGGACCCCCCTGGGTTCTCATGAGTTCGGACAACGCCAGACCCTTCCGAACCCGGGGGGCCGGACCTCTGAAATGAGCCCTGAAGTCCCAACGGCCGTCCAGGGTCAGGCCCAAATATTTTATTGTGGGCCTAACCCGGACGCGAACTCCGTCCACCCGGACCCAGGTCTCAGGTGGCGCCCCACGGCTGCCGTCATAAAAGTAGAAGGCCTCCGTTTTTCCGGGCGCCACCTTCAGATCCAGGTCCCAGATGGTGCCCACCACCGTTGCCACTGCCACCTCCGCTTGAAGGCGGGCTTCCCCCAGTTCTCCCCCCTCCGGGCTAGCACCAGAGTGTCATCCGCATAACAGATGACATGGCAGCCGGGGAGGAGAGGCTTTCGTAAGACACCGTCGAACGCGATGTCCCAGAGCGGCGGGCCCAAGACGGACCTCTGCGAGACATCGCGTTCCATCGTCCGCCGGCTTTGGACCCCGCCTCTCAAAGAGTAGGCGAAGTCCCTGTCCCCAAAGTACGCCGCCAATATGCACTGGAGATAGGCGGGCACCCGATGATGTTCCGCACCCGCTCAATCTCCGGCCAGGGCTTGAAGGCGTTTGTTATGTCTAGCGACACCGCCAACGACACCCCGCCCCCTTCCTCCACGACGGCACGGGTCAGGTCCCGGACATGCTGGACCGCGTCCAGCGTTGACCGTCCGGGCTTGAACCCGTATTGCCTGTCGTAGACTATTTACATACTACTTATATCCTACTTAACTCTAACTCATATCTATCTTACATACTACTTAATTCTACTTATTTCTACTTAAAAACTATTGTGGAATTTCCGCTTCCCATTTTCCTCTCTCTCTCCCCCTCCCCCTCTCTCCCTTCCTCTCTCTCACGTTTCCCCACTCTGCCCCCCCTCCCCCCATCAGCCTCCTCCCCTCTTCCTCCACTCTTCTATCATCCTCATCCACTTCTCTTCCTCTCCTCCCTCTCCCAACATCTTCTCCACTATTTCTGCCTATCCTACCTCTTCCTTTCCCTCCCACCTCATATATTCCTCCCATACGTGTTCCCATGTTTCCTCCTCCTCCCCGCACATTCTACACTTACTTTTTTCTTTCTTTTCCCAATACTCTCTTTCCCTTATCTCATTTCCTATCCTGAACCCCCACACCCTCCTCCATCTTCCTTCCACCCATCCCTTCTCTAAATATTCCGGTATCCCCTCTCCTTTCACATATTTGTACCATTTATTATATTTCGATTCTCTTATCTTCCTCCATCTTTCTCCCCGTTGCAATTCTCTATCATTTCTTTCCACTTCCTCGTATTCCATTATCTCCCTCCTCTCTTCCCTTATCCCTTTCTCCTTCATGAAATCCCCTCTTTCCTGTTCCCACTTTCCTACTACCCTCTTCCGCTTCCACCTTTCTTTCATTCCCTGCCAGCATTTCCTTGCCACCTCTCCTCCCCCTCTCTCCTGCAGCTTCCTCTCAAAATTCCATGCTCTCTTCCCTGCTGTCCCCCTCATTTTCTCTCTCCCCGTCTCCTCCCTTACCAAGTATCCTGGCGTCCTTCCCTCTGACCCCATTGTCCATTTTGGAGGTTGCGTTGCAGGCGTATGTTCGGTGATCGAGAAGAAGAGAGTGGTATACCTTTTTTAGTTTACATAAGAGTATATTTGAATTATATATATTGGGTGAGTGCAAAAGTTCGTGCGGAGTTTGTGAGTAAAAGTCACACAGTGATTAGGCAAACAAAAATCTTTATTCAATCAATGATATATTCTCCATCGTTTTCTATAATCTTTTCCCAACGTTCTGGCAGCATACGGATGCCTCGATCATAAAAACTGCGCGGTTTAAATTCGAAGAACGAAGAGACGCCGTTTTTTAAGGCCTCCAAAGAGTCAAAGTTTTTTCCATTTAAATAATTTTGCAATGACCGGAACAAGTGATAGTCAGATGGTGCGATATCAGGAGAATACGGTGGATGCGTTAAGACATCCCATTTCAGGCTATTCAGTTTGCGCAGCGTCTTTTTCGAAACGTGTGGTCTGGCGTTATCGTGATGAAAGACGACTCCCTTGCGATTTGACAAAATCGGACGTTTCTCTTTTATTTCTCGATTCAGATTGGTTAATTGGCGACAGTACTTGTCCGAATCAATCGTTTCGCCAACGGGGAGAAGCTCGAAATAGATTATGCCCTTGCAATCCCACCAAACAGAGAGCATCACTTTCATCGGGTGCAAACTGGCCTTTGACATTGCGTCACCATGCTCACCTGATTGTTTCCATGTCCGTTTGCGCTGAACATTGTTGTAGAGGACCCATTTCTCATCGCCCGTCACTAGTCGATCCAAAAGCGACTCGTTATTGAGCCGCCCGAGTAAAGAAACGGCTGCAGAAATTCGCTTGATTTTGTTCTTCTCGGTCAGCAAATGGGGCACCCATATATCGAGCTTCAAATCGAATCCCATCTTTTTTAAACGCCGAAAAGCGGTTGATCGGTCAACGTTTAGTGCTGTAGCAACTTCTTCTGTTGAAATTCGCGGATTATTGAGCACTAAAGTACGCAAAACATCGTCATCAATGTCAGAAGGTCGACCAGAGCGTGGCTCGTCTTCAAGGTTAAATTCTCCGCGCCGAAATTTAGCAAACCATTTTTCCACAGTTCGTTTAGCTGGTGCTTCATCCTGATAAACATCCTGAATGTTTTTTACGGCTGCGGCAACGTTTATTCCCTTCCGAAACTCGTAAAGCATAACATGCCGTAAATGCACCTTATCGATACTCATTTTTAAAGTGATATTTCTCGAAGCAGTTTGTATGAAAACAAATGATTTTTTTTTTAATAACAGCTGAAGACGTCACCTTTCCAACGTTATATAATATGTAGATGGAAGTATTAATGACAACACTTTACGACGCTTATAACTCCATCTATTGAAACTCCGCACGAACTTTTGCACTCACCCAATATATGGGTCATAGTATCAGTGTAATAAAAACTTTTTGGCACGTCTGAGCCTACGTCTAGCAGCTGCGTTCAACGGGGGTTTTCGGAGGACCTTCTCTGGTGTCGGTCGAGTAGCTTGTCTTGGGTACAGTGCCGTTGACTTCGTCTGGGTACTCTGGTCGACGGTCCTGACTTCTTCACGGTGTGGAGACAGAGGTCATCCGTTACAGGAGTCGCCTCGTTGCAGCGTCAATAGAGGTGACCTTGTTATGAGAGGTTCGTGAACCTCTAGTGGTTGCAGCACCCACGGGAGTAAGGTGATTCCCTTACTCTCTTGTGCTGCTAGTGGAGAGGGTGTCCATATCGGTAAAGGGGAGAACCTGGGCCTGGAAGCCCTGCCTGAGCCTGAGCCTACGGCTCCCTCGTTACGCGCTCGAGAGCGCACAATCGCCGAGGATTCGGCAGACCGCTATACGGGGCACGCGGCCCCTGAGTGCCGAACTCGGCGAACACGCTCGGCGCGGTCGAAAACGGCCGAATACCGCCGAAGATACCCGAGAGCCGCAAGCGCCGGAAGCATCGCGCAGGCACGCGAGCTTCCGGCCGAAGATAGCCGAGCGAGCCGCCGAAGGCGCCCGAAGCCACCCGGCCGAGGTGGTATAAGTTCCAGCGACCGAGCAGCTCGAGACGGCACTCGACCACCGGACCGCCTGGAGAGCAGATCGAAGAAGAGGACCAATACCGAAGAAAACGAAGAAACACCGTTCGCAATACCCTTTTACCCATCCTCACTGCTCCTTACCTATGGGTCGGCAAAGACCGTCCCCGTCACGGAACTCGTGGTCACCCACTGTTCCTTACCTACGGGTCGGCGAAGACCGTCCCCGCCACGGAACTCGTGATCACCCACTGTTCCTTACCTACGGGTCGGCGAAGACCGTCCCCGCCACGGAACTCGTGGTCACCCACCGCTCCTACGGGTCGGCGCACCGGCGCACGCGCTCTCGGCAAACAGGTCTACGAGGATCTACTCCGACGGCGAGACTCACTGCGAGCCCCTGGACTGCCGTGGACAGCAAGGGCAGGACGCAAAAAGTCGAGGACCAGCCATCAGGACCACAACACCCCTCCAGGGCGGACCGACCCCGGATCCGGCACACAGTGGGGCCAAATCGAAATTTACTGTTCAAAAGTCGCTACAGATCGTAATTCTTAACCGATCGAGACGATTTTTGTTTTAAATTGATCGTTAATAAATGCCAAAGAAAACTGTGGAGCTCGATTTTTAAAAAAGTCTTTCTGAAATTTGCAATATTAATAACAATGTGGAATGTTAATTATAAAGTTATGCTTTTGCACTTAAGTTATCTTATGTAAGGGTTTTCGTGGTCGCTGAATACGAATCTGTTATTAGAATTGAGATTTAACTATTGACAACTGTCAATCTCGCTGTCAACTTAGAAAAAACGCATAATGTTCAGCAAGAATGGGTTATTACTGTCAAACGTATTATGCTAAGGTATTATGCAGTTAAATTAAGAATTTGGTTCCAGTTGAAATAAAAACCGAAGATGGAATATATAAAATAAATGCAAATATGAAATTAACGCGCAGCGTAATGTAGCGGCGATGCGCGGCGCGATAGTAACAACGCGCGAGAGAAACAAACGAGAATCGTGACGGCAGCAGGCGACGTGAGACAGAGACGCGTCTGCTATAATCAGCTTTCTACGATTAAAGGAGCGGGAACAAGGCAGTCAAGAGAGACAAGTCGAGCGAGTCAATCCTTGAAGTCAGTAGCTCTGTTACAAATCGTGGTCGAGCCGAAGCTGTATAAGTCTTTAAGCGTCCGAATTAAAGTACAACACTCTAAATACATTGTACGTCATATTGATACTCGCATTTTCCAATCCAATCACCTACACACGTGCAACCTCATAGTAATAAGCCACAATTGCAGCATCAAACTAAGATCAATATTGTCGCTTGTATTGTTGTTTTCCGCTGTTGCAAGCCTAATATAGAATTTATATTTCGACTGGAGTTGTGTTTACGTAAATTATTAGTGACGCGCTTATTCGTTTGCGACATATTTCGTGACATATTTCGCGAAATAATTTCTATAAGTACGAAAAGTCTATACACATTCATTATCTGTTGATTTGCTTTTAAAAACCTTCGAAAGCTTTTTGTATTAGCAAAGCTTTGTGTCTTAAAGTCAAGCAAGTGAAACTGATTGGTGAGATACGCGAACGAGACTAATTGGAAAATTGTAAAGGGCTATGAATCATCTGACTTATTGTAAGACACAAATTAACGTACATTTTCAATTTCTGTTCTCTTTAATTTTACCTGCCACGAGGAGAAAGGAATGTTCATAATTTGCAATTAAATCAGGCGTAAAATTAAAAATAAAACTTGTTAATCTTACGAGAATAAAGATGCGCTAATAAGTGATAAAAACTGTTAATCCCAAAATAAGCAATCTTTACAGAAAAATTTGTAGATTCGCTTAAAAGTAAGAATGTCTTATGTTTTCTAAACATAATTCTAATGTAACACTCCGTTCTTCTCGTTCATATTTTTATAGTTTATTTTACAGTTGAAAAAAGCTCGCGTAATATCGAATATTCGAATACTCTCAAACGTTACGTTATAATATCCTTATATCATTATAATATCCTATTAATTTATAATACTATATTTGCTATTATACCCGCGACTATTAAAATTTTTAAGTTTTAAAAATAATATGTATGAATGTTATCACATGCTAGCATTATTATTCACAATCTTTTGCTATTTCTTTAGTAAACTTTGAATTCCTGTTTTATAAAACTGTGCTCTTTGTGATGAAAAATATGGTTCGATATGAACTTAAACATCACTGATATTTCAAAACTTTTTATTTTTGAGGGAATGTTCCATAGATCGAAACAAATGATAATCCGATGCAATTATGTGTGCGGTACAACTTTTCAGTCAAACTACTTTACTTTCTTGAATTATTCTTGCTGTATAAGGTCTGGCATTAATCGTGTGGCAGCATAACATTTTTATCTTGATCAAAATTAGCTTTTTTTTTAAATTTGTTACGCAACTATTGCTGACAACAAATATCAACAGCTGGCTTCAGCTGGTTTGAACAACTTAAAATGAATTATGCTAATACAGTCCTACCGAACTGATAGTAGCACCTTTTGCAATGTTAGTTGAGGTGTGAGTATAGCTGGTTGGTGGGGAGGAAGCTATTAATTGGAGTGTTTCAAGTTGCAGTATAATATCTATTTTTCATCACTGGTGACAATTCTGCTAAGAAATAAGTCATTTCTTTTTTTCTTTTTTGATAACGATCTGCAAATTGTTCGTCGTTGTTCTTTATACTCGATAAATGATGTGGAAATGCTTTACCTATGTAGTTTTCCGATTTAGTGAAGGTGCCTTTGCATTGAGGAAATGCAGGCGTAGTTCCCCTGACTCCCCCCACCACGGTCCGAGCGGTTGGCACCCCGCAGGGGTTTTAGTCGGTAGAAGTCCGATATAACCCCTGCCCTCCCCAAGGGGCGGTATTCATGAGGATTTCTCCTGCGTGACCAAAAAAAAAAGGTGCCTTTGCATTATCGACTAAATAACCCCAAGTGTGTTAGTCATTTTTTACATAGTCAATCTTAAATTCGACTCAACCAATATTTTTAAAGCATCATTATCGAATGCAGCAAATCATCCACTTCGAACATTATCAGATAAGTCAAAATCGCCGCTGACAAATTTTTTTAACCAATGTTGATACTTCTTGATCTTCAAAACATTCTCTATAGATATCACAAATTTTTATTGTTGTGGTTGTTGTATTAAATTTTGATTGATAATGAAACAATATGCAATGACGTGTGTATTTTTTTAAAGGTTAGTAGTCCACTATTCCGTTTTCGAAAAAAACGTAACAGAAAACAGGTAATAGAAAACGATTTTTGTTCGAAACGATAAGTCCACAGCTTTGCTCCATTGCTTTGCAATATATGATAACGAAACTCATTCTCATAAGTCAATAAGAAACTTAAACTTAAACCAGACTGAAGCTAATTTACATATTTGAGAAAATTGACGATTTATAAGTACTCCTAATATTATTATGATTTTATGGGAACATTCTACTTAGGAACAAGTCAATATTGTTCTCGTCTTTTTATTTGTCATTCTATTACTTTGAACAAAATTATTTAAGAACAAAATGCAATTGTCTCAAGATATAAATCAGATTCAGCTTTTTATTAAGAATTCCATTTAATGACGATTACTGTATACAGCGAAGAACGTGTGTCATAAGGATAGTAAATTGTTTCTACTTATTTCGATTTCAAATCGATATAAAAATTAACTTTCTCTAAAAAAAAGATAAAAATAGCCCATTATTAGTTTTAATTAAGAAAAACAGAATATCTTATAAATCTTATGGTCAATACATCTTAGCTGATCCAACAGAAACGACGCGTTATTCAACTTGCGAACGGGAATATATTTATTCTAAAAATACATGTACAACTCGATACACAGTCGATTCCAAATATACATTAAGATTTCACACTTGACATATATCAATTTCATATTCCTTTAAAACATATACGATAACATATCTTCAATGATTAAATAAACAAATTATTGACTTACGCACAATCGAATAAGTAAACAAGAAAAATATAACAAACAAAATTATCATGGCTTTTGCATTTAATTTTATGTAAGTACAAAATAATATTTAGTAACCGTAGAGAAATATTTAAAAATGATAAATATATATTTCGTAAAGATATGTGTTTTTTATTCATATAAATTTATTTAATATGTAGGGTGTTTATTTTAAGTCGAATTTAAAGTCGAAACTTCGGGAGTGTGTAGGGGAAAAATAAACTAAGAAAACAAGTTCTTCAGAGATATGCTTATTTTTGCTTCGTTTTGGAGAAAATCGCAAAAGAAGATTAAACGTAGTTTTCACTTTTGTACTTATTTATTACTTATTCAATCACATTTATTTATTCACGTTGTCACTTACTTAATGCAGATATTGCTTAAAATGTTGGCCTCTTGCAACAATACAAGCATTGCATCTAGTACGAACAGCTCGTGTTGCAGCCAAACACTGATTTGGTAATATTTGATGCACTGAAACTACGATTCGGTCTCTCAAATGCTCTCTTGAGTTGACTGGCAATAAATAAACTTCCTGCTTGAGGATTCCCCACAAAGAAGTCCAGTGGTATCAGATCAGGTGATCGAGGTGGCCAAGATACTACTCCTCCACGTACAATCGTCGTGGATAATGTTCGTTTGACCAAGCTCGAGTATCTCTGCCATAATGAGCTGGACATCCATCAAGCTGGAACCACATTTCAATCCGTTGCTGCAGATGGACGTCTTCTAAATAATTAGAGAAGTCGGTCTCCAAAAAATTAGTATACCTGACTGCATTTAATCTGTCGGCTAAAAAAAGAAATGGTCCTATTAGAGAGTCGTTCCAAATTCCAATCCAAACGTTAACAGTTAATTCATGCTGGAACCTGTATTCCCTAATAGTCCTGGGATTTTCATTAACCCATACATGAGAATTTCTTTGATTAATAATTTCTCCTCTTGTAAATGTAGTTTCATCCACATTATTTTTGATGGAAATGAATTATTATTATCAAATTGCTGAAGAAACCAATTGCTAAAATTCAACCTCTTGAATATATTTTATAAATAATCCTAAGGTAATAAACTCTGCACTCTTTGGATATGGTACGGGTGGCGGTTATCACCTCTTAAAGTTTGCCAGATTATCTGCCGCGGCACTTGTAATGCAGCTGATGCTCTCCGGACGCTGGTCTCAGGATTGTTATTAAAATGACGCAGGACATGATTTTCTATCAAATTTTCTCTCAACGGGTCTTGACGAATTGAAAATAAGCCGATTTCTCGCAGCCTATTAAAAGTCTACGTAATGACTCGCCGATCCGGTACTCTTCTGTTTGGAAATCGGCGCACATACTCTCGCACCGTCTCCATAGCATTACCGTCGCAAAAACCATACACGAAAACCATATCAGCATACTCAATTAGAATATGTACGCGGCATACTGACAGGAGTAATTCACTCGATGGCTTCTGATGAGTAATTGACAAATTTATAAAAGAAAGACAGAAATGTAAGTAAACAAAAAAGTTTTCACCAGAAAATGGAATATTATTGTTTTCGATTTCAACGACGATAATACTTCAGAAGCAGTACGAGAACGAAGCAACTACGTTTCATCTTCTTTTGCGATTTTCTCCAAAACAAAGCAAAAACGAGCATATCTCTGAAGGACTTTTTATCTTAGTTTATTTATCCCCTACACGCTCCCGAAGTTTCGACATTTAAATTCGGGACACCCTGTATAGTAACCAAAGAGAGTTACTGACAAGAGAAGATGGTTTTTCGTTCGAAACAGCCAACTATCCAGATAACAGATCATGATTGTTAATATTGACTAAATCATGGTTACTCATAGTATTTATTATATGATTTTCTTTAAACGTAATATCGAGGTAGAGTGCCCTAGTATCAATTCCGCATTCCTATATTGTTTATGTTTACAATATTCGCATTCAAATTCAACAAGGAAATTCCATGTTGGGTGGTAAAAAAAAAATTGCAAATATTTAAGAATATTTTCGTAAATTACAAAAAAATTTAATTTTGTATACAAACCATATGTCTAATGGATCAGTTAATAAATTAAATCGTGATGGCCAACACCCGAAATGATAAATATTGCTTGTTACTTTTGAACTTCATTGCATAGATTGTAGCAACATAAAATATGATGACGACAAACGCAACACCTTGAATAAAAATTTGTTTATGTTTGATAAATAAAGAATACTTACGCATATGTGTATATATTCGATAATTGCACTCACCGCATTGAAATTCACGTAAGACATTATAATGACCTTGCCGGCAGTTATTTCCAACGGTTTTATGCTTCTTAACATTATCATTATTAAGAGCTTTCTTTCTGCATTTGGCATTTCGTACCACTGTGCATTATATCTGTAAGTGTGTGGATTAATATTATTAATTGTCATATGATATCGAATTTTTCGAATAATCGATGTGCAGCGAGCAGTTAACTTGATTTGAATTGCGGTTTTGAAAATGTGCAGCCATTATTATATTAAACGTACGCAGCCTTGTACACCTTTTCGCTGTAATCTATAATTTTCTGACCTTGCCAATTTTCAAAGAACGTGTTGACAATAGCTCCGCTAAAATAAACGCAATGCCGTAAAACACAGCTCGTGCTTTTCGCATTCGTTTTCACCTGGAAATAGTGATATATTATTTCATTAAGGGAAAAGTCATGAGATCTTATCGTATTATTATATATAAAATGCACCTGAAATCCTACGATGCTGATAATGGCAATGACACAACCCATGTGTATAAGAAGAGGCAGTCTGAATAATGATTCTAGGATATCAATGAATCTTTCACAATAAATAAGAACGAGTTGACTATATTATTATTACGTAAAGTTTTAGTATTAATTTATTACTATTCATGAAAGTAATGAACAATTGAATATACTAACTGTATCACCTCAGAATGTCTTCGAATACTATAAGCGACGACTGAATAAGTTCTGCTGTTTTTTGAGCATTCTGTGAGTGTCGTTATTAAATTGTCGACATTGTCCTCAGATTCAACTAAATTTTCTAATACATATCTAAAGCATCATATTATCCACAAATTAAAAACAAATTGAGATTTTGACATTAAATAACGCAAAAAGTTGATTATATCAGACTGGCAAGGAAGTGATGTCGTTTTTTCTATGTAAATAAAAAATAATGTTTTCATACAAAGCAAAAACTTTATTCTATAATAGGGTAGATCGAGGCGAATCGGATCACAGGGCGAATCGAATCAATATAAGCTTTAAGACAGTTGTCGTTAGTTTTTTGTTTCAAACAAATTGTTATATCGTGCCTGTTACTTCCGCGCGTTCTCCCCGCACCAAAAACAATAGACAGTAGCTCTATATCGCATGTCATTTTGTGTCAGTCGACGATAGAAGCGCACGAGTCACGAGTGCACGAGAAAATTTTGGCGCTGATGTAACATTTCGATCTCATCTGCGTAATTTTATAACAAAAAGGTATGTTGAAACTTATGCAAATTATAATGGTTTTTAAATGTATAATCTGCTAAATTAGTCTAGTAAATAATTAAATAATATTGTTAAGATATTAAGTTAGGTACAAATTAATTCTCAGCCTTTTTTGACCAACTTTGACATTTATTTACAAACATAAATACAAACTCAATTTTCAAAGTAATCTCCTTC
The DNA here is from genome assembly GCF_003227715.2 of Harpegnathos saltator. Lineage (NCBI taxonomy): Eukaryota > Metazoa > Arthropoda > Insecta > Hymenoptera > Formicidae > Harpegnathos > Harpegnathos saltator. The sequence continues at coordinate 247,957 of NW_020230149.1, read as the reverse complement.
GTTTTCTACACATTTTTGCCATCTCTCAGGCAATTGTCGGATTCCACATCGGAAAAATGATGGTGGTTTTAATTCAGTGAATTCATCAAGGCTCTTTTCGAACTGTTCAACTGACTTGAATTGAAAATCAGTTAGGTGATACTGTAAGGATCGAAGTAGGTGGTAATCCGAAGGGGCCAAGTATGGAGAATACGCCGTACGAGGGAGAATTTCCTAAATCTGAAATGGTTTCCAGAGTCTTTTTTGCTATGTAGGGCCGGGCAATACCCTATAGCAGTATCACCGTCCTTTTCTCACTGCCGGTAAATGGTCTTTTTCTTCAAGTACGTCATTCACGCGGATCATCTGTTGTTGGTAGAGTTCAGAAATGACGGTCTGACAAGGTTGAAGCATCTCATAATGGATCACGCTCTTCTGATCCCACTAAATGCATAGCAATACCTTTTTTACATGGATATTTGGTTTTGCGGTGTTCATTGATGGCTCATCTGGACGGACCCATGATATTCGCCTCTTAGGATTCTCGTATAATATCCACTTTCTATCACGATTAACAATTTTGTGCAAAAAATTCTTTTTCTTGAACCTGGAGAGCAAAGAGAGAGCAGTATCGTGGCGTTTGCTTTTGTTTTCGAGAGTTAGCTCATGAGGGCCCATCGAGATTCCTTGCGAATTCCCCCCAGTTTCTGTAGGCGATAGGAAATGACTTGCTGGCATCACTTCAAGTGCATTTGCAACTTTCAGTTGAGTTTGGTAAGAATTCTTGTCCAAAATTTGCTCCAACTTCTCGTCTTCCACTCTTTTTGGTTGACCAGGATATGTTTCACTATCTTGAAGGTTGAAATTTCCTTCTCGAAACTGCTGGAACCATTAGTAGAATAGTATGGCCGGTTCCAACCCTGGAGTGCTGAGGGGGATGCGGGGAAGCGGGGAACCCAGGACGCGGGGTATGACGTCACGCTAGCAAGATGGCGGCCGTGACATCACGCACACGTCAGAGAAAAACATGCCGTGATGTAGGTAGGTTCGAACCTGGGCCCTTGTGGTTACTTATCCAATGCTCCCAACCTCCTAGACCACCGTTGCCTGTTGCTAGTAGACGTCTAGTGAAGGTTCTTAAAGTATATATGATGACATTACGCATACGTCAAAGACAAAATAAATCGAGACCGCGCCAGACTCGAAATAAGAAAAATTAAAAAATTCATTATCAGCTCAACCTAGTATCTATCATGCATAGTTCAACTCAAAGAGGCTCGACTTACATAATCTAAGGTGTGAAACTATACAGTAGTTCGTATATTTTTTCGAAGAAAGCATGTGGTCTAAAGTAAAAAAGATATATGTATCATATAACAAAATAATTTATTTCTCAGAATAAGCATCTTATTTGTTCACAGCTTCGCATATGACAAAGCGCATGCCAACAGCTCACAATCAACAAGTGACTCACAGTCAGAGCCGTCGCTTTCACGTATCGCTTTTACCGCATAACATATTTGGGTAATATTTTTCTCTCGAAGAACACTTACAAAAGTTTGAAATTTTAATCTAACGAGATACGTATTTTCGGACAACCACTTATATACAGGGTTTTCAAAAAGTCTTCGAACGATAAAATATCTCAAAAACAATCAGTTTTTGGAAAAAATGTTTCAGGCAAAAGTTGTAAGGTCTAAAATGATATATCAGGTGTAGTAAAAAGAAATCCATTATTTTTGCATGAAATTGAAGGTTTTAATTACCATAGTTAGAATGATCCGATTTAGGTCAAATATGCGCCGTTTTGTTCGATAACTTGTTGCCATTTTGAAGGTAATTTCATTATGCCTCTCTCATAGAAGCCCTCGTCCCTATTGACAAAAAATTGAGAGAGTCGATTTTCACAAGCCTCTCTTGAAGCGAATTTTTCACCAGCAAAATTGTTCGCCATGGACAGGAAATTAGATGGTAATCACTTGGTGCCAGGTCCGGACTATAAGGTGGATGCATAAGAACCTCCCAACCAAGCTCCCGGAGCTTCTGGCGAGTCACTATCGATGTGTGTGGCCTGGCGTTGTCCTGATGGAACACAATTCCTCTCCTATTGGCCAAAGCTGGCCTCTTCTGGGCGATTGCTTCCTTCAGACGGTCCAATTGTTGACAGTACAGTTCCGAGTTAAGAGTTTTGCCGTAGGGGAGCAGCTCATAGTAGATAATTCCCTGTCAATCCCACTAAATACACAGCAAAACCTTCCTGGCCGTCAATCCTGGCTTGGCCACCGTTTCCACCGGCTCACCGCGATTCGACCACGACCGTTTTCGCTTGACGTTGTCATAAGTGATCCACTTTTCATCACCAGTGACCAACCGCTTCAGAAATGGGTCGATTTTGTTGCGATTCAGCAGCGACTCGCAGATGGAAATTCGGTCCATGAGGTTTTTTTGCGTTAACTCGTGTGGCACCCATACATCGAGCTTCTTTTTGTATCCAGCCTTATTCAAATGGTTCCAAACGGTTTTTTGTGCAATCTTTAGCAATCGAAACAGTGCTTACATGACGGTCGGACTCGACAATGTCCATGATTTTATCGATATTTTCGACAATTGGCCTTCCAGTGCGTGGTGCATCTTTGACATCGAAATTACCGGAACGGAATCGACGAAACCAAAATTGCGCGTGATTGGCTGTTACAGTATCAGGACCATAAACACTATTCACATTTTCAGCCGCCTGGCTTGCGTTTTCGCCTTTATCGAAGAAAAACTGTAAAATATAGCGTATTTTCTCTTTGCTAGTGTCCATCTTTGACGCGCGCTCAAACAAAACTGAGTCAATTAATCACAAAACTGTCAGAAAAGTTTTTTTAGTACGAAATCTCATCTTTCTAACGCCATCTAGTGGAACCCGATCGGACTTATACAACGCGAGATACAGATAACTAAAGCCATCTATTGGAAAAATAATGGATTTCTTTTTACTACACCTGATATAACTAATGCTTTGTGTCGATTGAGAATTACCGCCTGCTCTTGTTACAAATTACGAATGTAACAAGAGATAATAATTCGGATAATGTTTTGAAGATGCAATTTTTTACAAAAATATATATAGAAATGCATGTGTAGAAAAAGAATCATGTGCTGTTAAACGAGTTTTTGCGCGATACCGTATTTCTCAAACCCGCAATTATAGGCGTATCACAGACACAAACCGCCAGTAAATGGGCGTAAAACGGACACGTACCAAATAGAGATTTTACCGGCAGCGTCTGCAAATAGGGCGTAGTCAACATAGTTCCCAGCTATAAAGGATGGCGCTAAAATCAGTCATGACAATTCATGTCGGCCAAAACCCCGGCGTAGCCATTCTCAGGCTTCTCTCTGGTCATAGCATATATGAATGCAGCTGGTCATTTCATACCTCCATTTGTCGTTTTCGAAGGTCTACGTAAACGAGATGATTTTGTATATTATGAAATTGACATATGAGGCTAATCAGATTTTTTGAGGTGATTTGGATCATGATATTTTTCGACATTTTATATAGCTATTATAAAATCACGTTCTTTTTTATTCTCTGTAAATATTTCGCACATATAACCGTAAATCAACTAACAAATCATGGCCTCATGTCTTTTGGAACAGAAATTTTTATGACAGAGAAAAGATGAGTTAATGAGGAAGCTTTTAAGGCGTGGTTAATTCATTTTAATCGATACCATACAAAAGGAAAAGTAATTTTGATTTTAGCTGGTCACGTATCCCACACTAACTGGGCAGTAGTAGATTTGTGTGAAAAATTCGACATTAAACTTGTACTCCTTCCACCACATCGCATGCACTTCAGCTGTTTGATGTTTCTTTTTTCAAGCCTTTGAAAACTTATTATTATCAACGAGCAACTTGATGGCAACATAATAATAACGGTAAAGGAATAACCAAAATCGGTTTTGGAGGTCTATTGAAACACGCCTGGAATTTATCTATTTCTGTTCTGGAAATGCTTCAAAGGGATTTGAGAAGACTGGAGTATATCCCTTTAATCCTCATGCTATACCACTTCACAAGTTCGTATCATGTATAATTGATGACATTAATATTTCTGCAACAGAGGGATTTTCAACTAGTGGCTTTCGAATCAATCTTATCACCGATCCTTCAGCTAGTACTGATAATAATGTTATTAGTAATAATGCAACTACTGTGACTTTAAAAGATATACTTCGAACACCTGCTAAACAAATACCTGTAAAAAAATGTAAAGTTGCCAAGAAGCCGATTTTATATTTAACATTTTTTGAAAACAGAGCATATAAAAACAGGGTTTTAAAAAAAATGCAAGAAAAGACAGAAAAGGTGAACAAAATAAAAAATAAATCAAATAAAGATTATTCCATAAAGTCAATTAAAAAAGGTAAGGCAACACCAGGAAATAATATTAAAAATAAAAGCAATTTATCTAGAGACTGGCATTGAATCTATTGCAATGAAAAATTCGTTCATCTACCTATCGAAGACTGGATTTAATGCGACAAATATGAAGAATGGTGTCACAAGAACTATGCTGATAGAAGGGGTGAAAAGGTCAAATCCGTCATAAAATCCGCAAGTAAAAGGACCTTTTACGGATTCTGTGCTGAATGAAATATTTTTTCTAATATAATTAATTACAAAGTGTTTGTTAATTTTTAAAGAGCAGTTTTTTATTTTTATTTATGTAAGTTGTTTATTTCCAAGAATTTATTAATTTTTGAAAGTGTTTTTTTTATATTCTTGATGTAACTAGTTAATTTCAAAGAATTAGTTGTATTATTTTCATTTTTTTGAGACCTAGACTAATGATCCGTTTCGCCCCCAATTTGGGGCGAATCGGATAATTCCTTTCTTTGTTGTGAAAAAATATGTTTATGTATTACTATATTATACAGGGTCTGCCAAAAGTTCCGGAACGGTTAATTATTTCAAAAAATAATGATTGTTTAAAATAATGTTTAAAACAAAAGTTGTAGGGCTTAAAAAAACAATCAGATGTTGATAATTGTTTAACCTTGGAATGACCTTGAGAAACGTTATCAAGGTTGACATAAAAATCTTAAATGGAAATTTAAATTTTTTATTACATCGTCCTTTTTCACCAATTAATTTGAACAACTTTTGTCTGAAATATTTTTTATATGCCTAATATTTTTTGAGATATTTAAGGATAACTTGGTAACTTTTTCAATATTTAACTTACGATATCTCGCTAACTGTTTGTCAGGATAAGAAATGGTACTAAATTTTTCTATTCTATTTGATCTCAAGAATATATTGGTACAATAATGCTCTATTTTTGTTAATTTATCGATCTTTCGAAATTTCAAAATCATCAAATTAACAAAAGCCAAGGCACTGTTGTAACAATATATTCTTAAGACCAAATAGAATAGAAGAGTTTAGTACTATTTTTCTATCCTGACAAACAGTTAGAGAGATATCGTAAGTTAAATATCAGGTTGTCTGAAAAGTATTGAGCCTTTTACACACGAGATAGCGTTAGTGTCTCAAATCTCAGGGTATATGAGTTGCAGCAGGTCAGGCCTAACGTCATTTGACAGCTGACAGTTGAAGCTAGTAGACGTACAAAAAGTGTTGGAATTCTTATAATCAGACGTAAGGTATTGCGCCGTGAAGGTGAGTGAACTTTCTGCAAAACTGCGTTACATTTTACAATTTTATTTCGATAAAGGCGTAAATGTTGCGCAGGCCCGTGAAGAAATTTGCGCTATTTATAGGCAAGATACGTTATCAAAAGTAATAGGCAAGAGATAGTTCAGTCGCTTTCGTTCTGCAAATTTCGATGTCTAAGATGCTTCTCGCAATGGGCGACCAATCACAGAAAAAGTGGATGATATTCTGGCCAATGACCTAAATATCCATCACCAAACAGTGTTAAATTTGGAGAAAGCTGGTTATAAAAAGAAGCTCGATGTTTGGGTGCCACATAATCTGACTCAACAAATTTACTAGATCGAATTTCTATCTGCGAATCTCTACTGAAACGTAATGAAATCGAGCAATTTTTGAAGCGGTTGGTCACGAGTGATAAAAAGTAGATAACTTACGACAACAATGTGTGAAAATGATCGTGGTCGAAGCGAGGAGAAGCTCCACAGTCTGTGGAAAAGCCCACAATGACGCCCAGGAAGATTATGCTGTGTGTTTGGTGGGATTAGAAAGGCGTGCATCACCAGCTACTGCTGCCAGGCAGAATGACTCGTGATAGATTCGGACCTGTACTGTCGACAATTAGCGCGATTGCACCTAGCAGTCCAAAAGAAACGGCCGGAACTGGTCAATAGAAAGGGTGTCGTACTACGCTGACAACGCCAGACCGCATACATCTTTAATGACCCGTCAGAAATTGAAAGAATTTGACTGGGAGGTTTTAATGCATCCACCGTATAGCCCGGACCTGGCACCGTCAGACCATCATTTGTTTCGGTCTCTGCAGAACTCCTTGAATGGTGTTAAGTTAGTTTCAAAAGAGACCTGTGAAAACCACGTGTCACAATTTTTTGACCAGAAACCACAGAAGTTCTATAGCGACGGGATTATGATGTTGCCGGAAAAATGGCAGAAAGTCATCGAACAAAATGGTGCATATGTGGTTTCATAATGTTATTTTCAAATAACAAATAATAATAATGTATTCAATAAATGTATTCTGAATTTGGCCTCCAAAGGCTCAATACTTTTTAGACAATCTAATATTAAAAAAGTTACCAAGTTATCCTTAAATATCTAAACAAATATTAGGCAAATAAAAAAATGTTTCAGAGAAAAGTTGTTTAAATTAATTGGTGGAAAAAGATGATGTAATAACAAATTGGAGTTTCCATTTAAGATTTTTATGTCGATCTTGATAACGTTTCTCAAAATCATTCCGAGGTCAAACAATTATCAATATCTGATAGCTATTTTTAAGCCCTACAACTTTTGTTTCAAACATTGTTTTAAACAATCATTATTTTTTGAAATAATTAGTTGTTCCGGAAATTTTGGCAGACCCTGTATAAAACTCAAGCCAAAGGTCTAATGATAATAAATTTATAATAAAATTAAATAACAGAATTCGTTTTTATTAGGTCATTAAGTATGAAATATCCGATTTCGAATTAAAAGTTTGGTTTATTATATCTCAAACAAAAATAGTACAATTAATCCAAATAAAAGTGCCTAAATCCTATCGGCACAGTTTTACCATCTTAATGGTAGCTTACTTATACCAGCGGCGAAGAAGCCTGAAGAGCAGATGACGATGAAATCGCGGAAGACGTTTTTCACAATTTGTTGAGAATTGAATATTTTTCCTTGCAAAAAATGGTCCAGTGCTTGGAAGAAGAGGTAGTCAGATGGTACAAGATCTGATGAATAAGGTGGATGACAGAGAGTTTCTAGGCCCAGCTCCTAGTTTGAGCAACGTTTTTTGTGCGACATGTGGTCGAGCGTTGTCTTGCAAGAGGATTAGCCTGTCTCTATTGTTCAATCTCGGCTGCTTAATCGCAAGCATCTTCATTATTTCGTCGAGTTGGTTACAGTAGACATTCGCTGTAATCGATTGATCAAGTTTCATAAAACTGTAGTGGATAATATCAGCACTGGACAACCAAATAGACCACCAAATGGACCACCATTAGCTTTTCCTTTTCACCATTTCTTTTGTGAATATTCCATTTCGGACTGTGTTTCGGCATTTCATCTATATCCAACCATTGTACCGAACACTTGCAATTGTCGAAAAGAATCTGTTGTTCATCACACATAACAATACAATATAAAAATGGTTCGCTTTTACGTCGTGATAGTAAAAAAAGGCAAACTTCAAGACGATTTCTTTTCTGACGCTAGTTTAATTCATGCAGAATCCATCTTCTATCCAGCTTCTTTAACTTGTCGATTTATTTCAAATGATCCAATATTATTGGAATAGTAACGTTATACCTTGCTGCTAATTTACGCGTAATTTGAGATGTATCTACTTCCACTACAGCTTTCAGCTCATTATTATCCACCTTGATGTCGGGTCACCCACGTGACTCATTTTTAAGATTAAAACCGCTAGAACAAAACTTCTCAAACCATCAACGTACTGTGCGCTTATTAGCTACATCTTCACCAAACACTTCGTTGATATTTCGAGTTGTCTGCGGTGCATTGGTTCCACGACGGAACTCATATTCGAAAATAACACAAATTTTTAGCTTATCCATAGTTACACAAAGATTGCTGTAACAAAGACATCTCGAATGATAATCACAAACCAAAACATACGTTTGAAAGAGTGATGATGTACCTTCACAACAAAAGCAAACCAAGAATGTAAAGGTGGAATGTCAGAGATATCGATGGTCGAACTTAGTACTTAAAGAAATCTGACATTTCATATTTAATGACCTATAATAACTTTTTACCGATAAAGAAACATTGATCTGATTCGCCTCGGTCTACCCTATATTGTCCGTTTCTCTTAATGATCTTTTGCCATCTATTTGGTAGCTTCATGATTCCGCTTCATAGAACTTCTGGTCTTCATCAGCGAAAAACTGATCCAAATACCGCGTTTGGTAATCTCATTGAAATCGAATTTATTCCTCTTCAAGGAATTTTGCAAGGAAAAGAATCTCCAAGGAATTTTGCAACGGAATAAATGGTAATCCAATGATGCAAGATCACGCGAATTTAGTTGGTGTGGTAACACATTCTACCCAAGCTATAACAATTTCTGGTGAGTGACCAACGATGTATGTGGTCTAGCATTATTATGGTGAAAGACAACACCTTCACGATTCATCAATTCTGGGTGTTTCTGCTTGATTGTTTCGTGTAATTTGTCCAATTGACGACAGTATAATTCCAAAATAATCGTTTGATTACGTTTAAGCAGTTCAAAAAACACAATACTCTTTTAATCCCATCAAATACAGATAGTAAAAACAGATAGCAAAATCTTCATTTGGTGAATGTCTGTCTGAATGTTTTAGAAATGCTTTGTGGTGGCGGCTAATCACGTTTGCTCTGCGATCTTTTTTGTTCCACATTGTTGTAAATAATCCATTTTCTATCGCCAGTTAACATTCGTTTCAAAAACGGATCGTTTTACTTATGTTTCAGGAGAAAATCACTGATATTGATGCATTTAGTGAAATGAATTTCTTTGAGCTCGTGTGTCGTACTCAAATATCGAATTTGTTAACGTATCCAAGTTGTTTTAAACGGTTTTCAATGCTCATATGTGATATGTTTAGTTTCTCAGCGATCTCCGATGTTGTATACTGGCGATTGGATTCAAATAATGCTTTTATTTTGTCGTCATCGACCTCGATTGACCGGCCTCATCGTGGTGCACCTTTCACAGAAAAATCTTTTGAACGAAAACGAGCAAACCAACGTTGACACTGGCGTTCTGTTAAGGATTCCTCACCATAAACAGTACATAACTTTTGACGGGCTTGCATAGCGTTCTTTCCTTTTTGGAAGTAAAAACATAAAATATGGCGGAAATGCTCATTTTAATTTTCCATTTATACTTAATACCACACAAACAATTTTTTACCGAATGACGCACTTTTTTTTAAAGAAAGTTTGAAATTTTAGCTGTCAAATGATATAAAAGATTATAGAATTAAATTATTATAGGATTTGGATTGAAGTTAATTGTGTTTAATGACAAGCTATTCATCCGTAAAAAGCGACATGACTTTGTTGCTAACTGATAGATTGGAAAAGCAACATCAAAATACCTAAAGGATGGAGGTCAATAAGGACGTTATTTTTATCTCCTCAGAATTTTCGAGAAACAGTTTTTTTTATATTATACGATTATTAAAAATGTCAAAAATAACTAAACTTCTTTTCATTTTTTAATTAGATTTTTATTTTTTGGACATATTAAACATTATAGTCATAATTTTTAAGCATTTTCTAATAATAATTGCTCAGAATTCGACGATATTTTCTTTATTTTTGTTTGCCTTAATAAGACAAATAATGGGCAGCATCATCTATACTATTTTTAAAATAATTAATAATCTAAAATAAGGTTAACATGGTAGCAAATAAGTATAATGAGCAAAAATATTTTATCAGTCCACTCATTAGTCATAAAAGAAGCTTAGATATAATAGCGATATATCTAAACGAATAATTAATTTTGATTATATCGATTAATTGTTTTCTCACTTAATGGTTATTTTTGGCATTCCTAATGATCATACATTACAAAAAATTGTCTTTTAAAAATCCTGTGAGGACAGTAAAACGCTCTCATTAACCCTACTCTTTTCACATTACGTTCTTACCTTAAAGCTTCGAGTAAACCACAGCAATGTTGCACAAATGTCATATATAAAACGTCGACCGCGACTAAAAATATCATGTACGATACTTCGCACATGGCCGTGTGTATAAAAATTGGAACAAAATAAGTATCTAAGTCGACCATATAATTAACGCGATAGGGTATCCCTGCTTGGGTACCTACGATATTTGTTGATCCATTGAATTCCTCGTTGAATTCCACATAAATGAACTTGGTCAATAAAGTCGTGAATAGAAAGAGGAAGGAATGACCGAGTAGTACGACTGATTAATATATGAATTTATTAAGATACGTTAGTTACCTCGACATACTTTAAAATATTTAAGCAGATAATATTGAAATATTTATGTTCTTTTTTGTCTTTATACTTGATCTTATGCACTCACCTGTATACGCGTAGCCGAATTTGCGTCCGTTTATTGCGTAAGAATGTAAAATTTTAGTCTCACCGTTCGATTTTGGGGAGTACCAGTATCGTTCCATTTTAATCAAAAGATATTTGATCTGTAGTCACGCAATTTAATAATAAGTAGCGCATCCAGTGTAAATTCCGTTATTTTTTGGTTTCTTAATCTTTTTGTTTTAGTGATTTGGTTCATCACATTAGTTTATAAAATTCGTATTATTCTTATATACATACTTTGGGTAATGTGTGTACCAAGCAGATTACTTTAGATGCACAGAGAATACTTAAAACTATTAACGGCAAGCAATCAATTACTTCGAAAGAATCTGTCCAAACATCAATTAGCCCCAACACCTAAATTTATTATTGGTTACATTACATGTTACATGATAAATACATATAACTTTACGCTAACTTTACGAGAAATAGATTAATCTTATGTTTTATTCCCTCTTATTATTTGTCAATATATAAATCGCGCAAAGGAAATGATGCATTTAAACATGTTGACTACCCTGATCTTTATTGATTATTTCAAAACTTACCCAAAGTTTGATTTATCTAGGACAAGTAAACACAAACGCAATTCATAATATACGTATTTGTTTGTTTTTATCAACTTTTGTTGCAATAAGTTAGATATAATTGGCCGTATACTTAATGCGATATAATTAGTTGCATGCAACGACATATATACCTACACTGCACACCCGAGTGTGTTATTTTAACACGTATAAGCTGAAGTTTTCTTCACGCGTTTCTTGTCATCTGAAATCACGTCATCTGATGCATTTCGATATCACTTAACGCGTTTAAATGCGTTAAACGACGTGTTTAAAACGACAAGATATGCGTAAAGAAAGTTTCAGCTTATACGCGTCAAAATAACACACTCGAGTTTGCAATGTAAACCAAGCATTCATTCTAAAAAGTGAAGCCAAAAGTTGGCAGTTTATGACTGACAAGTAAACCGTCGGAACTGTCCCTTACCGATTTGGATGGGCTTTGGATATGTTGTAGAGTAGCAAAAAATAATTAGGTCATATTTTTTATCAGCGTATCTCGACGTTTAAGAGTTGAAAACACCCCTCGAAAATAACGGATTTTTTCGTTTTTTGAGAATATGTTCTAAATTATGAGATATATGAAAAAATAATTAGATGAAAGTTTAATGGTATTTTATGCTCTATGTAATAGTATATTTAGATTTTCGAAAAATATCAAATTTTTTAATTCACCCCTCCCCCTCCATTATAAATTTTGCTAGTTTCAAAAATTTTGTAAGGAAAAAAATTAAAGAGCTTAAAAAGACAAATTCATCCATATATAGTAATATTATATTTCACCGATTACATGTTTAGAAAAATGCATTTGAAACTTCGTATTATAGGAGTTGCGCTGCGTTACATTGCGCTATAGGCTTACATACTATGTTATTTCTTTTCTGCAACATGATGTTTACACAAACAATAACTGCATCTTCTGCGTATTATAAATGAGCAAAAATTATTATCAATTACATCATATGCAACGTATTATATAACATTATATGGCATTTGATAAGTTATGCTGCGTGAGAATGGAAACGTATTTGGTGTCGCTATTGCATGAGTGAGTCTTGGAATAAGAAATACATACAGATATATACAGATATACACAAAAACATACAGAATTTAAACAGAACACACGCAGTTGTTTAACGAGATTTAAAATAAGACTCGATATAACTCGTCGAGACTGACTCAATTCTCATATAGTATATTTAATAAATAGCAATATCTTCTGTTAATTCTACTTTTATTAGCATAAATATATTAAGACATAAATGTAAGAAAAGTTGAGATTGAAGTTAAAAATGTAGGAGATATTGTGCTATTACATAACGTTTGCTGGCAAAGTTTCACGAAGTATTATCAAGTGGCCTGATTTAGATACACAATTGAGAATAAAAATAACACTCACATATTGATATAGAATTGTGAAACAAACAATAGTATCGTATGCAACGTAATGGAGTTGTGAACAGCAAGAAGTGTATATATACATCTGTGATGTGGAATATTATCAGTTCAAAACGTAACTTCGACGTTGTTCGAACCATCCCATGATGTCCATCACAAGCGTGTCCGTCATGTAATATTATATCTATTGATAATGTAATTTTGTAAACGTGAAAATATTTTATAATAATTTGAAATTACTTTTCTATTACTATTCTAATTTTATAAATTAGCAAATAATTGTTTTATTGTGCAGTTTTATATGTACAGTTTTTGTGCTGTGGTGTGCATGTCATATAAAATAATCACATAAAATAATCCAACACATAACGCGTCAATATTAATTCAACAATTCAACAAAGTTATTTACATTCTAATAAATTTAAGTAAATTTCTATAATTCTTCTCAGCCTATATAATATTTGGATTTTCATGCTTCATATTATATTTTAGAGTACTTTCTTCATTATTACATATTTTGTAGGACTGCTTCCTGTGTCTATATTAGCGAGATGTTGAATTATTGATTATTTTTTCACGATTCAGTGGTTTATTTTGGACTCAAATCACATTTTCTATCAAGAGAGAAAGGAATATCATATAACTAACATAAAGAGATTGCTTCATTAAATATAAAGTACGCAATATGTTTTACATAATCGTAGTTTGGAACAGATATTTAATTAGTAATTTTTTTAGAATGACGCCATTTAATCCATTAAATGTAGTAATGTTATTGTATGTGACTTTTACTGCATTAAATATTCCTCAGAGTCCGATAACTTTGGAGGAACGAGAAGTAAAAGAGAAAATTGAACACATGTTACAAGAAATAAATAACGAAAAAGTATTAGAAATAGAAGAAGAAATATCTCTAGATTTTTATGATCCATATGAGACCTCCGAAGCTGAAGCAGTTAACTTACTTCAGAGTCATGAAAAAATATTAGGAGTACAAATAAGTTTCCGCCGTTTGACAAAAGATGGCCCCACCAAAAGGTTATGTTGAAATTGTCAGATGTAAAACGTAATATCGTAAGTTTAGACATCTGATAACAACATAATCTTGAAGTATTAGTGACTCCGTATCAGCATCACATAACTTTTTTCGTGCGAAAATGTCAAGTTTTGTGCCGAATAAGCGTCATTTGCGGGAACTTTTGATTCACTCTTTTAATTTGAAGAAATCTGCAGCTGAGGCGCATCGATTGCTTGTAGAAACACATGGTGAGACTGCTTTAAGTGAGAGAAGTTGTCGTGAATGGTTTCAAAAGTTTAAAAACGGTGAATTTGACGTGGAAGACAAAGAACGTAGTAGAAGGCCGAAAGTGTACGAAGAAACGGAATTGGAAGCATTATTGGAGGAAGATTCGTGCCAAACGCAAGAAGAACTTGCACTTACATTAGAAGTGACTCAACAAGCAATTTCACATCGTTTAAAATCGTTAGGAATGATTAAAAAACAAGGAAATTGGGTTCCATATGAACTGAAGCCGAGAGACGTTGAACGCCGATTTTGCACGTGTGAAATGCTGCTTGCCAGGCATAAAAGAAAAGGTTTTTTGCATCGTGTAGTCACTGGTGATGAAAAATGGATCCACTACGATAACCCAAAGAAGAGAAAATCATAGGGACCACCTGGCCATGCTTCAACATCGACAACCAAACCGAATATTCATGGAGAAAAACTCATGCTGTGTATTTGGTGGGATCAGCTTGGTGTCGTGTATTATGAGTTGCTCAAACCGAGCGAAACCATTACTGAAGCTTTCTACCGAACACAATTAATGAGATTGAGCCGAGCACTCAAGGAAAAACGCGCCCATTACTACTCCAGACACGACAAAATTATTCTCCTACATGACAACGCTCGGCCACATGTTGCAAAACCGGTCAAAACCTATTTGAAAACACTTAATTGGGAAGTCCTATCCCACCCGCCGTATTCACCAGACATTGCCTCTTCCGATTATCACTTGTTCCGGTCGATGGCACATGGCCTGTCTAAGCAGCGCTTTACATCATATGAAGATACTAAAAATTGGGTCGATTCGTGGATAGCTTCAAAAGATGAAGAGTTCTTCCGACGTGATATCCGAATGCTGCCAGAAAGATGGGAAAAAGTAGTAGCTAGTGATGGACAATACTTTGAATAAAACGTAATGTACCGTTCTTTCACAATAAATTCCTAGTTTTTGATAGAAAACGGCGGAAACTTATTTGTACTCCTAATAGAATATTTACCGGGAGAAGTATTATGTTCTACAGAAGTATTACCAGTTGAATATAAAAGAAGTGCCGTGGAATACTGGAAGAGCGGTAAAACGAGACGGAGATCGTTAGAAGGAGTGAGATAAAGATTTCGGAAAGTTGCATCAATACGACAATTACGACGATGGGAAAAAGAAATCAATCAAGGTGATACTAGAAGTGAAAAATTAAGACGAATTTCTGATTACATAATAAATTGTTTCAATGAAGCACTTGAGAAAGGAATAATTATTCACGACATTGATATCGCACGATGGGTTGCCCGAGCACAAGAAGAAGAAAATGCACCAGGATTCACAGCTTCAGAGACATGGGTGAGAAGATTTAAATTTATGCATAATATTGTATCACGGAAAGTAACAAAATTTGTTATTAAAAAGTCTATGTTATTAGAAACAGACCTAGAAAATAAATGCGTAACATTCATTAAAAATTTAAAATATTACATCGGTCATTATGGACTCAAAAATATTTATAATTCAGATCAAAGCAGATTCCAATTAGAATTTCATACCGGTCGTATTCTAGCGCGCAAAGGTACAAAGAAGGTACAAACTGTAGTACAGTCACTATCATCAACTACACATAGTTACACTATACAGCCGACCATCACCGCTGATGGTAGATTATTGTCGCCTCTTTTCATAGTATTAAAAGAAGTTGGTGGAATATTTGGTCCAAGAGTGCAGGAAAATATATTTAAAGCACGTAATATTTATACCATGGCTTCAAAATCAGGCAAATTAACATCGCAACATGTAAAAACTTGGTTAAAAGATGTATATTTTCCAAATGTTAGAGCGAAATCAGTTTTACTACTAGACTCATGGACTGGTCAGTGTCCTAATATTATTGCAGAAACTAGATCAGAATTTGCAACAGATATTGTTTTACTAACTATTCCGGCTGGCACAATGAGAAAAATACAGCCATTAGATGTATACGGATTTCGAATGTGGAAAAATTTTATTAAATACTTTTCAAATATGGTTATGTTGTTAGATCTTGCAATAAATCTTCATGTCAGAAATAATATACTTAAATTGCAATCATTAACGCATAATCAGTTCTCATTACCTAGATTTCGAAATCTATTTAAATACGCATGGTTTAAAAGTAGACATGTGCAAAATAAACCGACAGAATTTCAAACATCTGTCGAGTTCTGTTTTAAAAGTAATACAAAAATATATTGCGACATTTGCGGCCAAACTACAATAATTATATGTTCTTGGTGTAAGAAATCTCTTTGTGTAACACATTTTTTCCATGAACATCATCTTTGCGATGAATATCATAAATGCGCTACGCATATACATTATTTATACATATGTAATATTTTTGTCATTCTCTACGAGTTATATCAAGTCTCATTTTAAATCTCGTTAAACAACTGCGTGTGTTCTGTATAAATTCTGTATGTTTTTGTGTATATCTGTATATATCTGTATGTATTTCTTATTCCAAGACTCACTCATGCAATAGCGATACCAAATACGTTTCCATTCTCACGCAGCATAACTTATCAAATGCCATATAATGTTATATAATACGTTGCATATGATGTAATTGATAATAATTTTTGCTCATTTATAATACGCAGAAGATGCAGTTATTGTTTGTGTAAACATCATGTTGCAGAAAAGAAATAACATAGTATATAAGCCTATAGCGCAATGTAACGCAGCGCAACTCCTATAATACGAAGTTTCAAATGCGTTTTTCTAAAAATGTAATCGGTCAAATATAATATTACTATATATGGATGAATTTGTCTTTTTAAGCTCTTTAATTTTTGTCTTTACAAAATTTTTGAGACTAGCAAAAATTATAATGGAGGGGGGAGGGGTGAATTAAAAAATTTGATATTTTTCGAAAATATAAATATACCATTACATAAAGCATAAAATACCATTAAACTTTTATCTAATTATTTTTTCATACATTTCATAGTTTAGAACACATTCCCAAAAAATAAAAAAATCCGTTATTTTCGAAGAATGTTTTCAACCCCTGAACGTCGAGGTATGTAGATAAAAAAAATATGACCTAATTATTTTTTGCTGCTCTACAACATATCCAAAGCCCATCCAAATCGGTGAGGGACAATTCCAACGGTTTACTTGTAAGAGAGAAAGTTGTTTTATGTCTACTTTTTTCTCACGCTAGATTACATCGACTGTCAAGAATCGTCATATTTGTATTACAGTTATCGAATGAAGTATATATATTTATAGATAAATAAAAGAGAAATATAAAATATATAATATAAAATATAAAATATATAAAAGAAATACACTTACTCCAAAAAAAGCAGCATACTTAAAATGTGGGAAAAATTTACTAAACCTCAAATGATCATAATTTGGTAAATAATAAAGATAGAAAGATCTTTAAGAATTACAAATAGCCAAATAGGAATCTCTAATTAAAGAATCGATTAATTTCAATATAGCGAGAAAAATTTATTGAAAATAGCGGATGACGAAGCGAGAGCATGCGAAATTGGAAAATATTTGTCCGAGTTTGCTATGGCAACGCATGGCGAGAGTCAAGTGTCGTAATGTGATCGAATAAAAAGCATGTGATAGTACAAAGTCTCCTCTTTAAGATGATTTTTTAATCGTTTTGATATGATGATATGTCGCCGAATAATTCGCATTTAAAATAAAATACTCCTTTCTTCTTTAAATGTAAATAATTAGGCAAAAAATCTTTTCTATCACATGCTTCCTATCCGATTGCGTTACAACACTTGATTCTCGCCATGTGCCGTGGCAAACTCGGACAAATATTTTTCAATTTCACATGCTTTCGCTTTGTCACCCTCCATTTTCAATAAATTTTTTTTGCTGTATTGAAATAAATCGATTCTTTAATTACAGATTTCAAGCTTTATTTACATTTTTTAAAGACCTTCCTATCTTTATTATTTGCCAATTTATGATCATTTGAAGTTTGGTAAATTTTTCCCACATTTTAAGTGTACCACCTTTTCTTGGAATGAATGTATAAAAAATATGCAAAATAAATATAAAAATAGAGATAAAAGATTTTAACAACCCTAGCTTCCCTGTTTAAAAAGAACGATAGAGTCAGACAGAAAAAAATTTATCTGACTGAATCGTGTTTTTGATTCATAAATTTTATTTCTTATTCTTTCTTTTTTAAAATTTCTTATTTAAAATATTTGATAGGTTTTCTATAGTTCTCTATCGTTAATATCATATAGCTCAGATATCGTTTTTAATCGAATTCTATCTGATCGTGCTTTATCAAAATTAATAATATTCTATCGTCTATATAAATCATAAATTTGAGATTACTTATCTGAAATATATGATGAATTTTCTATATTCTTCTATCGTTTTGTCATAGCTAACCCAATAGCACAAGATATCTTATGGAAGTTCATTTTATGTCCATTTTACGTCCGCACATCCATGAACGTGAAATGGATGTCCATCGTATATCCGATTTTGGACTCATCAAAACGTCCATATTAGGACATCCATAGGATGTCCAATGTTGGACGTCAATACTCATTATCCAAAAATTTTTATAGTAAATTTGATTGCTTGTACTAATCCGCACTAAGTGTGCTTTAAGGCTTGTTTAGATTTTGTTTGTGTATATATACAGGCTGCTAAATTTCAAATGTAAAGGTAAAAAATCATAACAGGTAAAAAATCTCGAAAACTGAAAGATATTAAAAAAAGCTAAAACATGTGTTCCATGATTTCGAAGGGGAAAGAGAATAACATTATCAGTTTTTTTATTCGGAGGGCATTTTCAAGGTCAGTTAAAGGTCAACTTAATTTCTTTTAAATAAAAAGCCCAATTTTTTATTTTATCTTCTATTTCTATCAATTAATTTTAACAACTTTTGTCTGAAACATTTTTTTATTTGCCTAATATTTTTTTAAATATTTAAGGAAAGCTTGGTAACTTTTTTAACATTTAACTTACGATATCTCGCTAACTATTCATCGAAAGAAGAAATAGTATTGGACTTTTTACTTTATTTACTATTAAGAATATATTACTATAATAGTGTCCTAACTTTTGTTAATTTAATAATTTTGAAATTTCCAAAGGTCGATAAGTTAAAAAAAATTAGGGTACTGTTATAGTAATATTATAGTAAATAAAGTAGTGATATAGTAATGTTATAGTAAATAAAGTAAAAAGTCTAATACTATTTTTTCTTTCGACGAATTGTTACCGAGATATCGTAAATTAAATCTTGAAAAAGTTGTCAAGTTGTCCTTAAATATCTCAAAAAATATTAAGGAAATAAAAAAATAATTCAGACAAAAGTTGTTAAAATTAATTGGTAGAAAAAGAAGATATAATAAAAAATTAGGCTTTCTATTTTAAAAAATTAAGTTGACCTTTAACTGACCTTGAAAATGTCCTCCGAATAAAAAAACTGATAATGTCATTCTCTTTCCCCTTCGAAATCATGGAACACATGTTTTAGCTTTTTTTAATATTTTTCATAGTTTTCGAGATCTTTTACCTATTACGTTTGAAATTTAATACCCTGTATAGTACCAACAACGTGCCTACAACCCTCTACAAAATGCTTCAGTATGCTTATAAATATACAAAATCTGTTTTGACATGCCTACAACTTCGATATTTTGGCCAGCACCTCAATACGTATACTCATTTAATCATTGCCCTTAATTTTGTTGTATCATTCAGTTTTTGTGCTTTTATACAAGAAAACTTTTCTGAACTTTTGTAGGACTGTAAATCTTGCATATAGCATGATATGACTGCGGAACTAATTATGAAAAACTTACATTCAGCTTGAATGTAGTAGCATCTTACAAGAAAAGGGTCTGACGTGTAAATATAATTTTTAGCTGCATCTCGTAGCAGTAGGTATACATGCACATTGGTATTAGGTAAAAGTATAATGAGCAAGAAAATTTTGTTCACGAGAAAATGAAAGATAAAAATTTAGAAGGCCTTATAACCAATTTAAGTAAAGCGTTCAAGCAGCGCGTGGCGGGACAGGAAAGCATGTCTGTGAAGTTAACACGTTAAATTATCAATATGAAAAAAATAAGTAGAGTTCTAATAGCACTTTTGATAGTTCTACAGTTCCTCTATAACAAATAAAATAATTCTGCAACAATACACCCAAAAACAATATACCCAAAAAATAAAAAATAAAAGTACAACTTGCTAGGTTCGCAAAGTTAGCACGTCGCCTCTTTTTCTAACGTACAAGAAACAATCAAAATTGCACTATCCGTAGAATTTTGTCCAAAAAATAAGTTTTTTCCCACTGTGCGCCGTTCCGCGCTTAGCGGCCAAGGCGACGATCACAGGCCGCTGAGATCCGTCGCTATACAGGGTGTCCCAGAACTTTGGGACACGGACTCTGTAGGGATATAGAGCTATGTGAGAGGAACAAAAAAGTCCTCTACCATAATATGAAAATTGTAATAGTTTTTTAATTATAACAGCGCAAAGTTTGGCGTTTTCCACGCCCAGCGCGGCGTATAGACGCTCCGTGGCAAGCTGTGTGCGTAGGGGCTGAGCGATAACGCGTCTCGCGCTGAACGTCGCGCGGCGTCAAAGCGTCAAGACGCCATCGCGACGGTCAGCGCGAGACGCGTTATCGCTTAGCCCCTACGCACACAGCTTGCCGCGGAGCGTCTATAGGCCGCGCTGGGCGTGGGAAACGCCAAACTTTGCGCTGTTATAATTAAAAAACTATTACAATTTTCACATTATGGTAGAGGACTTTTTTGTTCCTCTCACATAGCTCTATGTCCCTACGGAGCCCGTGTCCCAAAGTTCTGGGACACTCTGTATAAGAAATCAGTTGGAGCACATCTTTGTGTCATATTATCATTAAACACATATAAACATATATATTTTAAAGTAATTATTAAATGAAGAAAAAATTTTAATGATTTCCCGACAATAGTTGTCGCGAGCGTCTTTGATCTGTCTGAGTAGCCGCCGCAGCGTATATGTCGTTGACTGGCCGGTTATCCTCGCATATCGTTTACGCGTCGCGCGTTATCGATATCGTCATTAGATCTAAGAAGTTCGATGACTCCCTTTAGTTTTAGATATCAAAATACAAGCACAAAAATATAGAACGGCGAGGATTTATAACCGCAGTAAGTCAGGATGACATTTAATCAATTTCATTAATTTAATTAATAGAATAAAAAATGCGTATTCTTGTACTTCGTGTGCGTACTCTTATCTCATAGGTTGTCCAAGAGTACGCATTTGCAGTATTTCATATTGTTAATTATTTGAAGCACTATTAATTCAACTATATCAATTTCAATTTTTAGTAGTGTCACTACACAGTAGATAACACTTCATATTCAGTGTTAGTTTGAAGTAAGTATGTCGTATCGTTACAGTGTACAATTAATTAAAATATAAAAAATGCGTACTATTATCCGCATTTCTCTATATAGAAAATAATTATTGCAGAAAGATCTATCTGTATTAAGTATCCATGTATTATATCTTGCATCCTTCTGCATTGGGAATTTGAATAATCGTTTTCCAGTCGATTTTCCATTCTGACAATCTTTATACATGCACCTGTTATAAAAACTATCTTCTGGAGTCAACATAGTCTTTATATTTTTATTTGCAATGCAGTGCAAGAAATAATTTTAGATATGTGAGAAAGAATATGTAACAAATAAGAAACTAAGAATGACAGAATCCTTGGTACGCCAGTGTCATATTAACAATTTTAATGTCAGCTACAGAAGTATGAGTTCTAATGCAGCTTAATACGACCCGGGCGCGCCAAGGGTTTTTTTATTTTTGGTGAATCTTCATAAATTTTTTCAATTCCTTGTATGTTTGGATTAAATTTTTTGTCCTTTTTTTAAATTTAATATAAAGTTAGTAAGTTAACGCGCGTTACTTGCATTGCTGATATTGTTAAAAATAATAATAACCGTAAATTCATTTTTGACCCAACCCAGTAAATAGTATATAACAGTTATATAACTATTAGATATAGCAGTTAGTTATAATTATTTCCAACTAAACAATATAAATGCAATATAACATGTGTGTTATATTATACAGGGTCTGCCAAAAGTTTCGGAACGGTTAATTATTCCAAAAATAATGATTATTTAAAACAATGTTTGAAATCAAAGTTGTGGAGCTTAAAAAAAGCTATGAGATATTGATAATTGTTTGATTTTGGAATGACCTTGAAAAAAGTTATCAAGGTCGACATAAAAATGTTAAATGGAAACTCAAATTTTTTATTACACCGTCTTTTTCCACCAATTAATTTGAACAACTTTTGTCTGAAACAGTTTTTGCCTAATATTTTTTGAGATATTTGAGAATAACTTGGTAACTTTTTCAATATTTTTTGACATTATTATTATTATTTCACATTATTATTTGTTCCTTGATAACAAGATTTCTTTAGTCTTGCAAATAATATTAAGGAATTATTGGACATAAGAATTGATCGCAATGAAGGAGATTAAAGAGGATGACTTGTTAGATGGTAATGACTTTTACAATATTTTTTGAGATATTTGAGGATAACTTGGTAACATTTTTAATATTTAATTTACGATATCTCGCTAACTGTTTGTCGAGACAAAAAAATATCAAGAATATATTGGTACAATAATGTTCTATTTTTTATTAATTTATGGATTTTTCGAAACTTCAAAATCATCAAATCAACAAAAGTCAGAATGCTATTGTAACAATATATTCTTGAGACCAAGTAAAATAGAAAAGTCTAGTACTATTTTTTTATCCCGATAAACAGTTAACGAGATATCATAAGTTAAATATTAAAAAGTTACCAAGTTTTCCTTAAATATCTCAAAAAGTATTAAGCAAATGAAAAAAATGTTTCAGACAAAAAGTTGTTCAAATTAATTGGTGGAAAAAGACGGTGTAATAAAAAATTAGAATTTCCATTTAAGATTTTTATATTGACCTTGATAACGTTTCTCAAGGTCATTCCAAGGACAAACAATTATCAACATCTGATTGTTTTTTTAACCTTTACAATTTTTGTTTCAAACATTGTTTTAAACAATCATTATTTCTTGAAATAATTAGCCGTTCCGGAATCTTTGGGAGACCCTGTATAACAGTTATATTGTTGAATGGAAAATTACTATAAACAATTATATAACTGTTACTTGGTGTTTGTTGGGAAATTATTTTACCAATGAATCATACCAATGAATAGTACCTGTAATAAACTACTTAATTAATATATATTTAACAAACAGCGATATAAAAAAAATAAGAACATATATGTTTCACTTAAAACGATATGTTAATGAACCTAAAGGTGTGAAAAATCAAATAATAGAAAATCATTTAAGAACATATATGTTTCACTTAAAACGATATGTTAATGAACCTAAAGGTGTGAAAAATCAAATAATAGAAAATCATTTAAGATTTATGCGATATCAAATTTCTGTAACTACTGACGCATTTAGCACCAATAATAGTTACCAATATTGTAAAAATTTATTTAAATATCGACGATTAACACAATGTACAAATACTGAAAATGCAATTATATTTCTTGGACAAGGTACAATATTAAAAAATATTAGCAACATTACAGAACAGTCCTTGTTCTGTAATGGTTTAGCATTTAATAGATGCGTGTTTAAAGAGACTGTATTTCATAGTACTTTATACCATCGGCCAACGAAAATATATGACACTGTGGTCTAATTACAAAATGATACTATTGTAAAAATTGTTAAATTTGTTTGTGTTGATAAACAATATTATATATCAGCTCGGAAAATATTTGTTTCTGCAATTTCACAAAGCGTACCAATGAAACATTTTATGAAAGTAATTGAAAAAAGCAAAGACACAATGGTAGCTTCTATTAATAATATCAAGCGTAAAATAATATTAGGTACGCAACTAAGTTCTCGCTGTTTTTTTGATGAAAATGCAACTTTATTGTGAAAAAATGGTTACAAATGAATCATTCAAAATATTGCCCATCGCTAGCGACAACTTTTTCCCATCTTTCTGGCAGAGCTCGAATACCGTCACGATAGAAGTGTTCGTCTTTTGAGGCTATCCACGAATCAAGCCATTTTGAGATGTCTTCATATGAGCGGAACTGCTGATTAGCCAGACCATGTGCCATCGAACGGAACAAGTAATAATCGGACGACGCAATATCTGGGGAATATGGCGGGTGGGGTAGGACTTCCCATTTGAGCGTTTCTAAGTAGGTTTTAACGGGTTTGGCAACGTGAGGCCGAGCGTTGTCATGCTGTAGAATCACTTTTTCGTGCCTCTGCTCGTATTGTGGCCGCTTTTCGCGCAGTGCTCGGCTCAATCGCATCAATTGAGTTCGATACCGTTCCACAGTGATGGTTTCGTTCGGTTTCAACAGCTCATAATAAATAACACCGCCCTGGTCCCACCAAGTACACAGCAAAACCTTCGCAGCGTGAATATTCGGCCGAGCCGACGACGTAGAAGCATGATCGGGCAGTCCCCATGATTTTATTCTCTTTGGGTTGCTGTAATGAATCCATTTTTCATCACCCGTAACGATGCGATGAAGAAAACCCTTCCTTTTTTGCCGCTGGAGCAGTTGTTCACAGGCGAAAAAACGACGCTCAACGTCTCTTGGCTTCAAATCATAAGGAACCCAAGTTCCTTGTTTTTGAATCATTCCCAACGCATGCAATCGCTTGGAAATGGCTTGGCGGGTAACTCCTAATGCTGAAGCAAGCTCTTTTTGCGTTTGGCACGGATCCTCATCGAGCAATGCCTCCAATTCAGCGTCTTCGAAGGTTTTTGGCCTTCCTTCACGCGAACGGTCGTCAACATCGAAATCACCATCTTTGAAGCGACGGAACCAATCACGGCACGTTGTTTCACTTAGAGCAGCATCTCCGTAAACTTTTTGGAGTTCTCGATGCGCTTCAGCCGCCGTTTTCTTCGAATGAAAGAAGAAAAGCAACACTTCCTGCAAATGACGATTATTTGGCACAAAATAAGACATTTTCGCACAACCAAAAGTATATGACGCAAAAACAAAATCACTAATGTGTCAAAGCGGTTTGTTTACCATATGTCTAAGCTTGGTTCATGACGTTTTGGTTATGTCACAATCGACCAGCACTTACTACTGGAGCCATTTCTTGAAAAACAGCGGGAACTTAGTTGCGCACCTAATATTTATTGATGTTAGTGAATGTTATGTATGCGCACTACTAAATACAATTGAAATTCAATAAAGTCATTAATTAAATTTTACAGAATGTTTATCTTATGAGGAATGTATGTATTTATATTCATACATGTCAGCAACATCCCGAATTTTCCAAGTAAAACAATTAGTCAAATAAAAGTCAAAAGTTTATCTGAAAGTGTTTTTAGATAAACACTTATCTGAAAAGTCCGAAAACACTTCTTATCTGAAAACACTTATCATAAAGTTTTAGATAAACACTTATCTAAAAGTCAGATTAACGTTCAATAACACAGCCACACAAAAAAAATGTCTTGATCTGGTGACTAGACCCATATATCCTTATGTATTTTGACCCGCTAAATCCGAATCCGCCATCAGAATTGACCCATCGAGTCAGAGTTTCTCATAAAACTCAAAAAATAGGTAGAAATTAAAAAAAAAATTTTACGACTATTTTCTAAGATTTATTCAGTATTTATACATTATATTTATTTTTATTTGCTTTCACAATAGTTTTTATATATTGATGGCAATAAATGGTGCCTCAATTTTGTTCAAAATGGCCAAAATTTTTAATTTCATAAAGAAAATTAAGACGGGAAGGTCGAAAAACACCAAATATAAATTTTTTTCTTTCAAAAATATTTACTCTTAATACCGTTTTCTTTAACGGTTTCACCAAGATATCAAAGTGATGGAACAACGATATCAGGATAGGAATGAAAACATGATGGCTGATTTTTGTTGGATGTTGGAGAAGGAAACAAACAGAAGAGTGACAAAATATAAGCAAAACCTTCTGCATAGATCTTTTGAAGAAAAAAGAACATGTTACAGTAGTAAAAACCTGGAATAGAGACAATTTGTGGGTTTTCTGAAAGGTGGTTTGTGTTAAATTAATTTTAGTGTCGAGTTCGGATTCATAAACATACGTTACCTTGATATGTTTCTTATGCGAATAGAATGTGAGTTATTCAGGATAAACCCAATGTACAGAGAGAAAGGGGTTTTCCGTAGATTCTGACATATCTTTTAATTTAACGAAAAACTGAGTCGTGTTAGGCCAATTCTGATGACGGATTTGGATTCAGCGAGTCAAAATACATGAGAACTTGTTACTTTTGTATGTTTCTTGTATAAATAGTAACAAGGTATAGTATTACGCCCTGCGGACTCCGCGTTTTCTAAATTCTTTTATAAATAGAACGAATTGATTTTATGTTGCTTGCTATAGTTCATATGTTATATTCAACAAACATATTCCGCGATCCTTCGAGCACGATAACGCCACATACCAATTTCTCTTTTTTATCTCCCCCTAGACTAAAGTCCTCTAGTTGTTTGTCAGAAAGATCAGCTGAGTCATTTCCCGGACTGACCAATCGATATCTGATTTTGTTAATCCTCAAGAACTCACAGCTTCTCCACGTCCCTTCATAAGGTATGTTACCCAACTCTCACTAAACCTAACGAAATGATAAAATCCCTTATCGCCATAGATACCTCATCCTTTACAATAATTATCTTAGAGATACTGCAACGCAACTCTTGACCTCCACCTCTAAAAAACATTCGTAGCACACTCCTATGATCATATTTGAGTATAAAAATTAGATTTCCGAAACATTTCCCTAAAATCCCACTCTCTTAACCGAGCTGACGTTTTGAGAAAAGCCAAAAGGCTCAAAAAAGAGACTTCTTGACCGACCCGCAGCCAGAACAGAAGCCTCTCTTCAGTACCCCTTCAAGGTCTCCTAACAATCTAGCCTACTAGTGGCTTAGACAGATCAGTGTTTCTCCAGTTGTTAATTATTCTGTGCAACGATTTCGTGCATTTTTGGACCATCGTGAACTAGCGGGGATCTAGCGGAAACCAACTTCCTATTCTTGGCGCAAAACTTGGGTCATCCATCCTCACCGACACGCAGCAATTACACTCTTCATTTTCAATAAATAGCATAGAGCCAGCAGTAAGATATTTATACTTTCTTTTGTCTAAGTGAACTCTTTCTTTTCATTTTTCTTCTTTTCTTCTCTCTCTTTTCTTTTCCTTTCCTTTTTCTTCCTTTTTTCTATCTTTCTATCTTTTCTATCTTTTTTCTATCTTTTCCCCTTGGCATTCCTCCTTAATTGTGAAATCCGGTGTCAGTGGCTCAATCTTGTCGATTTCAGTCGGACATAACGAACACGGAATTTTGCTCAGACCGCGATTATTTATACATCTATGTATACGTACACTTTATAAAAGCTTGTAAATTTTATTTCATTGTGAACTTCCGCTTAATCATCAATAAAACAAATTATTTGTAATTATAAGCCAATCACGTTTTCCAACTAATTATTCACAATAAAAATTCTCCCTTCCCTCAACTGTCGCTCACGGTAACGCTTCTATCCCAGGTAAAAGGATTCAGTTCGTTGACTTAAATAAAGGATCACCGACGTACGTCCGCGCCAGATAAAGGGATTATTCCGATTCTTGATCTGCACTGCAGACTTGCGAATATGTCGGAGCTTGTGAAAGCAAGCGTCAAGTTACGTTCCTCCTCCAGGATGTAACATATTAATATCATATCATTCATTTCATATTAAATCAGATAGTATGATATAATCGTATCGAGTAGCTTGTGTTTTCGATATGCGTTCTATCGTTTAAGTCAGATTAGATATAAAACGATAGGGACTTATAGCTTCCTTATGTATGTCGAAATCTGCGAAATAATTATTCAATGACCTAAATGCTATATTATATTGCCAACGATAAAGTACGATTATTGTTTCGTTACATATATTTTATTGAAACGCATAACGATACTTTCCAATTAAATTATATTGATTCTTATTAATATCGTATCATTCATTTCATATTAAATCAGATAGTATGATAGGAGCATACAGAGTGGCTTGTGTTTTCAAATATGCATTCTATCGTTTAAGTCACTAGGTATAAAACGATAGAAACTTATAGCTTTCCTATATATGTCGAAATCTGCGAAATAATTATTCAATAACCTAAATGCCATATTATTAGATCATTAAGTATGAAATATCCGATTTTGAATCAAAAGTTTGGTTTATTATATTTCAAACCAGAAATAGTATAATTAATCAAAGTATGCGCCTAAAGTATCGACACAATTCTGCCATCTTAATGGTATCTTATTAATGCCTTCAGCGAAGAAGCCTGAAGAGTGAGTGACGATGAAATCACAGAAGGCATTTTCCACAGCTTGTTGAGAATTGAATATTTTTCCTTTCAAGAGGTACTCCAGTGCCTGGAAGAAGTGGTAGTTAGATGGTACCAGGTCTGGTGAATATGGTGGGTGACACAGAGTTTCCAACAGTTCAGCTGCTGTAGTTTGAGCAGCGTTGTTTGTGCAACATGTGGTCGAGCGTTGTCTTGCAAGAGAATTGGCCTGTCTCTATTGACCAATCTCGGTTGCTTAATCGCAAGCATCCTCATCATTTCGTCTAATTGGTTACAGTAGACATCGACTATAATCGATTGACCAGGTTTCATGAAGCTGTAGAGGATAATATTAGTGCTGGATCACCAAACAGACACCATTAGCTTTCTTTTGTGAATATTCGGTTTCGGACTATATCTCGAAACTTCACCTATATCCAACCATTGTGCCGAACACTTGCGATTGTCGAAAAGAATCCATTTTTCATCATACGTAATAATACGATGTAAAAATCGTTCGTCTTTATGTCGTGATAGTAAAGAAAGGCAAACTTTGACACGATTTCTTTTCTGACGCTTGTTTAATTCATGCGGAATCCATCTATCCAGCTTCTTTACCTTGCCGATTTGTTTCAAGTGATCCAATATTGTTGGAATAGTAACGTTAAACCTTGCTAATTCACGCGTAATTTGAGATGTATCCGCTTCCATTACAGCTTTCAGCTCATCATTATCTACCTTGGTTTTGGGTCGCCCACGTGGCTCATTTTCAAGATTAAAATCGCCAGAACGAAACTTCTCAAACCATCAACGTACTGTGCGCTTATTAGCTATATCTTCACCAAACATTTCGTTAATATTTCGAGTTGTCTGCGCTGCATTAGTTCCACGATGGAACTCATATTCGAAAATAACACGAATTTTTGGCTTATCCATAGTTACACAAAGATTGCTGTAACAAAGACATCTCGAATGATAATCACAAACCAAAACATGTGTGAAAGAGTGATGATGTACCTTCACAAGAAAAAAAACCAAGATCTGTTAAAGTGAAATAGATATCAGAGATATCGACTGTCGAACTCAGTACTTAAGGAAATCGGAAATTTCATATTTAACGACCTAATATATTGCCAACGATAAAGGACGATTATTATTTTGTAACATGTATTTTATTGAAACGCATAACGGTATTTTCTGATTGAATTATATTGGTTCTTATTAATATCGTATCAATCATTTCATATTAAATCAGATAGTACGATAGGTACATATAGAGTGGCTTGTGTTTTCAGATATCGTTCTATCGTTTAAGTCAGATTAGATATAAGATGATAGAAACTTATAGGTTTTCTACATGACATGAAATCTGATGTCCGATAGATATGATAGATTCAGATAAAATCATATAGGATTTCTATCAGTTTTCTATCTTTTTCTATCAATTTTTATCGTTCTTTTTAAGCAGGGTTACTATATTATAATACATATGCTCTATGTTTCTATACCTGTGAAATCGAACTTGGTCTGACTTATGTCTCAAATGTATGCCACAAATGCAACAAAACACCATATTGTTTTATATCTTGTATTATTATTTTTGTCTTTCACTATTTACAGCAAAACTGTTAGATTAAGTATGGCTTTTGCTGTCATAGCCAAGAGTGAGAAAGCAGTAGACGCAAATCAACGTTCTCTCTGTCATAAACTGCCAACTTTGAGCTTCACTCCCTATGTGGTGCGCCCAGAGGAGGGCCTTCTTGGTTACGGCACCGTGCTGGGGGAGGTCCGTCCGATTGGCCTTAGGGCCACAAGGTTTGGCGGCGGCCGCTGGGGGGTGGAATAGGATCCTGCTTGTCTAGGTCTCAGGATCTGGGGCGGGAAACAGGCTTGACTCCCGCTGCGGCCGTAATGCTGAACTGGTCCCCCCCATGGGAGTGGGACCTTGGTGGTAAAGGAGAGCGGGGTAGCCCGGTGCAAGGACGGGTCCCGCTTTCCCCTGCACTAACCTGCGGGTTGGTGGAGACGGGGGAAAAGGTGAATGTCCCCTTTTCCCCATAGTATTAGTTTAATACATGGATGGAGCCCTTCAGACTAATTAGGTTGGAGGGACGAAGAAGTAATGGTAGCCCAGTTCTTTCAGCTCCCCAAAAGATCCTCGTGACGACATTCTGGTGGGGTTTTTAATGGGTGCAACTCCCACATAACTACCCGCTCCCCCTGAAAAGGAGCGGGGTATCCATTAGGGATTTTTCCCACCGTTAACAAAAAAAAACTCTCAGCTTCACTCGCTGCTATTGTAAAAATATACGAATGCTTGGTCTAGGTATATATGTTGTTGGTTGCATGTTATAAATAGATCAGGAAGCAACGACGATATTGACAGAGTTACTTGTTATTCTCATGGCAGCCAACATGTTAAAGTGTGAATAGTCTATTGCTATGTAATGTAACAAAAACGATCACTCTCTGACGAGAATAACATTGAATTTTTGGAATTCTTCAACACGTAACGAGAAAAGTTATTACTGCTAATGAAATTTCGATATTTTTCTTTTGCATACCTCGAACGTCATTCCAGATGCAAGTAGCAACAGGAATCCGAAATAAATTGCATATCGCTTGATTACGCTATGGAAAGGCCACAAGCCGATGACAGCTAGTAGAACGCGAATAATATTATAATATGACTCTTGAAAGAACTTATCGACACTGTACATCTTCCCTCTTGCCTATCACAGTCGCTTTGTGACAGTAAAATCGTGTGATTAGAGTACGTCTCAGCCGTTTATGAAAAATTCTGTTTCAACGTTGACTACCGTGCGCCACGATGTGCACGCTCTCATTGACATTAGGGTTAGAGCTACGGAAACGCACAAAAGAAGTTATTTCGCGATCGATAACGACAATCAGCATCTATTATAGTCCAGACTGGCTCTTGCTTAATTGACGCTGTAAAGTTGCCCAATGGAAATTGTGTGATATGGTACGTTCGCGAACTTTATAAGTCTCCATAAAAAGATTGTTTAAGTTGAAAATTACCTAAAAGATATTGTGCTGTACAAATGCATGGCCCGACGACAGTTTCTTTTTACGCTACTGCATTAGAAAATATAAGTTTCAAGATGACATAGAAAAATATTGTAATCGTACAATTTGATGCAGCACCGCCAATTAAGTCTTTCGGCTTACTGTTTAATTTCGAGAAAATTAAATTTTTATACCTTTGACAGGTTGTCCATATATTATAAAACGTTGTTAAAAGGTTTATGTTATGCGGAAGTTGTAAGCTTATACAAATATTTCTCGATTTTTATCTATCGTGTATCGACATACATTCACATTTGATGTTGAGTTTAATACGAGGGTGGTCCGATAAGTACTTAGCCCACAAAAGAAAAACGAAAATTTTGGAAAAGTGGCGATTTATTTCTCAACATAGTCTCCTTTTAGCTCGATACACTTGACCCAGCGATGCTCCAACTTCTTTAACCCGTCTGAAAAATACGTTTTCTCGAGGTCTGCAAAGTAGGCCTCCGTGGCGGCGATGACCTCCTCATTCGACTCAAATTTCTGCCCGGCGAGTGACTTTTTCAAGTTTGGAAACAAAAAGAAGTCGCACGGGGCCAAATTTGGAGAATACGGTGGATGGGACAGCAATTCGTAGCTCAATTCGACCAATTTGATCGTGGCGAGGGCGGAGGTGTGAGCCGGTGCGTTCTCATGGTGGAAGAGCACTTTTTTCTTCGCCAAATGGGGCCGTTTTTTTTGCAATTCGGCGTCGAATCGGCCCAATAATTCGGCATAGTACAGCCCTGTGACCGTTTTGCCCTGCTCCAGGTAGTCGATGTAGATCACACCTTGTGAATCCCAGGAAACGGTGACCATCACCTTTCCGGCCGATAGGACAGTCTTCGCCTTCTTCAGAGCACGTTCGCCGGGTGAAGTCCACTGTTTCGACTGTTCCTTGGTCTCTGGTGTGTACCAGTGGATCCATGTTTCGTCGACGGTCACGAAACGACGCAGAAACTCCTTCGGATTGCGCTTAAACAGCCTCAAACACTGCTCTGAAGTGGTCTCACGGTTGCGCTTGTTGTCCGGAGTGAGCAAACGCGGCACCCATCGCGCCGACAGCTTTCTCATGCCCAAAATTTCATGCAGGATATGACCCACGCGGTCTTTTGAGATGCCTACTGTCTCAGTTATCTCGCGCACCTTCAATCGGCGGTCTGCCAATACGAGATCGTGGATTTTTGTCATGTTATCCTCCGTGGTAGCCGTTTTCGGGGCACCTGGGCGTGGCTCATCAAAAACCGACGTGCGACCAAGTTGAAACTCGTTAAACCAATTTTTGACGGTCGCCATCGAAGGAGAAGAATCACCGTACACAGCATCCAAGCGCTCTTTGATTTCGCTGCGCGATTTCCCTTCCAAAAACAAGAATCGAATCACCGACCGATATTACTCTTTTTCCATTTTTCTAAAATCCGCGGACACGCCCGCTTCCACACGCGGTCAAAACAAAACTACGAGTCCGATTCGGCTGAAATTTCGACAGTAGCCGTCTACGAGAATGTACTACACGATAGTAAATTTCTCTTGCGATAGTCGAGCGGTAAGGCTAAGTACTAATCGGACCGCCCTCGTATGTTGAGAAATAAATCGCCACTTTTCCAAAATTTTCGTTTTTCTTTTGTGGGCTAAGTACTTATCGGACTACCCTCGTATATGGGGCATTCTTTGCGAAACCGACCACCCTTGCTCGCCAAATTTGGTTTCAACCAAAAAATTTTTACCGGGGCTGAAAATTTTCTTTATGATGTCTACTTTCATTAGCCGTGTGACCTTTTCGGAAATTCTCAATGGCGGATTCAGAATGGCGCCAGCAAACGCGGAAGAAGGGGAAAAAATTAGAATTATTCCTTCTCTCCACGATTGGTTTTACCAAAAAAATGTTTCCGGGATTCTAAATATTCTTTGTGATATAGACATTCATTAGCCGTGTGGCCTTATTGAGAATTCAACATGGCGGATCCAATATGGCGGATGAAACATCAAAACTGAAAATTTTACAGTTGCAAAAATATGATCATATTCTATGTAAAATTTTGAATACAAATGCTCTCTTGCGATTTTTCGATTAAACGCATCGTTGTCGAAAGAAAAATTTATAAACATTGAAATGTTAGTTAAACTTAGAAAAACTGA
This sequence comes from Harpegnathos saltator, assembly GCF_003227715.2. Classification (NCBI taxonomy): domain Eukaryota; kingdom Metazoa; phylum Arthropoda; class Insecta; order Hymenoptera; family Formicidae; genus Harpegnathos; species Harpegnathos saltator. The sequence continues at coordinate 214,309 of NW_020230149.1, read as the reverse complement.
ATTTCAAATGTCGTACCGAAGAGTGTAGAACCCATCAGATAAAAATTGCGGTCGTGATGAGAATATTTTGGAGTGGCTAAATACAAATCCGGGATGAAAGTTACTAAATTCAAAATGTCGAATCCAATATGGCGGATGAATATCGCTTGAAAACATTTAAGCATAAGCTAACCAATTCTATGGGAACGCAGTGATCAAAGTAATGATTGACCAAGAATATTTGGGCAAAGAAGCATTCTAAAACGATTCAGATATTTTATTTCAGCAAAACCGAACACCAAAAAATTAGCAGAAAGTTAATCTGCGTCATTAATCTGCACATATACATATATACACTCAAACGCAAAAGACCCAGTACACTAAAAATTTGAGAAAAAATTACAAAATTTCAAATGATCATAACTTGGTAAATAATGAAGAGAACAAGTATGCGCAGAAATGCAAAATGAAGCTTGAAACTTCCTCTTTAAGAATATCTGAATGGCAATTATGCTCGGCCATTTTTTTCAAAATGGCGGATGATAAAGTGAGAGGATGCAAAATTGATAATCAAAGGTCCGTGTTTGCGATGGTGCATGATGTGCATCAGATATCGCAGCGTAATGGGACCAAATGCACATGAAAGTATAGAGTGTTATCTTTAAAATGCTACTTTACCGAGCTCGATGTGATCATTTTTCACTGAGTTGTTTCAAATTTTGCTAAAAATGCGGTTTTCTTGTTAAATTTGCATAATTCAGTGAATAAGTATCGCATCAAGCTCTATAACGAAGTATTTTAAAGAAAACATTCTATACTTTTAGGTACTTTTCGTCCCATTGAGCTGCGACACTTACTTTGCTCCATGCGCCGTCGCACGCTTGAACCTTTTTTTAGCAACTTTTCATGTTCTCCTTTTTATCACCCGCCATTTTGAAAAAATATCGTTGCGCACAATTTCGATAGATCTTTCGAAAAGTACGGTTTCAAAGCTTTCAAACCGTTTTTGAAATTTGCTGCTAGGATATTTAGATGTCGAGATATTCAATTTCGAATCTGCAACAAATGTCGATTCAGCGAGGCTTAAGGGGCTAAGAGGCTCTGCGGTTCGTTTTGCTCTTTCATAATTTCAATAGCTGTGTTCATGTTTCTCTATATAATAATTTACATAACCAGCACAATATATTCAATGATTTGCATTTATTATTTTGAAAGCCAGGAAAATGAAAGTAAAATTCAATTTAGGTTCTTCATTTTGCGTAATCGATATTACGTAATAAAGATGAATTGCGTTTTAAGATACCGCTGTCATTAGCTCAAATTATGGTTGTAAGTCTTCCCAATATAAACCGCATGGAGTTTTACTGGTAGGAAAAGTCCCATTGTATGTTGTGTGTGTGTGTGTGGTGTTACAGCAGAGATAAGGACCCCGCAGTTCGTCACTCCTGCAGTAATTAATGATTCCAAACCCTCTCTGCTATGTGTGTGGTGTGTGTGTACTAATAGTGGGTATGACTGCCTCGTGCGCGTATTACCTCATTCATACGATCAGGCATACTCCTTATTAGTCTTTTAATTTCATCCTGCGTAATTGTATTCCATTCGTTTTCGAGAATTATTCGCAGTTCTCGCGGTGACTGAGGAGCAGGTACGTGATTTCGTACTTTCCTGCCGAGGTTGTCCCATAAGTGTTCGATTGGATTTAAATCTGGACTATTTGCTGGCCAATCGAGTCGATTTATGCCAACTTCATCGAAGAAATCAAGCACTCTTCTCGCAGTGTGTGGTCGAGCATTGTCTTGCATAAACAAGAAGTTCTCTTCGATGAAGGGTGCGTACGGAACAACATACGGAATGAGTATGTCTTCCACGTATACATCTGCGTTCATATTCTTGTCAAAAAAGTGCAGATCTGAAATGTATGAGCATTAGCTGAAATTCCTGCCCAAATCATTACAGAGCCTCCATTGTAGCTATGCCTCTCACTTACCGTACAGTCTGCAAATCGTTCTCCACCGCGACGATAAACTCGTTCTCGTCCATCTGGAGAATAGACACAAAAACGAGATTCATCGCTAAAGAGTACTTTGCTCCAGTCTGCGTAAGTCCAGTCTCTATGCTCAACTGCAAAATTGAGTCGAGCTACGCGATGGTGACATTTAAGCAAAGGTACAGCTGCTGGCCTGCGCGAAAGCAGATTTTGTTCCTTTAATCTTCTCCGAACGGTGTTAACGGATACATTAATGTTGCGGACATCCCTTAAATTGTTTCTAATTTGAGCAGATGTTCGATGTCTGTCTCTTAACAAATTTGAAACAATAAATCGGTCATCATTGTGATTGGTACATCGAGGACGTCCCGAACCAGGCCTTCTATGGAAAGAATTGGTTTGTAAGTACCTGGCATAAGCACGTTGCACAGTTGACACTGACAAATCAAGTGCCTGAGCAACGTACCTTCGACTTCTGCCATCTTCAATTAAAGCAATAACTTGAGCAGCCTTTTCAGGATTTATCGTCGCCATAATCGACACAATAATTTCGATGCGAAACAATCAATTATGGTTTAAATTGATGAAGTTGCACGAAGCAACGCGCCTCGAAAGGAAAAGACGGAAAAAGGAAAGTCGCACGAGGCAGCGCTTATCGGAGTGAACACGTTCGGAAAAGGAAAATTGTTTGTCTTTGTTTATTGTCTTGGCACATACATTTAAGAAAAATCTAGTCAAGCCAGGCGTTAAAGCTCGGCGCACCGACAGAATCTCAGTCAAGCCAGAACGTAAGCGCGGCGTACTGACAAACTCGCGAAGTCCAGCGTACAAGAGATAGTGCCATTATCGGCGGTGGACCGTACGAAGGCCAAAAGCTGTACGAAGGCAATCTCTGATCGTCTCCGCGGGCACTCTTATATGTCCTGGGCAGCTCGAACTCGCGTGCGAGCCGAGGGGCTCGCGCGCGCGACAACCCAGATCGCCGCGTCGCGGTGGCTCCGTGGACTAGGAGCGCCAGGGAATTTCGACGTTCAGGTGGCGTCCAGCGACTCGGCATCCCGCGCGCCGGGTCACCGCGAACTCAGGCGCGATCCTGAACAGCATATTCAAGCTGTGTACCATAATGGTCAATCGTACGGAGAAGGTAGAGAGCTAGGGACAGCTTCGCGAACTAAAGTGTATATCACAGTGATCATGCGTAACTGAAGGGTAAAGAATGATAACTTTTGATAAAAATTAAATTTCCAATTCGCAAAATTGTGTAAATTATTGTATAGAGGATAATGAACGCGGTTATTGAAATTATGAAAGAGCCAAACGAACCGCCTCTTAGCCCCTTAAGCCTCGCTGAATCGACATTTGTTGCAAATTCGAAATTGAATATCTCGACACCTAAATATTCTAGCAGCAAATTTCAAAAACGGTTTGAAAGCTTTGAAACCGTACTTTTCGAAAGATCTATCGAAATTGTGCGCAACGATATTTTTTCAAAATGGCGGGTGATAAAAAGGAGAACATGAAAAGTTGCTAAAAAAAGGTTCAAGCGTGCGACGGCGCATGGAGCAAAGTAAGTGTCGCAGCTCAATGGGACGAAAAGTACCTAAAAGTATAGAATGTTTTCTTTAAAATACTTCGTTATAGAGCTTGATGCGATACTTATTCACTGAATTATGCAAATTTAACAAGAAAACCGCATTTTTAGCAAAATTTGAAACAACTCAGTGAAAAATGATCACATCGAGCTCGGTAAAGTAGCATTTTAAAGATAACACTATACTTTCATGTGCATTTGGTCCCATTACGCTGCGATATCTGATGCACACCATGCACCATCGCAAACACGGACCTTTGATTATCAATTTTGCATCCTCTCACTTTATCATCCGCCATTTTGAAAAAAATGGCCGAGCATAATTGCCATTCAGATATTCTTAAAGAGGACGTTTCAAGCTTCATTTTGCATTTCTGCGCATACTTGTTCTCTTCATTATTTACCAAGTTATGATCATTTGAAATTTTGTAATTTTTTCCCAAATTTTTGGTACACCGGGTTTTTTGCGTTTTGGTGTATATATATATATATATGGATATTATATATATATTATATATATATATATATATACATATATAATGCATAAACATATATATTTGAAAGTAATTATTAAGCGAGGAAAAAATTATATATAGAGGGTGTGTCAGAACTTTGGGACACGGGCTCCGTAAGGACATAGAGCTATGTGAGAGGAACACGAAAGTCCTGTGCCATAATGTGAAAATCGTAATAGGTTTTTAATTATAACAGCGCAAAGTTAGGCGTTTTCCACACCCAGCGCGGCCTATAAACGCTCCGCGGCAACCTGTGTGCATAGCTGAGCGATAACGCGGCTTGCGCTGACCGTCGCGCGGCGTCAAAGAGCCAAGATGCCATCACGACAGTCAGCGCAACCTTGTATATATATATAAATAGTTAATGTATATATATAAATAGTTATAATAAAACAATGTATAGAATATAATGTATAATAAAACAATGTATAATTAAAAGAATGACATCATTAAAAAAAGTATAATTAAAGAATTATTGCAATAGATTTCATCCGTGAGGTGCTATTGCTGGTGCGTTTTTTTTAAAGTGGTTTCGTCAATAGGCTAATTTCACTAAATAACAAAGACGAAATACGATAAAATGTATGGCTCGGCAGGAAAACAAAACTTTAGAACAAAGAGTACGCCGAAGAGGCAAAATTGCGTACGAATCTCTAAGACGTAGATAAGACGAATGATACAATGAGTAACAGAGATTTTAAAACCTCACTGACTTATTTGTTCAAAAAAGCCGTTTTTCAAACTTATCATTGCTTTTGCGGCATCGATGACTATAGCCGAACATTTGGAGAAATCGATGTCAAACTTTTATAGAATTTGGCTAACAGTCTTAAAGATCTTAATACCCGTTGTTCTCCCGTGTAATGATACAAAGTCTAAGAACTCCTCGACATATGAAAAATCGTTTTACATATGATTTGAATAAAAATACATAGTTGACTCACATGCCGATATCCGTGTTCTCATCAATATAGAATGAATAATACGAATAATACGAATAAGACGCTAATGAATATTTTAATTTCTCTTCTAAAGATGAATTTGTGAATCATCTATCTATTTTACAAATTTTACAGATTTAATGGAATGCTTGTAGCTTCTAAAGTTACCAAATCTCCAAACGATTTGACCGCTGCGATGAGCCATTTCTTCCTTTGTAAATTTTTCTTTGCTAAAGAATTTGGAATTTTTTGCAATGAAATTTGATATCGCATATGACGCGATAAGGGTTTTCGTTGAACATTGAAAATTCTCGACACTCATATTACGACTTTCTTCATGAACCAATTTTAATCCTTCAAATATATTACGTTTCTCCTTATCCACATAGTTTGAATATTCTATCTACTTATACACTTTATCTACAAACACGCACTAGACCTTTAACGTGTTCAATGTTGCTTGGACAGACTTCTGTTACTGACTGATATGCAATTGTTTTACGGTCTGTCTGTTTCCACAATCTGTACGAGAGTCTGTTCGTTAAAGGTCTCTTGCGAGAATACAGACAGTTTGGCAATTTTATCTCAAGTTTTACTGTGATTTTGTGTCTCTGCTTTGATGTAGTCTTCTGGCTGGATTTCTCTGGATAGGATAGGAACAATGGATAGGAATCAAAAGCTCGAGCAAACTTTAAATAAGGTATGGGAGAAAATTTTCTTCGCTTATATTTCCGATAGCGTCATCTGTCTTTTGTGTGGTTTTTAACCATCGATTATTAAAAAATATTCCCTTTATAGACATTATAATATTTAACATTTTCAGGAGTATTCAAAATATGTGGACGAGGAGAAACAAAATATAATTGAGGCATTAAAATCAGTTTATAAAGAAGGTCGCGAATATTCCATCTTTAAATGTCGAGAATATTCCATCTTCTACGAAAGCCCTTACCGCGTCGTATGCAATATCACATCTCATCGCAAAAGAATCCAAGCCGTTTAGTGAAGGGGAATTTGTAAAGGAATGCCTCATCGCAGTAGTCGAATCGTTTGGAGATTTGATAACTTTAGAAGAAGCTGCAAGCATTCCTTTAAATTGTAAAATCGTGAAATCACGGATTAATGATATTGCGTTATTTTTAGAGGAGAGATTAAAATTTTTATTAGCGTCTTGTTCTTATTATTCTTTATGTCTCGATGAAAGCACCGATAATCGACATGTGAGTCAACTGAGTACTTTTGCTCAAATCGTACAAAACGATTTTTTATATGTCGAGGAGCTTTTAGATTTTGTATCATTGCATAGAACAACAGGTGCAGAGATCTTCAAGGCTGTTAGCTAATGTCTACAAAAGTTTGACATCGATTTCTCCAAATGTTCGACTGTAGTCACCAATGGCGCAAAAGCAATGATAGGTTTAAAAAACGAGTTCTTCGGACATTTGAAGCAGCGAAAGTTCAAATTCCCTGTTATTCATTGTATAATTCATCAAGAAGCGTTATGTGGGAAAGATATTAAACTAAGTAGCGCCATGAAAACGGTCACAAAAATTATTAATTTAATTAAAGGTAGCCAAAAATTTCTTTCTCATCGTAAATTCCAACACTTTCTCGAAGAGCATAACGCAAGCTACACAGATGTCCCTTTATATTATGAGTGCAATGGCTCAGTGCAGGAAAATGTCTTGAAAAATTCTTCGCAATAAGAAAGGAGATATTCCTTTTTTTGCAAGACGAATATCCCATAAAATTGGACGAATTTAGATTTTCTTCGAAGATTTAGACTCGCTTAGCGAGCTTGCTTTAATAACTGATTTAACAAATCATTTAAATATTCTAAATTTAAAGCTGCAAAAGTCCAATCAAACAATTACGTAATTAGTTAGTTGTATCGATGCTTTCCGCAGAAAATTGTTGCTTCTTAAAAATCAGTTGCAAGGTAATGTTCTTAACTTTTTCCCTTCTTGTCAAATTCTCTTTGAAGAACACGGCACAAATTGCAATTTTCCAAAGCAACTGAATATTATTCAATCTTTAATTGATCAATTTGATAGGCGTTTTTCTGACTTTGAAAGTTTAAGACAAGATTTAATCCTCTTTAGCAATCCTCTTACCGCGCAAATCGAGGAACAAAGCCTATTTCTTCAGGAAGAATTGTATGATTTGCAATGCGATATTTCTTTGAAATCCCGATTAGAAAAGGAGACCGAGTTTTTCAAAATTTTAGATTGTTCATCTTATCCACGTCTTAGAGATTTTGGTCTCCGAATTTTCTTTATATTTGGGTCCACATATTTATGCGAATGCTCCTTCTCAAGAATGAAATTGACAAAAACGGATAAACGTTCTTCTCTAAATGATACATCACTTTCTTCGTTGATGCGAGCTAGTTCTTTTAAAATGTCTGTGGATATATCATCCATAGTAGAGTCTAAACGACCCAAGACATTCTAGTTTATTTCTTCTTAAATGATCATTTACCTCTTTTCATTTAGTTTTCCTGCCGAGACGTATATTTTATCGTATTTTGTCTTCATTATTTAGTAGAATAGGCCTATTTGGGAAACCGCTTAAAAAAAAACGCAACAGCAATAGTACCTCATGGGTGATGTGGAAATCTATTATAATAGTTTTTTAATTATACTTTTTTAATGATGTCATTCTTTTAATTATACATTGTAATTCATTATTAGGAGTACAAATAAGTTTCCGCCTATTTCTTTCTATCAAAATCATTTTTTATCAAAAATTAGGAATTTATTGTGAAAGAACGGTACATTACGTTTTGTTCAAAGTATTGTCCATTACTAGCTACTACTTTTTCCCATTTTTCTGGCAGCATTCGGATACTACGTCGGAAGAACTCTTCATCTTTTGAGACTATCCACGAATCGACCCAATTTTTAGTATCTTCATATGATGTAAAGCGCTGCTTAGACAGGCCATGTGCCATCGACCGGAACAAGTAACAATCGGAAGGGGCAATGTCTGGTGAATATGGCGGGTGGGATAGGACTTCCCAATTAAGTGTTTTCAAATAGGTTTTGACCTGTTTTGCAACATGTGGCTGACTGTTGTCATGTAGGGAAATAATTTTGTCGTGTCTGGAGTAGTAATGGGCGCGTTTTTCCTTGAGTACTCGGCTCAATCTCATTAATTGTATTCGATAGAGAGCTCCAGTAATGGTTTCGCTCGGTTTGAGCAACTCATAATACACGACACCAAGCTGATCCCACCAAATACACAGCATGAGTTTTTTTCCATGAATATTCGGTTTGGCTGTCGATGTTGAAGCATGGCCAGGTGGTCCCCATGATTTTCTCTTCTTTGGGTTATCGTAGTGGATCCATTTTTCATCACCAGTGACTATACGATGCAAAAAACCCTTTCTTTTATGCCTGGGAAAGCAGCATTTCACACGTGCAAAATCGGCGTTCAACGTCTCTCGGCTTCAGTTCATATGGAACCCAATTTCCTTGTTTTTTAATCATTCCTAACGATTTTAAACGATGTGAAATTGCTTGTTGAGTCACTTCTAATGTAAGTGCAAGTTTTTCTTGCGTTTGGCACGAATCTTCCTCCAATAATGCTTCCAATTCCGTTTCTTCGTACACTTTCGGCCTTCCATTACGTTTTTTGTCGTCCACGTTAAACTCACCGTTTTTAAACTTTTGAAACCACTCACGACAACTTCTCTCACTTAAAGCAGTCTCACCACATGTTTCTACAAGCAATCGATGCGCCTCAGCTGCAGATTTCTTCAAATTAAGGAAGTAAATCAAAAGTTCCCGCAAATAATGCTTATTCGGCACAAAACTTGATATTTTCGCACGAAAAAGGTATGTGATGCTGATACGGAGTCACTAGTACTTCAAGGTTATGTTGTTATCAGATGTTCAAACTTACGATATTACGTTTTATATCTGACAATTTCAACATAACTTTCTAGAGGGGCCATATTTTGTCAAACGGCGGAAACTTATTTGTACTCCTAATATTTAAATATATATATAATTTTTTCCTCGCTTAATAATTACTTTCAAATATATATGTTTATGCGTTATACAGGGTTCTCAAAAAGTCTTCGAACGATAAAATATCTCTAAAACAATCAGTTTTTGGAAAAAATGTTTCAGGCAAAAGTTGTAAGGTTTAAAATGGTCTATTTACTGATCTTATCAGTTTGACCTTGGCTAGCGTCAACAAGGTCAGGGCAAAGTCACATTGAACTTTTCAAATAGAACGCCCTACTTTTCTTGGCATATTCTTATAACGTATTTGAAGAGCTTTCCAAAACACTACAACAAAGTATTTTTTTGTTAAGTACATCCGAGTTATGAAGCTTCAAAGTTACAGTATCGTCGGCATTAGCATTACCCAAGGTGTAGCGCGTGGAGGTTGCACGATCAGATTTACACCTATTGTGTGTGTGTGTGTGTGCGTGTGTGTGCGTGCGTGTGTGCGTGTGCGTGCGTGTGTGCGTGTGCGTGTCGTGTGTATGTGTGTGTGTGTGTGCGTGTGTGTGTGTGCGTGTGTGTGTGTGCGTACGTGTGCGTGTGTGTGTGTGTGTGTGTGCGCGCGTCTGCGCATTATGTAATAGAAGCAAGGACCCCACGGTTCGTCAATCTCGTAGTATTTCATGACTCCAAACCTCATTGTCAAATGATAGAAGGAAGACAATTTGAACATTTAATTAATTGAAAAATGTTGCACATCTTAAAAGATGAGATAAAGTCACTTTACACAACAGAAAGGGTTTGGAGTCATGAAATACTACGAGAGTGACGAAACGTGGGGTCCATGTTTCTGGTACATAACACGTAGACGCACATACACACACACACACACGCACACGCACGCACACACACACACGCACACACGCGCACACACACACACGCACACACACGCACACACACACACACACACATATACACATACACAATAGGTGTAAATCTGATCGTGCAACCTCCACGCGCTATGCCTTGGGTAATGCTAATGCCGACGGTACTGTAACTTTGAAGCTTCATAACTCGGGATATACTTAACAAAAAATACTTTGTTGTAGTGTTTTGGAAAGCTCTTCAAATACGTTATAAGAATATGCCAAGAAAAGTAGGGCGTTCCATTTGAAAAGTTCAAGGTGACTTTGCCCTGACCTTGTTGACGCTAGCCAAGGTCAAACTGACAAGATCAGTAAATAGATCATTTTAAAGACCATTTTAAACCTTACAACTTTTGCCTGAAACATTTTTTCCAAAAACTGATTGTTTTTGAGATATTTTATCGTTCAAAGACTTTTTGAGAACCCTATATACAAGGTGTCCCATAATTGTAGAACACGAACACCATAGCGGCATAGAGCTAAGCGGGAAGAACAGAAAAGTTCTTTTTCATTTAGCGATATCTCACATAGTTTTTTAGTAATAACCGCGTAAAGTTTGGCGTTTGTCACGCTCAGAGCGGTCTATGGATGCTCCGCGGCAAGCTGTATGTGTAGGGGCTGAGCGATAACGCGGCTCACGCTGACCATCGCGCGGCGTCAAAGCGCCAAGATGCCATCGCGATAGCGCGAGACGCGTTATTGCTCAGCTCCTACGCATACAGCTCGCCGCGGAGCGTGTATAGGTCGCGATGGGTGTGACAAACGCCAAACTTTACGCGGTTATTACTAAAAGATTATGTGAGATATTGCTAAATGAAAAAGGACTTTTTTGTTCCTCTCGCTTAGCTCTATGCCGCTATGGAGTTCGTGTTCTACAATTATGGGACACCCTGTATGTATGTGTGTATGTATATACAGGGTGAGTCAATTAAAGTGTTATAGACTTATATCTTGGAAATGAATAATTTTAGAGAAAAATGTTTCAGACAAAATTTGTATAGTGTCAAATGGGACATAAGAAGGTATCATTGGTTAGACCTTGATTAGCCATTTGAAGGTTACGTGAAGGTCACCAACAATTTTTCAAATAGAACGCCCTACTTTTTTTGTCATATTCTTATAACGTATTTCAAGAGCTTTCCAAAACACTACAACAAAGTATTTTCTTGTTAAGTACATCCCGAGTTATGAAGCTTCAAATTTACAGTATCGTCGGCATTAGCATTACCCAAGGTGTACCGCATGGAGGTTGCACGATCGGATTTACACCTCTTGTGTGTGTGTACGCGTGCGCGCGTGTGTGTGTGTATATGTGCGTGTTCGCACGCACACACACATACACACACACATACAAAGAGGTGTAAATCCGACCGTACAACCTCCACGCGGTACACCTTGGATAATGCAAATGCCGGCGGTACTGCAACTTTGAAGCTTCATAACTCTGGATGTACTTAACAAAAAGATACTTTGTTGTAGTGTTTTGGAAAGCTCTTGAAATACGTTATAAGAATATGCCAAAAAAGTAGGGCATTCCATTTGAAAAATTGTTGGTGACCTTCACGTAACCTTCAAATGGCTAATCAAGGTCTAATCAGTGATACCTTCTTATGTCCCATTTAATACCATACAACTTTTGTCTGAAACATTTTTCTCTAAAATTATTCATTTCCAAGATATAAGTCTGTAACACTTTAATTGACTCACCCTGTATACGCATACATGGTATATATATATATATATATATATATATATATATACAGGGTGCACGATTTATCTGAAGACATTGAAATATCTCGAGAACTATGCATTGGATAAAAAAAAGTGGTTAATGAAAGTTGTTAGTCTCGAAGGGGGACATCCAATGATACCAAACTAGACCTCCCACCCCACCCCCTGGGGGTGGGGGTTGGGGCAACTTTGAAATCTGAAATGGAAACCCCCATTTTTTATTGCAGATACGGATTCTATGCCACAAAATACGTAAATTTTGTTCGAAACCTTTTTTTTGATTCGTGATAGATGGCGCTGTAATCGCAAAAAATTATATTTTCCGCAATTCTCCAGAAATGATCATTGGATTGAGAAATAAAAAATACCTGTTCAATATTTTTAAAGAACATAATAAAAGTTATTCCCCCCATCCTCTCGGGGTAGGGTGGGTGATAACGTTCAAATCTCAAATGGGGACCCACATTTTTCTTTGCAGAATTAGATTGTACGTGAAATTTTTATTGAAACAATTTTTTTCATTCGTAATAGATAGCATTGCACTGCCTTTTATAATAAGCCGTAATTCGCCATACACCCACAGTGGCGCGTCGAGCAGTTCCCTCTTCGATTCGGGTTTCCATCTGAGATTTGAACGTTACCACCCACCCTACCCCGAGAGGATGGGGGGGGATAATTTTTATTATGTTTTTTAAAAATATTGAACAGGTATTTTTTATTTCTCAATCCAATGATGATTTCTGGAGAATTGTGGAAAATATAATTTTTTGCGATTACAGTGCCATCTATCACGAATAAAAAAAAAAGTTTCGGACAAAATTTACGTATTTTGTGGCGTAGAATCCGTATCTGCAATAAAAAATGGAGATTTCCATTTCAGATTTTAAAGTTGCCCCAACCCCCACCCCCAGGGGGTGGGGTGGGAGGTTCGAGTTTGGTATTATTGGATGTCCCCCTTCGAGACTAACAACTTTCATTAACCACTTTTTTTTATCCAATGCATAGTTCTCGAGATATTTCAATGTCTTCAGATAAATCGTGCACCCTGTATATATATATAATATATGTATATAAAAAATATATATATATATATTAAACACGTAAACATATATATTTTAAAGTGATTATTAAACGAGGAAATAATTTTAATGATAATGTGATGGACCAGCTGATTTCTTATACAGCGACGCCTGAGTGCACCGCAATCGTCGCCCTAGCCGTTGAACGCAAAGCGGTGCGAGAGGGACGGTAGGCGTCACCTACTGAATTTCGCCCGAAATGTGCAGATTGTGGCCAGCTTTGCTATAAACTTTTCCAGTCTTGCGTTAGTTGAGTGGACAGTCTTGCCTTAGTTGGCTGGACAATTGGCAATCTCGCTTTAGTTGACTGGACAGTCTCGCCTTAGTTGGTTGGACAGTCTTGCCTTAGTTGACTGGACAGTCTTGCCTTAGTTGGTTGGATAGTCTCGCCTTAGTTGGCTGGACAGTCTTGTCTTAGTTGACTGGATAGTCTCGCCTTAAATGTCTGGACAGTCTTGCCTTAGTTGACTGGACAGTCTTGCCTTATTTGGCTGGACAGTCTCGCTTTAGTTGGCTGGACAATTGGCGATCTCGCCTTCGTGAGCTAGATATCTTACCATAAAAAGCTTGATAATTTCGAAATGACTTACTTAAAGAGGGTAAAGTGGATAAGCCTTGAAAAGATCTGAAGAAGTGCTGCAAGAACTTATCTTGTAACTCGTAAAATGTTTAATGAAAAGCCATTAAGTTATAGCATTTTGGAAAGCCCTCGAGATAAGCTACAAGTATATGTAATGAAAAAATCTATTTAAGAAATTTAAGATGACCTTCACGTGACCTTGACAACGCTATGTAAAGTCATACTGATATTACTATGTAATGCGTTACTTGAAACCCTACAACTTTTGTCTGAAATATTTTTTCATAAAAATTATATTGGGTCTGGGAAAAAGTTCGTGGCGTTTTTTTCGTAAAATTCAACTGGTTTTCTTATAGTGTGAAAATGAATTTATTTAAACCAAATATGCTTCATTATTATCGACAATGTTTCGCCATTTTTCGGGTAGAGCCATGATGCCATCGGTGAAGAACTGTGGTTTTTGGTTGAAAAACTGAATCAAGTGGTTTTCACAGGCTTCTTTTGAAACCAGCTTAATTCCATTGAGAATGTTGTACAGAGATCAGAACAAGTGATAGTCAGAGGGTGCTATGTCTGGACTATACGGTGGATGCATCTAAACTTCCCAACCAAGCTCTCGCAATTTTTGACAGGTCATCAAAGAAGTGTGTGGTCGGGCGTTGTCATGATGGAAGACAACACCTTTCCTATTATTCAATTCGGGCCATTTTCTTTCAATTGCCTGGCGTAATCTCTCTAGTTGTCCACAATAGAGTTGAAAATCAATCGTCTGACCAACTGGAAGTAGCTCATGGTGAACGATTCCCTTCCAGTCCAACCACACACACAGCATCACCTTTTTCGGCGTCAATCCTGGCTTCGCGAACGCTTGTGACAGCTCACCATCCCTTATCCACGATCTTTTACGCTTCCGATTGTCGTACGTGATCCATTTTTCATCACCGGTTATGACACGTTTCAGAAATGGCTCGATTTCATTGCGTTTCAGTAGCTCATCGCAGATGTTAATTCGGTTTATCATGTTTTTCGCGCTCAACTCATGAGGAACCCATACATCGAGCTTCTTTTTGTAGCCAGCTTTGTGTAAATGGTTCAAAACAGTTTTGTGGTCAATGCCTAGCTCCATACCAATATCGACACTGCTGATATGCTTATCTTGCTTGACTTTTTCAAGAATTTCATTAGCTTTTTCGGTGATTGGACGACCAGAGCTTGACTCATCTTTCACATCAAAATTACCAGAACGAAAGCGAGCGAACCATTTCTGCGCAGTAGATTTTGATAAAGTACCTTCACCGTACATAGCACAAATTTTTTCATAAGCCTGCGCAGCGTTCTTCCCTTTGTCGTAATAATATTGCAAAATATAGCGCAATTTTTCATTACTTTTCTCCATTTTCAAACGCAAACAACTTTCCAACCACTGCACCAATTTCGATATTTATACACTCAAAGTAACGCTCGAAGTGTCACCTTTCCAACGAGCATTTAGTGTCGCTGCGATCTGTGTTACTTGAGTTATTTACAATTGACGCCATCTATCGGGAAAAACGCCACGAACTTTTTCCTAGACCTAATATTTTTCGATATACATTGTATTTCGGAGTTCCGGTATTTTTTCCTCACCCTGTATATAAAATTTATAATTTATTTACTATTTATTATCGTATAAAAATAAACCATTTTCTGTGAGAATTTCTCAGAATACAATACTTTTTATATCTAATGTCAGAATATTTTCATAAATTACAAATAGATTTAATCTTGTATACAAACCATATGTCCATAACGCAACACATGTTTCTTTAATGGTCAATATGTTCAATTGGCAAACAACATTCGAGGTGATAAATATTGCCTGTTGCTTTTAAAATGTCTATTGCATAGACTGCAATAACATAAAATACGACGACGACAAACGCATCACCTTGAGTAAAAATTTGTTTATTCTCTATCAATAAGGAACATTTACACATATGTATTCACATACACGTCCAATAATTGTACTCACTGCGTTGAAATTCATGTAAGACATTATAATAATCTTGCCAGCAGTTACTTGCGACGGTTTTATACTTCTTAACATGATCATTATTAAGAGCTTTCTTGCTGCATTCGGCATTTCATACCATTGCGCGTTATATCTGTAAGTATGTGGATTAATATTATCAATTGTCTCAAATGATCGAATTTTTCGAATAATCGATGTGCAGCGAACAGTTAACTTGATTTGAATTTCAATTTTAAAAATGTGTAACCTATTATTACATCAAACGTACGCAGCTTCGTACACCTTTTCGCTGTAATCTATAATTTTCTGACCTTGCCAGTTCTCAAAGAACGCGTTAAGAACAGATCCGCTAAAATAAATACAATGACGTAAAACGCGGCTCATGCTTTCCGCATTTGTTATCACCTGAAAAAACATGACCTGAATACAACTTGACAACTCAATGAAGTCGTTGCATATTGATATATATTCGAAATACTATAGATATATACCTGAAATCCTACGATACTGATAATAGTAATGATACAACCCATATGCATGAGGAGCGGTAGCCTGAATAACGACTCTAGGATATCAATGAATCTATCACAATAAATAGAAACGTCTTAATTTATAATTCGCGTATTATTAACTTATTATTACTATTTATGAAAGTAACAAGAGATCGTAGATACTAACTGTATCGCTTCAGAATGTCTTCGAATACAGTAAGCAATAATCGAGTAAGATCTGTTGTTCTTCGAGTGTTTCATATATGTTGTCATCAATCCATCAACATTGCCTTCAAATTCGAATGAATTCTCCAAGGTATATCTAAGATATCATATGTTTTAGAAGTAAGGAAATTGAAATTATGACATTAGTTCCCAAAAGCTACCATCAAAGAAAATCACGTTAATGCTATCATGAAATTTCATTCCAGTATATTTTTTTTATTTTAGAGATTAAAGAAATAAATACAATTAAATATTCTATTATTATTGAATATCAGATGAGAAATAGAGAATTTATTATTTGCAGCAAATAATTTAACATTTAATAAGATCAAAAAAATTTTCGCATGAGGTGGAATTTCACTCATGGCAGTCTCTAATTCTTAAATGACACAGGAATTTAGCCGCTAATTGAAAAAAAAGCACTGACACATCTATATTTCACACATGTATTATGCGTATTACTACCTTAAGGCTGCGAGTAAACCACAGCAATGTTGCACAAACGTCATATACAGGACGTCGACCGCGACTAAAAATATCATGTACGATATTTCGCACATGGCCGTGTGTAGGAAAATCGGAACAAAATAAGTATCCAAGTCGACCATGTAATTAACGCGATACGGTACTCCAGCTTGGGCATCTACGATATTTGTTGATCCATCGAATTTCTTGTTGACTCCCGTGTGGATAAACTTAGTCAATAGAGTCGCGGATAGGAAGAAGGGAGAATGACCGAGCAACACGACTGATTAATATATGAATTCGTTAAGCCACTTTCGCCAAAAGTATGTGAAAACATTTATGCAAATGATGTCAAAATATCTATATTTTCACGATGTATATGTACATGAAGTATATACTCACTTGTATACGCACAGCTGAATTTACGTCCGTTTATTGCGTAAGAATGCAAAATTTTATTTTCATTATCCGATTTTGGAGAATACCAATATCGTTCCATTTGAATCAAAAGATACTTGATCTGCAGTCACACAATTCAATAATAGGTAACATTCGATATAAAATTCGTTCTCTTTTGGATAATATATGGTTTTAATATAATCACATTGGTCGACTGAGCTTGCGTTATTCTTATTTACACACCTTGGGTAATGTATATATCAAGCAGATTACTTTAGATACACAAAGAACACTTAAAACTAATAGCGGCAAGCAATCGATCACTTCGAAAGAATCTGTCCAAACTTCAATCATACCCAACACCTAAATTCATCACAATTACATTATACAGTTTCGTGACAAATGCATAATAGATTATTTAACTTTATATGATACGTATTAATCTTTTGTTCTTGTTTTGCATTATCAGCACATCAATCATCTAATGAAAATGATTCATTTCAACACGTTGACTGCCCTACTAATTTCGATCGATGATTTCAAAGCTTATTTAAAGTTTGCTTTATTCATGATATATAAATAAATATGATCGATGATATATATATTATCTAGATTATTTTCATCTCTATTGAAGATATTTAATTTATTTGTACAGATTTAATTATATAAATTTAAGGTTACATTTAATTTGTAAATGAATCGTATTATAATATTACAATGAAAATCATCAGTGAGCTGTTCATGGCAGTTAACGTATTAACCCTTTAGGTCATAGTGGAATGCACGTTGTTCCACATAAATTATCATCATATTTAGTGATTTTAACTAGCTTCTAGACAGTCACAGTCGACTATATTATTACTATATTATGGTGCTGAATAATTAGTGAAAATTTAAATACTTTCCCACTGTGTACCTGGAATATCAATCCGGATGCGATTAATAATAAGAATCCGAAATAAATTGCATATCGCTTTGTTACGCTGTGAAAGGGCCACAGGCCGATAGTCCCCAGCAAAACACGAATAATATTGTAATGCGACTCTTGAAAGAACTTATCGATACTATCCATCTTCTCTCTTGCCTCTATCACTGTCGCTTTATAAAAGTAAAACTCGTATGTCTCGAGTTCCGAGTCACGTCAGTCGCTTATAAAAAATTCCGTTTCAACGTTGATTACCGTGTATCGCGGTGTGCACGCTCACATTGCCATTAGAGTTAGAGCTACAAAAATGTACGAAAGAAATCCTTTCGTAATTGATAGCGACAGTCAGTATCTATTATAGTCCGGGTTGGTTTTTGCTTAAGGGGACTAGAGGGTCAGATTACTGAAAAATCGTACTTGTTTTTGATAATGATTTTGTGACGAATTGAATAAATGTGCAAGAATGAAAATTTTACATATATTTATATAATATATGAAGAGTAGAAAAATTTTGTTTTTAAAAAAATATTCATATAAATATACGTCCATTTAAATTTTAAACGCGTTTTTCTCGAAATTTTATTGTTCAACTTTTTGCAATGATTTCTCCAAAACTGAGCTTCGTACCGATTTGAAATTTTAAAGCAATAATATTTGTTCATATGGCTCTCAGGTGAATCATGGACAACTCCGTCAAAATATTTCATTTCGAGATATTAATTTTTTTATTGTAAAAGAACTGAAAAATTTCAATTTTTTCCTAATAATAACTGCCATTTTGTTAATTTTGTTCGATTCTTTTTCTAGTGGTTCACCGAATATTAATAAGCCTCCTTAAGATTTCTAGCTAAAATTCACTTTGATTGGACCACCGAAAGCCGAGATATTACTGCAAAAACGATAACTTGAAAAAAAAGCAGAGTATATTTCAGCTATATATATCATATATTTATACGAGTATTCGTTAATAAACAAAATTTTTCTACTTTTCATATGTTGTATAAATATAGCTAAAATTTTCATTCTTGCACATTTATTCAGTTCGTCACAAAACATTATCAAAAATAAGCACGATTTTTCAGCAATCTGACCCTCCAGTCCCCTTAATTGTCGCCGCAAAGTTGTCCAGTGGAAATTGCACGGTATAGTACGTTCGCAGATTTTATGAAAGTCTCCATTGGAAAACCGTTTAAGTCCGAATTATTTTAAAGATATCGTGCTGTATGAATATACAACCCATAATGGTTGCAATTGTATTAGAAAAAGACAAGTCTCGGGAAATATGACACACACAATGAAAATCGTTGCAATCGAGTTGTTTGACGTAAAACCGCTCATCAAATTTTCGACTTTACAGAGTAGTTTTTACAGCGAAAATTACATTGTTTATGATTGAGATACGTTGACCATACATTATAAAATTTGTTAAAAGGCTTAAATTTTACAAGAATTGTTATAAGAAAGCAAAATTATTATTAGGATTATTAACTATATTATATGAAAATTCTGACTATTAAAAAATATTCTATTTGATATTATCTAGAGAAAAGCACATAATATAGTTCGTTAGAAATCGTTAGACAATTATCGTATACTTTAAGCCTTTTTTGCACCTGAAATTCCACAATGCTTATAATAAAGATGATATAAGTTAGGAGTACAATTAGGAGTATGATTTACTTTTGAGGGTTTTTTCTCAAAAACTGGTCCACTTAAACAAGCAAAAACTGCTTTGCATCCACAATCTGACAGTCAAGTTGAGCGCCAGCAAAGAATAATATTAAGTTATTTAGCAAAATTCATTTCTGAAAATCAAAAAGATTGGGATAGATGGATTCCTATGTGTCTTTTAGCTTATCGTTCTGCAAAACATGAGACAATGAAATTTACTCCGGCAGAGCTTTATTTTGCTCGAAACCTTAGAATTCCTTTAGATCTCCTTCGTGGAACTTCTCCTGACAATGAGGAAAATTTGTCAGAGGAAACTTATGTCCCTCAGTTAAAAAACAAGTTAGATTTTATTCATAAAATGGCACGAAATTCTTTATCACTAAAGTCTGAAAAGGGTAAACCTTTTCATGATAAAAAGGCATGAGATATTATTTTCTCAATTGGTCAAAAGGTTTGGTTGTTTAATCCACAACGGAAGAAAGGAAGAACTCCCAAACTTCAAAAAAATTGGGAAGGACCTTATGAAGTAATTAAAAGGTTGAGTGACGTTGTATACTGTATCCAAATGTCTCCGAAGCATAAAAAGAAAATAGTTCATGCAGATAGATTAGCATTTTACAAAGAAAGAGGAATTGAGAATTAGGAAAGGATATATCCGATACCCGTGAAACTTATTCAATTTTTTTTTTTGAAAAAGATACGCTCCTTTATTTTTGTTTGTTTCAGGGGAAAATATTACTAAGAAGGCGCAAGATTTAAATTCGAAAGGAACGGTTGTAACATCAACGAGAAGATTTTAAGAAGACTGCCTCCCCCACGGTTTTTGATCGTGGCTTTTCCGTGGGGCTTTGGGCGAATGCCGAGGCAGAGACTCGGGGTATTCTTCAAAAGAACGTTGGGTCCACGGTAGTTTCCTCCCCCCTTATCCAAAGAGGAGCCAAGGAGGAAACGGAACAACAAGCGGATCGTTTTAGAAAGGTCCTGGAGACTGATCACCTCCTAGAGGACGGGGATAGAGATAATGTTCTGAAGGCGAAGAGTCAAGATATTCAGAATCTTTGATTGAGATCAGGAATTCATGGAGTCCGGTAACTTGTAGCAGCAGCTCAGGGTAGGACAAGAGTCATGAAGATCTCTGGAGCCAAGGAAGAGGATGACCTTGCCTAAGAGAATTGTCGGGACGACAATTTTTCGAAGAGGGGGAGCAGTGTTGTGTCCGAGCCACAAGGTTTGTGGCGGCGTCCGTTGTCCGTGAGCCTTAGGCATCTGATTTTGACAACTGAACAGATTGTCTGGACGACGGAAAATCAATAAGAAATAAACAGCAGCTGACAGAGAGTCTTTGACCAGCTGTCATCGTAGACAGACGCGAGAATTGTAGATCAGAGAATTATTCTTGTTTAAAGCTTGAGTGAGCTGCGCTGTATATAGAAAAGCTTGTTATTCTTACGCGAGTGTTTTCATTTACCTGAGTGCAAGCGCGAGTGCGAGAGTGAGCGCAACAGTATTAAGAAACAATAACCGTGATCGGAATGTCTTCGATAAAACTGACATTAGTGCCATCTCTCAAAACTAAACCATACTTCTAATATATACAAAAAAAGAAGTAGCACGAATAATGATCCTAGAATATCAATAAATCTATCTATCTATAATAATAAAACATAAATATTTTAATTTATTATATGTTACTATTCATGAAAATAGTTGCAAAGAGAGTATACTAATTGTATTGTCTTAGAATGTCTTTGAATACTATGAGCAATGACCAAATAAGTTCTACTCTTCTTTGTGAATATTTTCATCAAATTGCCAACATTATGAGTAAGTTCTAGTACATCTTCCAAACACATTTGAAAAGAAGCAAATAAACGTGCAAAATCAGAGGCAAAAATCAATTTGCATCCTGAGAAGTTGATGATTTTATTTGGTGGGATTGCAAAGCAATAATTCATTTTCATTTTGAACTACTTCCCGTTGACCAAACGATTATTTCTGACATATACTGTCAAGAATTAAACAATTTAACGATAGCAATACAAAAGAAACGTCCAATAATGACCAATTACAAGAGAGTCGTCTTTCACTCCGACAACGCAAAAGCATACACCGCAAAACAGACTTTGCGCAAATTAAAGGAACTAAAGTGGGATGTTATATCCATTGTATTTTTTTGATATCGCATTACAACATTATCAATTGTTTTGATTATTGACGAACGATTTGAATTGGAAAAAAATCGCATCTTTGGAAAAATCACTTTTCAGATCAAAAATCACTTTTCTTCTTTTTCTAATATAGGACCGAGGTTATTATATTATCAATACGTATCCGAATTCATATGCTACCAGAATATTGGAAAAAGATTGTAGGAAACGATAACGATTATATCATTGATTGATAAAAAAGTTTTATTTATCAAATTACTGCTTGATTTTGAGAGAAATTAGTTACAAATCTTACACTTAACTAATACATACAATATATGTGGTGTTTCAAACCACCCGATCACCCAATTTTTCGTAAACGCGACATTTTAGAGAAAAATGTTTCAGGCAAAAGTTGTGGGGTTTTAAATTACGCATCAGAGAGTGGTATTAGTAGGACTTTGAATAGCGTTTTCAAGGTCACGTGAAAGTTACCTTCAATCTTTTTAATGGAACCCCCATTCAATGGAATTCAATGGACCCCTTCAATGAAACCCTATTTTGTATTGCATATTCTTATAGTTTATCTCAAGAGCTTTGCGAAAAAGCTCTTGAGAAAAACACTATAATAAATTATTTTTCATTAGATATTTTTCGAGTTATGAGGCCTGAAAGTTAGAGTACTGCTGGCATTAGCATTACCCAAGGTGTACCGCGTGGAAGTTGCACGGTCGGATTTACACCTTTGTTGGTGTGTGCGTACATGCGTGTGTGTGTGTGTGTATATGTGTGTGTCACAGCAAAGATAAGGACCTCATGGTTTGTCACGATTTGTCACCGTAGTATTTATCAACTTCAAATCTTCTTTGTGTGTGTGTGTGTGTGTGTGATTCGAGAATACGCGATTTTATTTGTTCTCTGCATGCTGATAAATTTCTTCGTACAATAAATAATTTCAAGATAAGAGTATTTGCTTGCATTGAAGTAAACGATGAACATTTCGAACATAAAGCCTAATCACATACACACACGCACACACACGCACAGCAGCAGAGAGGGTTTGAAGTCGATAAATACTACGAGAGTGACGAACCGTGGCGTCCTTATCTCTGTTGTGACACATACATACACACACGCACACAATAAAGGTATAAATCCGACCGTGTAACGTTCACACGGTACACCTTAGGTAATGCTAATGCCGGAGGTATTCTAACTTTCAGTCCTTATAATTCAAAAAGTACTTAATAGAAAAATAATTTATTATAGTATTTTGCAAAGCTTTCGAGATAAAATACAAGAATATGTAATGAAAAATGAGGGGTTTCATTTAAAAAATTGAAGGTAACCTTCACGTGACCTTGAAAACGCTATTCGAGGTCATACTAATACCACACTGATGCGTCACTTAAAACCTATAACTTTTGTCTGAAACATTTTTCTCTCAAATGTTACGTTTACGAAAAAATCAGGTGATCCGGGTGGTCTGAAACTCCTTATACACACATGGCCGTGTGAATATAAATCGGAATGAAATAAGTATCTAGGTCAACCAAATAATTAGAGCAATATGATACTCCTCATTGAGCATCTAAAACTTTAGCTACTTTTTCGAATTTGTGGTCAGATCCTTCATAGATGAACTTGTTTAGCAGAGACATGAATAGAAAAATAATCGGAATCAATAATAAGTGCAATCACATATTTTTTCATTTCTCCAATCTAGGTATACACATTCGTACAGATTAATATGTCATTCTTATTTATGTATCTTTGGTAATGTATATTCTAAACATATCACTTTAGATAGATTTTTTACTTAATAATATACAAATCTTATTTAAAAGCACAAATAATACATACATAACGCTATAGGTATTTACTAATATATGAGTTAACTGTTGTTAAATCGTAGTACACATAACATCCTGTGTGATAAATATCCTCGATTATGCTCGAAACTTTTTACTGCATAGATCGTAGTAGCATTAAGTATGAGGATGATGCTCGCATTACCTTAAAGAAAACTTTTTAGGTCTCGTGGGAAAAAATGTGCGTGCGCGCACACACACATATAAAGACACATATTTGCATATATTATATTAGATTTTTGTGAAAATATCTTTTTAAACATTCATTTTTTTGTAACAATTACAAAATAGCAATGTGCAATGTTCAATCAAAATAATTATTATCATAAATAGTAATTTTTTGCCATTTTTCAGATAACTGGCTGATTTATATTTATAAAATGACTCATCTTCTGATCAAATTAAAAAAAAAATTATGCATTATTTGCCATTATGATTCTATTATTGCTGCACTATTTCTTTTTGATAACGATTTGATACCACCGTTACTTATTTTTATGTATAACAAAAAAGTAACGATATTACATTTTATTTTGTAACGAGTAACGAAATTGATTGGCCGTTACTTTTATCATTACTTTTTTAATATTCAGTGATTAGAAACAGACATTAGAAATATTTCGTTTCTATTGTTCCATTTTTAGCATGTCATTTAAAACTATACACAGGGTTTGGAGCAGGGCACAAAAATATAATTTTGACCTTTTCGTAGAGGTCGTTTTTTAAGATACCTCCAAAATTAACTGTTATTTATTTAAATAGAATTCTCTACTATTTATTGCATATTTAGTTTATTTCGGAAACTTGATAAAAAACTACACTAAAACATTTTTTCATTAGGTACTTTGCGAGGTATGATGCTCAAAAGCTGTAGTACTGTCGGCATTAATATTATTCAAGATGTACCGCATCGAGGTTGCACGGTCGGATTTGCACTTCTAACATGTATGTGTATGCGCGCATATTTTAAATAAACGTTAATTATTTAGACCCCCATTGAAACAATGTCAAGTTTTATTTCTGCGTCTATTGTTGCTTTGGGTACTGACATCGAAGATAGCCGCGGTCAACACAATTGATTGGCTCACGTAATATTCATGTTTAGTAGTATATCAAGGCGGGTTCCAACCCAAATTGCAAAATATTTATGCAAAGTCCGTTCTTTATTAATTAAATATTTTTATTAATATTTCGCCCCTTTCCCAGAATTTTTTGCTTCTATGGACAAAATGGCGGCCGTGACGTCACGCATATGTCCAGAGAAAAATGTGGCGGGATATTGCTAGACTAGAACTTGGGCCCTCATTGTTATCCAACGCTCCAACCTTCTAGACCACCGTCGCCTATACCTTGCTAGTAGACATCTAATGAAGGTTCTCAAAGTGTGTATGATGATGTCACGCATACGTCAAAAGAAAAAAATAAGTCGAGACCGAGCCTGACTCAAACCTGGACTCTTCGTTTACTGCGTAACAGACTTACTACCTAGACTACCGTAGACTTTTGCCAGCGGGCATGCAGTGAAGTTTCTCAAAGTACGTATGATGACGTCACAATACGTCAAAGAAAAAAATAAGTTGGTATCAAGATTCGAACTTAAAACTTTCGTTTACTATGCAATGGCCCTACCACCTACACCATCGTAGACTCGCAGATGCATAGTGAAGTATCTTATGGTGTGTGATGACGTCACGCATACGACGAAAGAAAAAAATAAGTCTAAACTAGGCCAAACTCGAACCTGGACTTCGTTTACTGTACAATGGTCCTACCATTTAGATCACCGTAGGCTCTTGTTAGGGAGCGCGCAGTAAAGCTTTTCAAACTGTGTATTATAATAACGGACAGAGTTGGAGAGACATAGTCTTCATCTGCAGTTTTTCAGCGACTACTATCAAAACATATATTGAACCATTATTGAACATCTATCGAACGTTTATTGTAGCATATCGAACCACTATTAAACATGTATTAAATATCTACCATATCATATCGAACCACTGTCAAATGCCTATCGAACGTTTTTGGAACATCTAATAAGCATCATATCGTAAATAAAGTACTGTATTTTTATCATCGCTCATACTTGCATAGATACTTCTTAAAAGATTGAACGGGAAGTAAGATAGGAGACATATAGAATTAATTTATACATAATTTTATGTTTTCCAGATTATCATTTATTTGTTCGTGGCTTCATATATTATATTTTTTAAAGCCCACGCTAACAGTTCACAATGAATGAGCAACTCGCAATCAAAGTCACTGCTTTCTTGTACTGTTTTTCTCGCAGTGTGTATATCAATAATATAATTCTTCTTTTCACGAAGGATATTTACAAAACTTTTGAATTTTATACTAACTATACAGATATTTTCTGATAATCATCCATATATGTGATTGATGCAATTTTCAAAAGTAAATAAAACATTTAACGTCTTTGGTTTTATATGTAAGCAATTATTAAAAATTGTAAGTTTAACAATTTCTGAGTTGTACATCTTACATAGCATTATTGTTAATTTTTCTACATGCATCGGGGAAGACTGTGGCTTGTTGAAATCGGTTTGTAGAAGCCGTTGAACGTCAATATATTTCTCCATCAGTGCGTTCCATGATTGACAGTATTAATTGATTGTTACGATTGTCATCCATGATTAAATCCACAGTGTACTCAGCTCCCACGTTGATCGCAATCTCCAAATATTGGGTGAAGTAAAAAGTTCTGAGCGTTTTTTCTCTTTATTTCGACAATGAAATTAACAAAGTTAGGATTATCGGATTTAAATCAAATATGCGCCGTTTTTTTCGATAACTTTTGTCCATTTTGAAGGCAATTTCATAATTCCGCGATTAAAGAAGTCCTCGTCCCTATTGGTAAAAAACTTGACCAGCTCATTTTCACAAGCCTCTCTTGAGGTCAGTTTTGTACCATCAAGAAAATTTTGCAAATGCTTGAAAAGGTGATAATCGCTTGGAGCCAGGTCTGGGCTATACGGCGGGTGCGATATAACTTCCCATCCAAGCTCTCGGAGCTTCTAGCGCGTCGTCAAAGATGTGTGCGGCCTGGCATTGTCTTGATGGAACACAACACCCTTCCTATTGGCCAATTCTGGCCGCTTCTCGTCGATCGCCTGTTTCAATCTGGTCAGTTGTTGACAGTGTAGGTCCGAGTTGAGTGATTGGCCCGATGGGAGCAGCTCATAGTGGATGATTCCCTTCCAATCCCACCAAACATACAGTAAAATCTTCTTGGTCGTTAATCCGGGCTTGGCAATCGTTTGGACCGGCTCACCGCGCTTGGACCACGATCTATTTCGCCTGTTGTTCTCGTATGTGAACTATTTTTCATCGTCAGTCACCATCCG
This sequence comes from Harpegnathos saltator, assembly GCF_003227715.2. Classification (NCBI taxonomy): domain Eukaryota; kingdom Metazoa; phylum Arthropoda; class Insecta; order Hymenoptera; family Formicidae; genus Harpegnathos; species Harpegnathos saltator. The sequence goes on along the minus strand of NW_020230149.1, from coordinate 187,448 downwards.
CTTAAAAAATGGGTCGATTTCGTTACGCTTCAGTAAAGAATCGCAGGCATGAATTCGGTCCAAAAGGTTCTTTTGCGTCAATTCGTGTGGCACCCATACATCGAGCTTCTTTTTGAGACTAGCCTTATGCAAATGGTTCCAAACGGTTTTCTGGCTAATCTTCAGTTCCTGGGCAATGGAATAAGTGCTTACATGCCGGTCCGACTCGACGATTTCCATGATTTTATCGACATTTTCGACGATTGGCCTACCAGAGCGTGTCTCATCTTCGACGTCCATATTACCAAAACGGAATCGTTGGAACCACCGCTTTGCTGTTGCATTCGATACTGTATTGGGTCCATAAACAGCACAAATTTTTTTGGTTGCCTGTTCCACTTTTTCCCTTTGATCGTAGTGGTACTGAAGAATATATCGAATTTTCTCTTTTTTTATCTCCATTTTGGAACGCTCTAACATACAACTGGCTTCACCAAACACAAAACTGTCAAAGAACTTTTTTTAAAGCGTTATGTCACCTTTAAGTCGTAGTATAGAATGACCAGATGTGACGTATACATCGTGAGATATGACCTCACTAAAGCCATCTAGCGGAAAACGCTCAAAACTTTTTACTTAACCCAATATTTATAGGAAGTTGCAGTCAATGCGTATCTGCGTCCTAAGGTACGCGTTGCAGAAGGCGATTGTGAAACCCTGGGAAAAATGTAACAAAAAATTTATACTTTTAAATCTTGAAAAAAATACTGCGAATAAATTAAAAAAATGAAATAACATTATTATTTCTCACACATTTCTCACACATTATTTTTCTTGCACGGTGGAGCTTCGTCCTCGTATTAATTCGGTGTGTAATAATTCATGTCCTTAGCGTTCACTTTAACACCGGCAGCGTACATTTTTACTATGTAAACACATTTAAACTTTACTATGTAGACACACAACCGATGAACTTCGTCTTGACAGAGCGACTGAGGGAACAGAAGTTTCTTTCCGAAGCCTAATATTATAGCTACTATACACTAATGCATCCCCTCCTTTTACTCCGGAGTTATTAACATTTGTAGCGCATGCCCAGATACATTTTTCAAAACGAGAAAGTGAATTTATGACACATTGTCATAGCCAACCAATCAAACAGTCATATGTCAATGAAGTAACGTTAGCCATAATGCTCCAAGAAGAACATAAGAATAAATAATGCTCTGTACAAATAAAAAACGATATTTATACTTTATCTTTGAAAAATGTTCATACTATATCCCTATTACTATAAACCCTTATACTATAAACCTAAGGTTTCGTGTTTGAGGTAAGTTATACCTGGATCTATATATGTCAGTGTTGGAAAAATTTTGTGTCATATCGTAGGTCACATCCTTTGAAGAACTTAGTGTTGTGTCATGTGAAAAGATAAAGCTATTTTGGGTTAGACCCATCTGGCTCACACATGTCTAAACCTGAAGTCTTTGAAAATATTGATATCATATCGAGGGTTTCGTGTTTAAAATAAGTTATACCTCTGAGAATCTATATATATCAGTGTTGGAAAAATTTCATATACTTTTTCTAGTGGAAAGAGTATAAAGTAAAGCATTCCAGAGAGCAGAATATTCTCTGTAGTTAATAAAGAAATGGAAGATTTCGCTCAAATCGAACGAGAACTGTTGGAGCAATCCACTCGTCTGAATTCGCGAGAGGTTTACGACGCGTGGGTGTAAAAGTGTGACAAGTGTATCAAATGTTTGGAAGAACAAAGTCGAACAAAACGACTGCGATTGTTGATCGGCACCGCGCAATCAATAGTGACCCGTATTGCGCGACTCGAGGGATTGAAAATCTCTGTACAAGGACGCTTCATACATGTGAGTGCTGGACATGCATCAAGAGATGCAGAATTAATATGGAGAAAAATTGATACGGTGTTCGAAAACCGCATATCAATCGATGCGATTATCAACGCGAACCATATTGAACCTCTTCGATTTCTCCAAGATGCGAAGAGTACGGTGCTCGAGCATGTGCGAAATGCTATGGAAAGACACAACAATCTTAAGGTGAACACTGTGTTCAATGGCGAGTTTATTGCGGGCGACAATCACACGTTCAAAAGCATTAACATGAAAAACTGTGAACTCTTTTCTGCTTTAAATTTGAAAAGTAGTACGAGCAACATGTCATCGAACCTACCTTAGCATCTTTGAAAGAATTTCAAGAACGTGATAGTGGGTGGGCACTGCTGCGCATACTTGATCTCACAGTCAATGTGAACAAATACAATCCACTGTATGCGGGATGCAAGATTGAGTTGCCGCGCGAAATAAAATTAAAGAAAGCAGTGATAAACGTGCAAACTAAAGACAATGCATGTTTTGCATGGTCTATGGTCGCGGCATTATATCCAGCTGAAAGATATGGAGACCGGGAATCTTCGTACCCACGTTACACCAAAATATTCAATATTGAATTTCTAATGACGATTAAACAAATTAATAAGTTTGAACAGCTAAACAACATATCCATCAACGTATACGCATTCAAGATAAAAAGAAGCAGAAAGAAGCATGTACGATCGTTCCAATACGTCTCGCCAGTAAGGAGGAAAAGTATGTAAATTTGTTATAGGTGCTAGATCCACTAGACTATAACGTGGGACATTTCGTATGGATCAAGAATTTGTCATGTCTTGTGAGCTGGCAACTAAATAAGAAAAATGCAAGAGATATATATATGTGATCGGTAAGGATATTCTATATGAATATAATATAAAAGGAAAACTCGTAATATCCATTCCATTTTCGTTTCAATTGCTTGCATTATTTTTATTCCAACGACAAACTGGAGAATCATATTATGGATTGCAACAAGTTGAATGACTGTGCAATCATCCTGCCAACGGAAGATAACAAGTGACTCAGCTTTACCAACTACAGCAGAAAGGAACGGATTTTACTCGTGGTGTACGCCGACTTGGAATACATTCCGGAGAAGACGCCAAACGAAGAAAAAAAATCGTATGTGCATCAGCATTATGAAGTACAGTCTGTAAAGTAAGAGCGTGCACGTGTTAATGTGTAGAAAAATTTATTTTTAATGATTTTTAAGTACATGGATTTGTTGTACTCCATGAGAAGAAAAATGCTATACCATTAATAATGAGTCCAGTCACTACCGGCATTGATAATTACCTGGCATCTCCGAGGCCTGGCATACTTTCCACTAACAAGTAACACTACCCAACTGATACTCACCGATTTGAATGAAACTTAACATACTTATTAAACATCGAAAAATATTAAATACGTGTTTTTTTGTTTCGGCTAAATGTGCTTCTTAGGAGTAGAAAGCACCCCTCAACTCCTGGAGGTGGAAACAGTTATGGCTAATTATTTCTGAAACGATACATTTTCTGAAAAAAGTGCTTAGGACCAAAGTTGTAGAGTTCAAAGTGATGCACTTGATGGCGGCCTTGAAATCGATCTTGAGGTCGATTTTCAAGGTCAATAAAATTTGGAAATAATTAGCCGTTGCCGGACCTTGACCACATCCTGTATCTATAATCAGTAATTTTATGTGTTGACTAAATCTGTCTTTAGAATTGATTTGTTGCATTATTTTCCTAAAAAAAGGAATAAACTTGACGTAATGGGAAAATAGGCGCAAATTTATAGAAAAAATAAGAAGGAGAAAAAAATTTTGTAAGTAACTTCAGAATAGAAGTAAAGATAAGAAAACATAAAATGTCATTCTAATTGTAAGTTAAACATTATCTTCATGCTATATTAGAAATTTTCAAATTTTTTTAAATTTTTTACTACTCTGGAGTTATCCACAATACCTTTTACTCTTTATTTTGTATTAGAATTTCATTCGGACATGATCAATTATTATTTTCCCGACTGTCGTTGAGCAAGCATTTTCCAAAATTACTTCTTGATCACTTATTTGCTATGAGCTATTTTGCTCGTGAATTTCGTTCGAATATACCATCAACCATCATTTTCACATCTGTACTTGGGCGAGTGTTCATTGTTTATAGTTTTACGTTAATTGTTCTTATGACTGTTGTTTCTTGTGAATGTTTCCAAATTCTTTCGGAAAGTATTTACTGCAAGTACTTTTCCATCATTTGTTCCTACGACTATTTTTTGTATTAATTTAATTTAGGCTTATATAATCATAAACTCTGCTTTCTATGAATTTACTTTGAATCTCTGTTATAATATTATTAAAGCATTGTTAATCTATAAAATTTCATAATGTCATTAAACCCAAAAAATATTTTAAAGTTATTATGCCTCACTTTCGAGGACCCAATATACAATATAGAATCTAGAATAACAAATGAAGAAAGATCAATCGCTTCTTAACTTGCAGATTTGATAAAAGACGCTATCAATTTTGATATATTTAAAGAGACTTATGATACTTTGAACTGTACTGATGCTAGTGTGATTCCTGATGCTGTTTTAGTTGAAGACAATTCAGAAGATGTTTCGGAAGTTGTGCAAGACGATACAAAATTCAGAGAAATTGTAGACATTGATTATAAGAAGAGAGTAATTGAATTTTGGCGATCTGGACAAAAGAAAAGAAAGAATATAGAATCAGTTAAAAACCGATTTAAGAAAGTTATAAATGTAACACAATTGTACTGATGGGAAACACAAGTTGAGAGTGGGTCAAGGACTGATAAATTGTTATATATCTCTCAATATGGTCTAGAACAATTTAACAGTGCATCTGATCGAAATCTATCCATTCACAATTTAGATCTACAGAGATGGGCCTTGAAAGCAAAAGAGGTAGTTCATTTGCCTTCTCAATTATTTACGGCTTCATCAAAATGGATACACAACTTTAAAATACAACATGGTATTGTTTCAAGAAAAATAAATAAATTTGTGACACAAGCGCATATTTTAAATAAAGCAGAACTATTGGAACAATTTTCCAATTATGTGAGTCAAGTTAAACTAGAGATAGGCTTGCTAGGAACAGCAAACGTTTACAATTCAGATCAATTAGGGTTCAATTTAGAAACACATGCTGGTCGTACATTAGCCTCAAAGGGTTCTTTGAAAGTGGAGTGTCTTGCTCAATCTTTGAATTTCTTGACTCATAGTTACATAATACAACCTTTAATATCTGCCGATGGTATCTTGAAATCCCCCTTATTAATAGTTCTGCAAGAAACAAATGGCCGTTTTGGACCGATAATACAGAAGTCAATGTACAAAGCAGATAATATCCTCATTTTCGCCACAAAATCTGGAAAATTGACATCCGACATTGTTATTAACTGGTTTGAAGATGTCTTCTTGCCTAATGCTGGCAAGAAGTCTATTTTGTGTTTGGACTCTTGGTCAGGACAAACAGAAAAGAAATTTGAAAATATAGACAAGGATAATAAAGAAGTAAAAATCCTTACAATTCCTGCGGGAACAACTGGCTTCACTTAACCATTGGATGTCTACGTATTCGGACCGTGGAAAAAACTTCCTGAAACAATTTTCGGACTTAATTTTCTTATACAACTATGATATTAACCTACATTTGAGGAATAACATTCTCAAAATTCAATCATTAATCCACAATCAATTCTCATCACCCCGATTCCAAAACATGATTAAATATGCCTGGTGGAAAAGTGGATATATTGAAGAAAAACCAGATAGATGTGAAACGCCTGTTGATTTCTGTTTAAAGAATTGCGGGGCAATCTGCAAAATCTGCAATAAAATTGCATTAATAAAATGTGCGTGGTGTACTAACTCTCTGTGTATGAAGCATTTTTTTGCGAAAGAAGAAAAAGCTATTCTTCATTATTGCCATGAATATAAAGAATAATGCCAATTATCATGGAATTATACTCATAGACTATGAAAAGAAATTATAAAATCTTGCCTTCACTGGCTGGATTTTGCTCACATCTTGCCTTCACTGGCTGGATCTCGACCATATCTTGCCTTCACTGGCTGGATCTCGACCATATCTTGCCTTCATTGGCTGGATTTCGCTCACATCTTGCCTTCACTGGCTGGATCTCGACCATATCTTGTCTTCATTGGCTGGATTTCGCTCACATCTTGCCTTCACTGGCTGGATCTCGACCATATCTTGCCTTCATTGGCTGGATCTCGACCATATCTTGCCTTTACTAGCTGGATCTCGATCACATCTTGCCTTATTTGAATGAATAATTAACTTTCAATTCCTTTATTGATCGAATTATTGACTGATTTTGCCTTAATTGGTTGGATCAATGAACAATTTTAAATTGCAGAGGCTTGTTTTATTTACAAACCACCAATGTTCTGAATGTAAAATTTTACGCTCTATCGATTCTCGGGATGAAAAGTAAACTTCTCCTTTTGAAAAACATGAAATGATTTTCAAATGACCTTGAAAATCGACCTCAAGGTCGACTTCAAAGTCGCCATCAAGTGCATCACTTTGAACTCTACAACTTTGGTCCTAAGCACTTTTTTCAGAAAATGTATCGTTTCAGAAATAATTAGCCATAACTGTTTCCACCTCCAGGAGTTGAGGGGTGCTTCTACCCCTAAGAAGCGTTATTTAGCCGAAACAAAAAACACGTATTTCATATTTTTCGGTGTTTAATAAGTATGTTAAGTTTCATTCAAATCGGTGAGTATCAGTTGGGTAGTGTTACTTGTCAGTACCAGTTTCGATAAATTAACATCATTTCTCACTAGAGACAAATTAAAAATTATCCAATCTAAATTTAAAAACTTATTTGACAAAGACTTTGATTTATTAACGCAAAAAGGTCTCTTTCCGTACGAATATGTGGATTGTAATGCCAAGCTGCAGGATCAATGTTTACCACCGCGCGAGTTATTATACAGTTCGTTGACAGATGATATAGTATCTGAGAGCGATTACACGCACGCCGTGAACTTATGGGAACAGTTTTCTATTTAAACCTTAGGCGAATATAGCGGTTTGTACCTGAAGACTGATGTTTTGTTATTGGCTGAAATTTTCGAAAATTTCCGCGATAGTTGTATTAAAAGTTACAGTCTAGATCCCGCGCATTATTACACACTGCCAGGTTTCACGTGAGACGAGATGTTAAAACATAGAAAAATTAATTTTGAATTGCTCACAGATATTGATATGGTAATATTTATCGAATGCGGTATACGTGGTGGTCTGAGTCAATGTTCCGGTAGATATGCAAAAGCCAATAACTAATACATGCAATCTTATGACCCATCGAAGCCATCCTCACACCTCATGTACTTTAATATAAATAATTTGTATGGCTGGGCAATGTGTCAACCATTACCATATGTTGAATTTAAGTGGGTTGATGATACGTCGAAATTTGATGAACGAGGGTAGTCCCAGAAGTATCTGACCTGACGTATAGATAGTGGTTGTTGTTTGAAAAGAATGACTATAGTAGAAAGTACCAACCTTATAAAGCTTAAGTTTGAAGTTTGACGACGCTACGTTGTTTAGTATTTGTTTGGCAGCCATTAATCGTGAACGCTCTCAGTGAATTTGTAAACATGGAAAAAATTGGTCATCGTTATGTGATACAATACTTTCATTTGAAAGGCCTTAGTCGAACCAATATCAAAGTGGAGCTAGATTCTATTCTGGGGGAGTCTGTTCGTTTACAACAGTAAAATATTGAGTGGTAGAGTTTAAACGAGGCCGTACGAGCTGCCAAAACGAATATCGCAGTGGTCGACCAAATGAGGCAATCACGCCAGAAATGGTGAAAAAAATCCACAAAATGGTATTGGATGACCGTCGACTGAAAGTGCGCGAGTTAGCAGACATGGTAGGCATTTCAAAAAGTGCTGTACATTGCATATTTACTGAAAATTTGGACATGAGAAAGCTGTGCGCAAGATGGGTGCCACGATTAGAACAAAAACAGCGTTGTGAGGATGTTTCAATTGGAATTCAATCATTGGAATTGTGGAAAGAAAGGACATTTTCGGGCGGAATGTCCAGCATTAAAATTAAATGAGCGGTCAAACTAGGATTTGCCGAGTTGGCCGGGATTGATTCGGCAGAGTGAAGCAAAATCCCGGAAATTAGAAATAAGATTAGCGTTAGACGAATAAGTTCTTCATTATTCACTTATTTAGGAAAATTGAACGGAGAATGTTGTTCATTTAGAAATGATACGGGCTTAGATGTTTCAATTGTCAATAAGAAATTTATTAGGGATCGGGAGAATAACGGGGTAATAAATTGCTCGGATTTAGTTTATCCATCGGGAGAAAAGGTTCCGGTACATTCACGAATGTTTACGGATATTGAACTAGGGAACTTTTCTTTGAATGCCGGTATATGTTATGGAGATGGAGGGTGATTGTTTGTTAGGAATCGATTTCCTGGCAAAAACGGATGCGGAATTCGGTATTCGGACAGCTTTAGGAATTCCTCAGCCAAAAGAAGAAATTGTTACTTGTGCACGAATTAGGTTGGACGAAACACCAGAAGAGATGAAATCTTTCTTTTCGCGACATTCTGAAGAATTAGATGATTCTCAGAAGGAAGATTTAGCTGAATTTATTTCAGAGTACAGGGACATTTTCGGAAACGGCCACAGCTGGGAATTGTGATGTGGTTAGACACGGGATTAAGTTATTAGACAACCGGCCGATTAAACAAAATCCTCGACGGGTTCCGTTGAAAATGCGGGCCGAAGCTGAGAAACTTATTGAGGAAATGCGGGAGAAAGGAGTGTTCGAGAAGTCGAAAAGTCCGTAGCTGTCACCTGTAGTTTTGGCAAAGAAAAAAAATGGAACTTACAGGTTCTGTGTGGATTTTCGGAGTCTTAGCGCAGTGACTGTAAAACATTCCTATCTATTATCCAGGATGGATGATTTATTGGATCAGTTAGCTGGAAATGTGTGGTTTTCAACAATTGATTTGAAGAATGGGTACTGGCAGGTAAAGCTTCGTGAAGAAGATAAGGAGAAGACAGCTTTTTCTTTGGGAAAGGGACTGTGGCAATTTACAGTAATGCCATTTGGATTATGTAATGCTCCGGCGACCTTTGAGTGATGGAGGAAATTTTGCATGGGCACTTATTTAAAATTCGTCTTGTTTATTTGGACGATATGATCGTTTTCAGGAGCGTTCCAGATGCGCACAGAATATAACGGACACAGCAGGTTGAATGAATCAGACACAGTGACAAACGGACACAGTAAGAAACGGACATAGTGACAACCGGACAAAATAGCAAATGGATACAGTAGGAAACGGACACATGGTGGTTGCAAACGGACACAGTGACAATCGGACACAGTAGGAAACGGACACACGGTGGTTGCAATCGGATACAGTGAGAAACGGACACAGTAAGGAACGGACACAGTGAGAATCGGACACAGTAAAAAAAGGACACAGTATCAAACGGGCACAGTAGGAAACGGACACACCGTGGTTGCAATCGGACACAGTAAGAAACGGACACAGTGACATTCGGATACAGTAACAAACGGACATAGTAGGAAACGGACACACGGTGGTTGAAATCGGACACAGTGAGAATCGGACACAGTAAAAAATGGACACAGTATCAAACGGACACAGTAGGAAACGGACACACCGTGGTTGCAATCGGACGCAGTAAGAAACGGACACAGTGACATTCGGATGCAGTAACAAACGGACATAGTAGGGAACGGACACACGGTGGTTGAAATCGGACACAGTGAGAAACGGACATAGTAAGAAACGGACACAGTGACAATCGGACACAGTAATAATCGGACATAGTAGGAAACGGACACACTGTGGTTGCAATCGGACACAGTGAGAAACGGACACAGTGAGAAACGGACACAGTAAGAAACGGACACAGTGACAATCGGACACAGTAACAAACGGACACAGTAGGAAACAGACACACGGTAGTTGCAATCGGACACAGTGAGAAACGGACACAGTGAAAATCGGACATAGAAAAATGGACACAACATGAAACGGACGCAGCAGAAAACGGACACACTGTGGTTGCAATCGGAGACAGTAAGAAACGGACACAATAGAAAACGGACACAGTAGGAAACTGACACAATAGGAAACGGGGTGCAAAAAAAGTGAAGAAAAAGTAAAATCTGATCGTACGTGCATTATTTATGTGTATTATTGCCGAATCGACTCATCTTTTCATACTGTGCGGTCACTTGTGCACTTGTGCAGATTGTTCTAGTTAAATCATGCAAGATAGTGATGATGTTAAAACTTGTTCAATTTGCAAAGCACAAATTTCATCGGTGTACAAAATATATATGCCATAAACATGTCTTACTTTTATTTGAAGTGTATAAAAATATTTAGAATTGTCAGCATCTTTTTAAATACATATTCTTTATGACGTTTATTGCACACATATTTTAAGACAGTCGATTTGTTGCCAATATAACAGTATTATATATGTTAAGCATTACATACTGAAATGTGTTGTAGACTAAGGCTGTATGCAAGATTAGGTTGAAAGTATTTACTGCTAATTTCTCACAATACTTTAAGGTGAATTATATAAAAATTACTTATATGCTAATATTCAAAGTTACACAGTCTGTCCCAGATCCAATGAGACTGGTCTAAAAAAAATACAAAGCGTTTATTATTTTGATTTTTTATTCTTGTTTAATTATTCAAAATAGTCTCCTTCTGAGTCAATATAGCGCTGGAAACGTTCAACAAATTTTTCGAAACATTTTTTATACTCATCGGCTGGAATGGCCTTTAGTATGGCGGTCGAAGTTTTTTGGATGACCGGGATGGTATCGAAACGATTTCCTTTCATCGCCAATTTCAGTTTGGGAAATAGCCAGAAGTCGCACGGAGTCAAATCAGGTGAATACGGTGGATGATCGATAACAATGATGCCTTTTTTGGTCAAGAATTCACGTACCATGATGGCTTTGTGCGATGGTGCATTATCGTGCAACCTTCCGTTTGCCCAAATCTTCGGTCAAAATTCGATAGACTGTGCTTTTCGGTATCCCAGTTTCCTCTTCGATAAGTCTCGCAGACATACAGCGGTCGCTTTGAAGAATTTCTTTGATTTTTTCGATGTTTTCTTCATTGCGAGTGGTTTTTGGCGGCGGTGCTCGGTCATCGTCTGCAAGGTGCTCACGACCGTCACGGAATCGGCCAAACCAACGGAAAACCTGTACACGGGACATGCATTCATCCCCGTACACATTCTTTAGCGTTTCGTACATTTCTGCACCACTTTTACCCAATTTAAAACATGTTTCATGTTGGTCTTTCGACCGACGTACTCAAAGTGACTTTACATAAAATGTCAAACCACAGTGAAATATCAACCGAATTCGCTCAAATTTTGAGGTTAAGTAGATGAAGGGTAGAACATTCATCTACCATCATTCACTCATAGATATCGCTGCGTTAAGAACTTTGATGGAACCAGTCTCATCATATCTGGGACAGACTGTGTATTTTCTTTAATAATATGTATTATAAACATTTCCGAAACAATGTGTGTTACATAATTACATAACAATTACATAACAAGCCAACAAAAGAACAGTAAGAAGCGCGCATACTAAAATATAACGTATATCTTAAAATATATATGGTTACTTTTATCTGCAACGACTTCAAGGTTGACGTGCTTTCCGTTTTCGTGTAATCTGGAACACTATGTAAATGTTTCAATGTGTAAATATTATATCTGTCGATAATGAGTAACGTTTCAACGTATACTTACTTTTGATGGAATAGTGTTTTCAATAAACGCTAATGGTTGCTGACTATTCTTAATATATTTTTCGCAGTCTTGACGCGTGAGCTTTATTAGAGAAATCCTAAGATCTGGGACAGACTGTGTAACTTTGAATATTAGCATATAAGTAATTTTTATATAATTTACCTTAAAGTATTGTGAGAAATTAGCAGTAAATACTTTCAACCTAATCTTGTATACAGCCTTAGTCTACAACACATTTCAGTATGTAATGCTTAACATATATAATACTGTTATATTGGCAACAAATCGACTGTCTTAAAATATGTGTGCGATAAACGCCATAAAGAATATGTATTTAAAAAGATGCTGACAATTCTAAATATTTTTATACACTTCAAATAAAAGTAAGACATATTTATGGCATATATATTTTGTATACCGATGAAATTTGTGCTTTGCAAATTGAACAAGTTTTAACATCATCACTATCTTGCATGATTTAACTAGAACAATCTGCACAAGTGCAGAAGTGACCGCACAGTATGAAAAAATGAGTCGATTCAGCAATAATACACATAAATAATGCACGTATGATCAGACTTTTTCTTCACTTTTTTCGCACCGTTTCCTATTGTGTCCGTTCCCTACTGTGTCCGTTTTCTATTGTGTCCGTTTGTTATTGTGTCCGATTGTCATTGTGTCCGTTTCTTCCTGTATCCGTTTCTCACTGTGTCTGATTGCAACCACCGTGTGTCCGTTTCCTACTGTGTCCGTTTCCTACTGTGTCCATTTGATACTGTGTCCATTTTTACTGTGTCCGATTCTCACTGTGTCCGTTTCTTACTGTGTCCGTTTCTCACTGTCAAGGAGGTGACGCAACCTGTTTCATCGATTTCAACACGAGTCATAGCACACTCGATAGCTATGATGTCGTGTATAAACGCCCTAACATAATATGCGTGAATGCGTCTTTGTTTACGAGTAATTTGCGGTTAAAGTTTGGCTCGCGGAGCCGTGCCACACATAGGGCGCAAGTTACGACACTCTTTCACGAAGCCGGCGTCGCTGAGCAGACAGAGGCTCCCGCGCCGCGAACACTTTTGCGCCGACGACGGCGTTCGAGTCCCGCCGACGACTGGTTCGTTTTTTTTTCGTATGTAAAGACATGTAATAAATATTTTTATATTGTTCTTATGTATAATTCCTTTTGTTGTTTCTACGCTATTAATCAAGGCTAATTAGGAGAGTCAGGTCTTTCAAATATGAACAACTTTTTTATTAATTACAATAAAATGTTTTTGTCCGTATCAAAACACATACACACACACACATAAGACAAATATAAGGCGCACAAATGAAAGTTACGTATTATAAAATGTAGTCATGCTGTCGCAACTCTGCGGATGGAATGCCGTATAAAAGCATGTAAAACATAATAGTTTTTTGCACCAACTGCACGTAATGAACGCATAATTTTTTGCACAAATACACTTTTGACTATGTATAGTTGGTGGAAAACATATTTGATTGACGTTGTAAAATACCTCGCGACTGTCAACAAGACTGGACGGAAATTGTATCAGGACATCTGCAAATATGAATTCAATATAATTGATATTGTATACAACGCCAATAACAATACGTACAAATATATCTTTCCATTGCTCACACATTCAATATATTTACCTCGAAGATATTCTATTGCGTCCGTCAACTCTTCTTTCGTAATATCACATTTTGCTAGATTTTGCACATAGCTGATCGTTGCTTCATCTACAAACGTGGTTTCCGTTTTTAACACGAGTTTTTCACTGTTCACGTTACGAAGACTGCCCAGAGAATGAAGCGAGCACGTCACAAAACATGAGTATCCCTCTGCAAGAAGGGGAAAGGGAAGAGGGTTCCTTTTCACTTGTAACGGTTCTAACGGCTCTCGGGTTTCTCTCATACAAAATAATCACTGTCTGGCCACTTCTTTCCCATACCATACGAAATATTTATGCAAAATAGATTTACACGAAAAAACATTTTATTGTAATTAATAAAATAGTTGTGTTCATATTTGAAAGACCTGACTCTCCTAATTAGCTTTGATTAATAGCGTAGAAACAAAAAAAGGAATTATACATAAGAACAATATAAAAATATTTATTACATGTCTTTACATACGAAAAAAAAACGAACCACTCGTCGGCGGGACTCGAACGCCGTCGTCGGCGCAAAAGTGTTCGCGGCGCGGGAGCCTCTGTCTGCTCAGCCACGCCGGCTTCGTGAAAGAGTGTCGTAACTTGTGCCCTATGTATGGCACGGCTCCGCGAGCCAAACTTTAACTGCAAATTACTCGTAAACAAAGACGCATTCACGCATATTATGTTAGGGCGTTTATACACGACATCATAGCTATCGTGTGTGCTATGACTCGTGTTGAAATCGATAAAATAGGTTGCGTCATCTCCTTGTGTATCCGATTGCAACCATCGTGTGTCCGTTTCCTACTGTGTCCGATTGTCACTGTGTCCGATTGCAACCAACATGTGTCTGTTTCCTACTGTGTCCGTTTATTACTGTGTCCGGTTGTCACTGTGTCCGTTTCTTACTGTGTCCTTTTCTTACTGTGTCCGTTTGTCACTGTGTCTGATTCATTCAACCTGCTGTGTCCGTTTTATTCTGTGCGCATCTGGGACTTACTCATCGTTTTCAGTTCGACATTTCAGGGAATGATGGAAAATCTCCGTGTGGTATTTTCAAGATTACGAAAGGTTAATTTGAAAATTAATCCCAAAAAGTGTATTCTGTTTACTAGAAGTATGATCTTCTTAAGTCATATTATTTCTGAAAAGGGAGTAATGACGGATCTTCAGAAGATCTCTGCAGTAGCGGAATGGCCTGTTCGCAAGACCAAGAAACAAGTCCGAAGTTTTCTTGGTTCTTGTTCTTATTATCGAAGATTTGTTAAGGGATTTTCATTGATTGCGAAGCCCTTATTCATTTTAACGAAGAACTTAACTAAATTTTTATGGACAGAGCAGTGTCATCAAGCTTTTGAAAATCTTAAACGAGCGTTAACTACCCCTCCTATTCTTTCTTTTCCTTTGGAGAATATGGAATTTATTCTTGATACCGATGCTTCGGGCCATGGAATCGGTGCTGTTTTATCACAAGCTCACCATGGAACTGAAAAAGTGATAGCTTACTTTAGTCGTGTATTAAATAAAGTGGAGCGAAATTATTGTGTAACGCGTCGAGAATTATTAGCTATTGTTGATTCTTTGAAATTTTTTAATCATTATCTTTATGGACAAAAGTTTATTATCCGAACAGATCATCAATCCCTGAAATGGTTGTTGTTGTTTAGGAACTTGGAGGGACAACTTGCTCGATGGATTGAAAGGATACAGCAATACGATTTTAAAATCGAATATCGCAAGAGAAGTGCGAACAAGAATGCCGATGGACTTTCTCGTCGACCCTGTGAGAAAAATCCCTGCGGTCATTGTTCGAGGGTGGAATCAAAAGAGATTAAGAACAAAGAAGTATTTGGTCGAATAATTTTTGAAAAAAATCATTCCATCGATTGGAGGAGGGAACAACTGGAAGATTCTTCTGTTTCTGTTATGCTACTGGGAAAAGAGCAGCAGCAGCGACCGCTTTGGCATACCGTTTCTTTAAAGGATATTTCTGGGAAAATTTATTGGTCATATTGGGATTTGTTAATTTTAAAGGATGGTGTTCTTTTTAAGAAATGGGAGAGTCCTAATTTAAAGACGCATACTCTTCAGGTTATTGTTCCTCGGAATCGAATTAGGAAAATTCTTGAGGAGGCTCACGATTCTCCTTCCAGTGGGCATTTTGGGGTCAACAAGACTTTAGATAGGATTCGGAAGAGATTTTATTGGGCGACTTGTAAGAGGGATGTTGAAAATTGGTGCAGATCATGCAAGATTTGTGTTGCAAAGAAGGGTCCTGCTGACAAGGGAAAGTCTCTTTTACAAATTTATAATGTTGGATTACCAATGGAGAGAATCCAAATGGATATTTTAGGACCTCTTCCTACTACTTTTTCTGGAAATAAGTACTTGTTGGTAATAGTGGATTGCTTTTCCAAATGGGTTGAAGCTTTTCCCGTGAAAAGTATAAGAGCTTCTACTGTGGCAAATGTTTTTGTGAAGCAATTTATTTCCAGGCATGGAGTTCCCTTGGAGCTTCATACGGATCAAGGTAGAAGTTTTGAGTCACAATTGTTTCAGGAGATATCAGGATTATTAGGAATAAAGAAAACACGTACTTTTGCGTTACATCCGCAATCGGATGGCCAAGTGGAACGTCAACATTTCACCATTGTGAATTATTTATCCAAGTTCATTTCAGGAAATCAGAAGGATTGGGATCATTAGGTACCGATGTTTCTTCATGTGTTACGTCCACGTAACTTTAAACAATATTTCTAAATTCAATCATAAAATCAATTCAACAATAACGTTTAGACCAGATATTTAGGCCACTTGATCCTCGGTCTAGACGTAATAAATACGACACCGAATGCTTCTTCATCGTAGAAGATTAAAAGAACAATGGGTAGATAATAAATACCATAACCACGATTATTGATTATTACTCTTATATCATGGAAAACATCCTTCCCCTACTACTAATAAGGTGGTAAGAACTCGCGCGGGGGTATCTCACCACCTGCCTATAAAAAGCGACGCGCAGACCAGTAATCATCATGATTGATTCGATTATCGTTCATTCATTCAGAAAGATTCATTCCATACCATTCATTCACTTACGCATTCTTGTATTTCACGACTCAAACACACAGAGAAAACATTCTTAACACTCTGATCTATTGACTCTCAATTGTAAAAGGTAAAAATTAAAGATTCGATACTTAAATATTCGTCTCCTCAGATTAAATCCTAAAGATCCTTCTTCGTTCCGAGTTAAAACATAATTCACACAAACCAGTCAGTCCCGGGGTAAATTAGTTAAATCTATTGACCTCAAAAAGGACTAACATACATATATTCACGTTTCACGTCGTGACACTTGCGTATCGATCTTCGAAACATGAGTCAACAAAAATGTCACCGGCAGAATTACATTTTGGTCGGGAACTCAAATTGCCACTGGATTTGCTACGAGAGATTCCTCCTTCTAGGACGAAGATGTTGAACAATTATTGCTGTCAACTTCAAGAATTGGATTCAATTCATGAGATTGCTAGGCAAAATTTACTTCAGAAATCAATGTCTTCTAAAATTCGCTATAATCGAAACGCTAGGAGATGTAATTTTGTTGAGGGGAGTAGGGTTTAGTTTTATAATCCTCGTCATAGAGTAGGGAGGGCGCCAAAGTTACAGTCCCATTGGGAGGGACCTTTTGTAATCGTAAAGAAATTAAGCGATGTGGTTTATTGTATTCAAAAGTCAAAGAAACATAAGAAAAAAATAGATCATTCCGATAGGTTAGCTTCTTTTTATGAACGAATGATTTAACGTCTTGGATTAAGTCTGAGCCCAATATCAAATATGAAGACATTTGTTAGGAAAATGAAGATTCATTCATTTTTTTTTGCGTTTCAGAAACGTCGTTTTTCATTACAAATTCCCAGAAAAGTTGTTCAGCTTGTTGAAGAATGTCCATCTACGACGGAATAAGAAGGCTGCCTCCCCCACGGTTTTTGACCGTGGTTTTTTTCCGTGGGGCTTTGGGCGAATGCCGAGGCAGAGACTCGGGGTTCTTCAAAAGAACATTGGGTCCACGGTAGTTTCCCCCCCCCTTGTCCGAAGAGAAGCCAAGGTGGAAGCGGACAAAAGAAGCGGAACAACAAGCGGATTGTTTTAAAAAGGTCCTGGAGACTGATCACCTCCTAAAGGCCAGGGATAGAGACAGTGAAGGCGAAAAGTCAAGATCTTCAGAACCCTTGATTGAGATCAAGAATTCATGGAGTCCGGTAACCTGTAGCAGCAGCTCAGGGTAGGACAGGAGCCATGAAGATCTCTGGAATCGAGGAAGAAAATAACCTTGCCTAGATGAATTGTCGGGACGACAATTCTTTGAAGAAGGGGAGCAGTGTTGTGTCCGAGCCACAAGGTTTGTGGCGGCGTCCGTTATCCGCGAGCCTTAGGCATTTGATGCTGATTTTGACAACAAAACGAGGATTGTCCTGACGACGGAAAATCGATAAGAAGAAAATAACAACAACAGCTGACTGAGAGTCTCTGGCAAGCTGTCATCGTAGACAGACGAGAGAATTATTCAGAATTATTAATTAGAGAATTATTCTTGTTTGAAGTTTGAGAAAGTTGCGCTGTATATAGTAAAGCTTGATATTCTTACGCGAATGTTCTTCATTTACTCGTGTGCAAGCGCGAGTGCGAGAGTGAGCGCAACAATATTTTTCTATTCCAATATGCATAATAATATTGTTTTAAGGTTACTATTATATAAATATTTCTTGCACACTTTTCCGAAAATATTCATTCTCTGTCTTTACATATCAGTTTTCCCAAATGGAAATTTTGATCATCAAAATATATTTATTGAAGGTTATAAAAAAAGCTTCGTATTACTTCGTCCTATGCCTTACATTTTTCGAAAATATATACCCAAGACTATGCGAATGTGTCGAGACCAGGTGTCTCTAGGTGTCCTTTTGTAATATATATCTCTTTGAAAATACTCATATATAACGAAATAATATCAGATATGTTTGTTCAAAGCATTTGTTCAAAGAAGTACTTAAGAAATGAAAATAATGAAAATTACGTTTCTTTTTATTTGAGAAATACATGCTTTTACGTGAAAAATAAACAATTCTATCGTATTATTTAAATTAATTATAACATATCTGTCTCTCTTTTTCTTTCGAGAATCTCGTAGGAGAGAATAATACCCAGATAATTTTTGTAAGGTACGCGAGTATTGTAACCACACAGATACACACACACACACACACACACACACACACACACGCACGCACACGCGCACACACACACACACACACGCACGCACGCACGCACGCACACGCGCACGCGCACACGCACGCACGCATGCACGCACGCACGCACTCACGCACGCACGCACGCACGCACGCACGCACGCACGCACGCACACACGTACACACGCACACGCACGCACGTGCACGCACACACACACACACACACACAATCTCGAAATAATGACAGATCTGACAGCTACAAGAGACATAAATCCGGCAGCAATGGATCGAGACGATCGATACAGTAAAGACGGCCAATTATCATCATAGAAAAGAGGCTTCAACGTTTCGATAAGATATTAAGGGGATAATAATAAATGTGTGAAGTTACAAATTGATACGTTATCTATTTTTCTCAGAAAACATTACTGAAAACTTATTTTTTCGAGATAACAGGTCATTTAATTTTATTATCCATGTACACGTGAAAGAGAAAAAGAGAGACAGATATATTACAATTAATTTAAATAATACGATAAAATTGTTTATTTTTCACGTAAAAGCATGTATTTCTCAAATAAAAAGAAATGTAGTTTTTATTATTTCCATTTCTTAAGTACTTCTTTGAACAAACGCTTGACATATCTAATATTATTTTATCATATATAAGTATTTTCAAAGAGATATATATTGCAAAAGAACACCTAGAGGCACTTGATCTCGACACATTCGCATAGTCTTGGGTATATATTTTCGAAAAATGTAAGGCATAGGACGATGTAATACGAAGCTTTTTTTATAACCTTCACTAAATATCATATTTTTATGATAAAAATTTCCATTTGGGAAAACTGATATATAAAGACAGAGAATTAATATTTTCGGAAAAGTGTGTAAGAAATATTTATATAATAGTAACCTTAAAACGATATTATTATGCATATTGGAATAGAAATATATTTATACATGTGTCTTCGAATTGAATCGATGAGTGCACTGTAGTAACGTTACGCAGACGTTCGACCTGTGTTACTTTGACGGCTTGTAAGTAATATTCTGTGTGCCACGATGCAATTTGCGGTACAGGAAAAAAAGTAGAAGTATTTAACTAAATATTTCGTATTATTAGGTGCTTGCATGTATTTTGATCAGCGCCATATATTGGTGAAAATGCGAAGTATCAATGTAAAACAACCTAACCTAACTGTTAAATTCGATGGTTTTCACATTTCTCTACATAAAATAACAGTTTACCATTTAGTATTATTGAGTTATTCAGTGTATACAGACGCTAATCATGGAACGCTCAAAATTGCATTTTCGACATTCATTACTTTTGTTGTTTGATTTGAAGAAATCTGCTGCCGAAGCCCATCAAACACTTTTTAGAATTTATGGTGATGCTGCTCCGTCATATCCCAATTGTCGGTTTTGGTTTCAACGGTTTAAAAGTGGTGATTTTAATGTCAATGACAAAGAACGGCTTGGAGGACCAAAAAAGTTCGAAGACAACGAATTGCAAGACTTATTGGACGAAAACTCAGCTCAAACTCTCAAAGAACTTTCAGACAGCTTAGCAGTTGATGAATCAACTGTTTCCAGACGTTTACATGCGATGGAAAAGATCCAAAAGGAGGGAAAATGGATACCATACGAATTGACTGAAAATGCCATTTCGAACCGTTTCAACATCGCAGTTTCATTGCTTGCCAGGCAAAAAAAGAAGAGTTTTCTGTGGCGTATTGTTACTGGCGATGAAAAGTGGATCTACTACAACAATCCCAAACGCAAAAAGTCATGGGTTAGTTCAGAAGAGCCATCCACATCGACATCAAAGAGAAATATTCATGGCCATAAAGTCTTGCTGTGCGTATGGTGGGATCAGCACGGTGTAGTGTATTACGAGCTGCTAAAACCGAATGAAACTGTTACTGCAGATGTCTACCGACGTCAATTGAACAAATTGAACGACGTATTGTTGCAAAAGAGACCAGCAATAGCGAGTAACAGATGCAAAGTCATCCTCTTGCATGACAACGCTAGACCTCACGTTACAACAGTTGTGAAGGATACACTGTTGCAGCTCGAATGGAAAGTTCTGCCGCACCCAGCGTACTCACCAGACATAGCGCCTTCTGATTATCACTTGTTCAGATCGATGCAGCATGGCTTGGCTGGCACACGGTTTCGAAATGCTGAAGAAGTGCGAAAATGGATCGATGATTGGATCGCTTCCGAACCAACATCGTTCTTTCAACACGGTATCGCCATGTTGCCAGAAAGATGGGAAAAAGTTGTAGAAAATGATGGAAAATATTTTGATTGAAATATATTGTACCGATTTTTTTCAATAAATGCCTTTTTAAAGTGAAAAAATGATCAGAATACATGCAAGCCCCTAATATAACATGTGAAAATTCAAACTTTCAATTTTTGACCGATATGTCCCGAAGTTTGCGCTTTCGCCCCACTGTACGACGCAAACCAACCCACCGGGCAAAAAGCAAGAGAAATTCCTGGTGACTTTATATAATAAGCAGCGTCATGTTATTCATTATCGCAACCTGCAGCAGTGCACGCGCTATAGTTTTCGTATTGGAAAGATTCATCGCATATTCCAATTCGCACAATCTCCGTGGCTATGCAACTACATAGAATTAAATACACAGTTTCGAACACATGCAACAAACGATTTTGAGAAAAATTTATACAAATTGATGAACAACGCGGTATTCGGCAAAACAATGGAAAATGTTCGCAACCACGTCGATGTAAAACTTTTGATATAATGGAACGGACGATGGGACGGTACAGAGGCAATGATCGCAATGTCAAATTTTCATAGCAGGAGCATCTTTTCAGAAAATTTAATTGCCGTTGAATTGCGAAAACTCGAATTGAAGTTCAACAAGCCGATTTATGTGGGTATGTGTATTCTCGACATATCTAAGACCTGCTTGTATGAATTTCATCATGAGTACATATCACCTCTGTATCACAAAAAATGTAAAGTAATCTATATGGACACAAGTAGTTTAATTTATCATGTAATGTCCGATGATGTGTCTGATGATGAGTTAATAAAACGCGATATTGCTAGGTTTGATACGAGCGATTACCCTCAAAATAACATATACGGTATATTATTTATGAATAAAAAAGTTCCAGGACTTATGAAAGATAAAAATAACGGAGCTATAATGATAGAATTCGTCGGGTTCAGGACAAAAATGTACGCGCTGAGAGTAGAAGGTAAAAAGGATACTAAAAGGGCGAAGAGATTGTGCGAGATGTTAAGAGAAATATTATAGCGCGAACGATAAATTAGCTATTTTAAAATTAAGTATGTCATCAAATGTTATAATAAAACTGCATTCATTCTTTTTTACAACATATTATCCTTTTGTATCCATGAACAATGCGAATTGTCGAATCCCAACCATTTTACATACAATACCTTTTCACCTCGCCTGTGCAACAGCTTTTCTACTGAATATACAGTGCCTACCAAAAGTTCGGGGCCACCTAAATAATTTTTGAACGGTTTGAAATATAGCATTGAAATTTATAAGGATTCAATGGGATCACAAAGTCTATTATTTAACTACAAAAACACCCACCTCCACACCCCCGGGGGCCGGGGGGAGGGGGGAGCCAAAAAATCCCAAATGGCATGTTGGGTTGAGTGAGGGCTCGTTCGAAAGGGCTCTTTCCGAGACGAAAACAACGCGAAGTCGCCAAGGTCTCTACGATTTTTTTTCGCAGAGTTATGATCATTTGAACATTGAAATTTTGCGAGGGCCCACAGCGACAACAGAAGAAAGGTCAGGCTTCACGCGGGCACGCGCGTTCCTGTGCGTGCGTGCGTGCGTGCGTGCATGCGTGTGTGTGTGTGTGTGTGTGTGTGTGTGTGTGTGTGTGTGCGTGTCCGGCCAACTAAGGCAAGACCGCTAGCGTGTCCGACCAACTAAGGCAAGACCGAGATAGGAACACTGGCGTATGTGAAGGAATAAAAACACTAATTATTTAATCAAATGTTCAAATTGATGTCCTTCGACAACTTGGCAGTGTCTTAAACGAACGTAAAACGTTTCAATTACGTTAGTTAAAAAATCGGGTGTGATTGAATTTGAAACGTTCACTATTTTTTCCCGCAGCTCTTCTAAATTTTCGGACCTAGTCTCATAGACTTTTGTTTTCAAAATTATTGCAATTTGCTAAGAAACCAAGTGATACCGGCTATTCAAGATATTGTTGGAGAAGCTTTCTACAATGTTTGGTTTCAGCAGGATGGGGCTCCAGCTCATTTTTCTCTGCAAGCTCGAAATATTCTAAACGATGTTTTCACTGATCGATGGATTGATAGAAGAGGCACACCGAATAGAATGGCCACCGAGATCACCAGATCTGATCCCATTAGACTTCTTTTATTGGGGGTATTTGAAAACAAAGGTCTATGAGACTAGGTCCGAAAATTTAGAAAAGCTGCGGGAGAAAATAGTGAATATTTCAAATTCAATCACACCCAATTTTTTAATTAACGTAATTGAAACGTTTTACGTTCGTTTAAGACACTGCCAAGTTGTCGAAGGACATCAATTTGAACATTTGATTAAATAATTAGTGTTTTTATTCCTTCACATACGCCAGTGTTCTTATCTCGGTCTTGCCTTAGTTGGCCGGACACGCTAGCGGTCTTGCCTTAGTTGGCCGGACACGCACACACACACACACACACACACACACACACACACACACACACGCATGCACGCACGCACGCACGCACGCACAGGAACGCGCGTGCTCGCGTGAAGCCTGACCTTTCTTCTGTTGTCGCTGTGGGCCCTCGCAAAATTTCAATGTTCAAATGATCATAACTCTGCGAAAAAAAATCGTAGAGATCTTGGCGACTTCGCGTTGTTTTCGTCTCGGAAAGCCCTTTCGAACGAGCCCTCATTCAACCCAACATGCCATTTGAGATTTTTTGGCTCCCCCCTCCCCCCGGCCCCCGGAGGTGTGGAGGTGGGTGTTTTTGTGATTAAATAATAGACTTTGTGATCCCATTGAATCCTTATAAATTTCAATCCTATATTTTAAACCGTTCAAAAATTATTTAGATGGCCCCGAACTTTTGGTAGGCACTGTATATTTAGATTAGCGACGCCATATAGTTCGTATTCGTAGAACCCTCCGGCGATAGGTTTCCCGCGCGAGTTTGCGAGTAGGTAAGTTGCAGGATTAGTTGTCTGCACTTTGACGATTTTAAACACTTCGGTTGTCTAAATCGGTGTATAGCCTTTTTCAAAGACAGTTTTGAATTTGCTCACACGTAACAGATCGCCCACTTTGAATTTCACTGCGGTCTTTATATAGACTGTGTTTAAGAGTTTATTCAATCGCAAGAGTCATATTGATAGGACGTATGCCAATAATTCGATGTTTTCACGTGTTGACTAAAAAGGAAGATAAAAAAGGAAGATAAAAAATCCCTCCGTTGCGGTCGACCTACTAAACACTCGGGAATAATAGATGGCCTGATTCAAGAAGAAAATATATTTGGAAACTAATGTATATATGGACTGGCCAAGAATTGGGCTCGATAATTCCTCGAGCTGTCGATCTAGTCAGTGTTATTCAGACAGAGTCATTAGCAACTTCGGTAAAATGGTTACGCGCTACTAGGTATTTTACTACAAGGATCTACAGATATATGTACCAGAGTATATAGATTTATATTATGATTCAGATCAATATGCAGTTGTAGTACGCGATGTTTAAGTAGTGCTTTTTGTATATAATCGTACAAGTAATACTTGTGTGGATATTATTTAAATTTCATTGCCTGTGTGAGCCCGGAAAAATTGACATCCAGTCATCCAAGAAGGTGGTTAAGTTTTAAAATTGAAAATAAAGTAAGAGTCCAAGAGGAGAGATTAGGTATTCCATTTCGGCAACCAGAGAAGCGTGCCGCCTGATGATACGCTATTGTGCCGGGGATCTGTGTAAGTATCTTTTTCTATTATTTTACTATCTTATTAGAGTATATTCGCCTATTTGTTTCTCATAATATTTGACAATATTTCGCGATCAACATTAAATCGCCGATATATTTGTTACATCAGTCGCTTCTATCGCTTGAGCGACAATTATGAATAAATAGCCAAAAATTGCGGAAGACAATTAAGCGCACGTGCTACATTATTAGTAATCTTTATTTAAGTAGTGTTGTTTTCTCTGTTTACAATATATGTGCTAAGGAATGGTCGAATTTTATACACACATACGATTTCCCGAGTATGTAGGATTTGGGGAGTGCTCATTCAAGCGGCTGGAACGCCACCACCAGAAATTCATACAGGAGTGTCTATGGTGGGAAGGAGAAGATGATCTCCCTGCAGATATTTTTGATTCAAATAATTTATTTACGTTATATAAATTTATTGAAGAGAAGAAGGAAGAACGGTGAGACTGAAATGGTAAATAAAAAGAAAATTTGTAATTTATTTATACTAGATGCGCAACTAAGTTTCCGGGTTTCACATATGGATGGATATGGATGGCGCTAACGACACATGTAGTCGACATACATATCTGAAGTTGTGTTTTTTTATAGCTTGGACATCTGTTAACAATAACCAGTCGTAATATCAACACATATCGCAACGCAAAAATATTTTTTCTAACAATGAAAATGTCGAGTTTTGTGCCAAATAAACAGCATTTGCGGGAAGCTTTGCTTTTCTGCTTTAACTTGAAAAAAGTGCAGCTGAAGCACGTCGTTTGCTTGAGGAAGCCTACGGCGAACATGCACCATCGAAAACTACCTGTGAAGATTGGTTTAAACGCTTCAGAAGTGGCGATTTCGGCACTGAGGACAAGGAACGCTCCGGAAGACCAAAAACAATTGAGGACGCCGATCTGCAAGCGTTATTGAATGAAGATGATACGCAAACACAAGATCAACTTGCGGAGGCATTAAACATGACTCGCCAAGGTATTTCCAAACGTTTACATGCCATGGGAAAAATTCAATAGGAAGGAAAATGGGTGGCGCATGAGTTGACTGAGAGACAGATGGAAAATCGAAGAGCCACTTTCGAAATTTTGCTTTTGCGGCATGAAAGAAAGAGTTTCATGCATCGAATTGTTACTGGCGATGAGAAGTGGATATATTTTGAGAATCCCAAACGCAAAAAATCGTGGCTTTCATCTAGCGAAGCATCAACATTGACGGCACGGCCAAATCGCTTCGGAAAAAAGACAATGCTCTGCGTTTGGAGGGACCAGAAAGGAATCGTGTACTATGAGCTGCTGAAACCGGGCGAAACTGTCAACGGGTATCGCTACCGACAACAACTGATCAATTTGAATCATGCATTGCTCGAAAAACGGCCAGAATGGGACACGAGATACGAACGAGTGATATTGCAGCACGACAACGCTCCTTGCCATCGCACTTCTATCGTCCAGGACACCATCAAAACGCTAAAATGGGATTTGCTACCGCACCCGCCGTATTTGCCAGACCTGGCCCCTTCCAATTATCACTTGTTCCGGTCGATAGCGCATGGCTTGGCTGGGCAACACTTGGCCAATTTCGAAGAAGTGCAAAATTGATTGGATGAATGGTTTTGGTCCAAAGACGCGTCGTTTTATCATCGCGGTATTCATGTATTGCCAGAGAGATGGCAAAAATGTGTAGATAGCGAGGGACGATACTTTGAATAAACCATTTTTTTATTTCTCTTGAAGTTTTCCATTTTTCATTGATCAAAAAAACCAGGAAACTTAGTTGCGTACCTAGTATTTCACTTCCTCTCTCACTCGATTCGCCGATATAGAAAATTTGAAAAGCGTCGCGGTCTCTCTCAGAGCTCATATTATGTATGCAGCTGTCAACGAATAAAAACAATATTTTATCTCTCTATTCATGAATCTCTATTCATGAATCGGAATGTTTCTTTTCATTATTTTTCCTCGTTACTCGCCGAATCCTAACATGCATGAGGTTTTGTCGCTTTACATCAGCAGAAACAGTTAAAATAGTACCGATGAGTTACTTCTCTGAACTATTCTTCTTTTTGTTAAATTTTGATGATTGCTTCACCATTGCAGCTCGTGATAATTCTTCTCATTGTCGACACATTCTCATGTCGACACTTTACAGGGTGGGACAAAAGTCTGGATACACCCTCATAACTTTTGAACGAATCTAGATAGAAAGTTGAAATTTGGAGAAGTTGTACAGGATCATGAAAGCTATTTTTTGTGCAGGATGGCACTCACCCCCAACCTCCTTGAGACACGAGAGCAGAGGTGACTTAAAAATTTTAAATGGCATGAAAAAGTCAACTGACGGCTCATTTTAAAGGTGTTTTAAAGATGAAAAAAATTTTTTGAGAAAGTTCGCTACGACTTTCCAATCGAAAGTTATGATCATAAAACAAAAATTTGCAATTCTTTGTTTGTTTATATTATATATGTTAACATTCTTTGCGTTACCCAAGGTCTACGGCGAGGACGTGACAGTTATTAGACCCCGTGTGTGTGTGTAACGGAGATCAGGACTCTAGGGTTCGTCATTCCCGCAGTATTTTGTGACTCCAAACCTTCCCCGTTTCACGCACGCGTGTGTGTGTGTTTGTTTGTTTGTGTGTGTGTGTGCGCGCGCGCGCGGGTGTGGATGGGTGAATATGTGTTTACAGTAAATGTTCGAACTGTCGACCTTCTACAGTTTGACAGTGGGCCAGACGATTGTAAAAACTGGTTGTAACGTTTTATAATATTTCGGGAGTAATTTATACCACTTCATCGATAATTTATAGTCGTAAGTCGTTGACATTTTGAGGTTTAATTCTGTACATTCGGATTTTCAAATAAGAAGAAAAAGTCCAAGGGAGACAGGTCAGGTGATCTGGGTGGCCATTCGATTGCGCCCCTTCTTCTTATTCATCTTTCAGGAATTTGTTATTTCAGAATGTTGTTTAAAATATTCCGCAATTGTAATCCAAAATGTGGAGGAGCACCGTCCTGCTGAAACCAAACTGAACTAAAATCTGGACCGAAAATGTTGCGAAGAGTTCGTACAATATCGTCTCGGAACATGGCCTCATAACTTTGTGCTGTCAGATTACCATCAATGAAAAATGGTCCTATTATGTGCTGTTCAACTATTCCCGCTCAAACATTTAGTTTTTGTGGATATTGGCTTTTGGATTCTCTCATCTAATACGGATTAGAATCATTCCAATCTCGACTGTTGTGTCTATTTACTGAACTATCTAACATAAATGTAGCCTCGTCTGAGAAAACAATCTTGTTTTGAAATTACGGTTGATCATCAATTTTTTGCATCATTACGTCACAAAATTCGAGTTGACCGTTAAAATCATGTGCGACTAATTCCTGAACGAGATTTATTTTGTATAGGTGAAATGTGGAATTTTTGAGAACACGCAGAACAGATTTATAGCTACAATCATAAGCCTGGGCAGCTGTTCGTGTAGAGGTATGGGAATTTTCTACAAATGATTGTAATATTTCTATTGAGATGTCTTCATTTGTAACGATATTCGGCCTGCCCGATCTTTGCCGATCCTTGATGCATCCTGTATTTTGAAAACGATTACACGTTTTCTGTACAGTGGCTGCAGAAATCCCTCGCCTCCCTTGCCGAAACTCAACATTAAATAAATCTCGAACCTCTCGAAATGACCGTTCATGATCACCGTACCCTCGCATCATCAAAAGAGTAATACGTTCTCTTTCTGTAAGCGCCATTTCCAAGCACTCAGTTAGCCTATCCGAGACACTCGTTTGATTGTCAGATTATCAACGATAGTGTGCATTTACTGAGTATCACAGCAGGGAAATACTTTTCCGTCACAAGATTCAAAACCGATCGTACTTTATTATCGTAATTTATTTCACAACTCTTATTTGTCGAGATTTGTTTTAGTCAACCTTTTAAAGATTTAATTGTGAAGAGAGTATTTTATTTAATAAAACAGTATTTTAAGAAAATAACGTGGCCGTATCATGTAAAATAAGTTGCCATGTTATTTTCTGACTACTTACAATTAAATCTTTAAAAGGGTCACTGAAACAAATCTCGACGAACAAGAGTTATGAAATAAATTGTATGATCGGTTTTGAATCTTGTGACGGAAAAGTATTTCACCGCTGTGATACTCGGTAAATACTGTACATTATCGTCGATAATCTGGAATTTCTGCAGCTACTGTACAGAAAATATGTGATCGTTTTCAAAATACAGGATGCGTCAAGGATCGGCAAAGATCGGGTAGGCCGAAGATTGCTATAAATGAAGACATCTCGAAAGAAATATTACAATCATTTGTAGAAGATTTTCATTCACCCATACAAAATAAATCTCGTTCAGGAATTAGTCGCACATGATTTTAATCGCCGACTCGAATTTTGTGACGTAATGATGCAAAAAATTGATGATCAACCGGAATTTCAAAACAAGATTATTTTCTCAGACGAGGTTACATTTATGTTAGATAGTTCAGTAAATAGACATAACAGTCGATATTGGAGTGATTCTAATCCGCATTAGATGAGAAAATCCAAAAGCCAATATTCACAAAAACTAAATGTTTGGGCGGGAATAGTTGGACAGCACACAATAGGACCATTTTTCATTGATGGCAATCTGACAGCACAAAGTTATGAGGCCATGTTCCGAGACGATATTGTACGAACTCTTCGCAACATTTTCGGTCCAGATTTTGATTCAGTTTGGTTTCAGCAGGACGATGCTCCTCCACATTTTGGATTACAATTGCGGAATATTTTAAACAATACTTTTCCTGAAAGATGGATAAGAAGAAGGGGTGCAATCGAGTGGCCACCCAAATCACCTGACCTGTTTCCCTTGAACTTTTTCTTCTGGGGTTATTTGAAAAACCGAATGTATAGAATTAAACCTTAAAATTTCAACGACTTGCAACTACAAATTATCGACGAAATGACATTAATTACTCCCGAAATTTACAAAATGTTACAACCAGCTTTTACAATCGTCTGGGCCACTGTCAAACTGTAGAAGGTCGACAGTTCGAACACTTACTGTAAACACATATTCACCCACCCACACTCGCGCGTGCGCGCGCACACACATATATACAAACAAACACACACACACACACGGGTGTGTGAAACAGAGAGGATTTGGAGTCACAAACTATTGGGAGAGTGACGAATTCTAGAGTCCTGATCTCCATTACACACATACATACACACGGGGTCTGATAACCGTTACGTCCTCACCATAGACCCTAGGTAACGTAAAGAACGGTAACGCAATAAACAAGTAAATGCAAATTTTTGTTTTATAATCACAACTTTCGATTGGAGAGTCATAGCAAACTTTCTCAAAAAACATTTCTGTTTGTCCTTAGAACGCCTTTAAAATGAGCTCTCAATTGACCTTTCATGCCATTTAAGATTTTCAAGTCACTCTCGCCCTCGTGCCCCAAGGAGGTAGGGGATGGATGCCATCCTGCACAAAAAATAGTTTTCATGATCCTATATAACTTCCCCAAATTTCAACTTTCTGTCTAGATTCGTTCAAAAGTTATGAGGGTGTATCCAAACTTTTGTCCTACCCTGTATCTAAATTTAATTGTAATATTCACTTTTGTGCTTTACAGAATGTACTAAAAATTTTCAAGTAGTGATCTTGGAGGCAATTGTACAACCCTTAATAAAATATTTCAAATATACAGATTTTTCTTCCAATACGCTTATCCCTTTTCACCTCTTAGGATTTTATATGGTAATTGTGTTTGATAAAAATATAGTACTTTATTTGCGGTATAATGCCTATTAGATATTTAAGAGACGTTCGATCTCTCAACGTTATCTAGGGAGAGGAGTGTGTCGTGAGCGTGGAGCATGGAGGTAGCTCAATGGTCTAGAGCAATCGCCCGGCAAGTGAAAGACCCGGGTTCGATTCCAGGTCTATAGTGACTATCGCGCTCTCGATATTTTTCTCTCTTCGGAACGAAAATAAGATGCAGGTCCCGAACGCACGGCGTCCCGTCGTCATCTAGTTCTCTCTCCCTCCTTCGCCCTCCTTCTTTCAATATCGTGGTTCTATATGGTATAGTTGATATTTAATAGATGTTTAATAGTAGTTCGATGGTAATAGTAGTTCGATATGGTACAATAAATGTTCGATAGATGTTCAATAATGGTCCAATATATGTTTTGATAGCAGTCGCTGAAAAACTGCAGATGAGGACTGTGTGCCTCCAACTCTGTCCGTTTATGTAATACACAGTTAGAGAAGTTTTACTGCGCGCTCCCTAACGAAAGCATACAGTGGTCTAAGTGGTAGGACCATTGCACAGTAAACAAAGAGTCTCGGTTCAAGTCTGGCCTAGTTTCGACTTATTTTTTTCTTTCGACGTATGCCTGACGTCATCATACACTGTAAGAAACTTCACTGTGCGTCCGCGAGCATGTGTCTATGATGGTCTAGGTCAGAGCTCGGCAAAATGTGCACGCGACGGCCGATTTTCGACTATCTCCGCCCACCGCTATTCCCTTTACCTCGCCGCTTCGCGCGCTGCCTACAAGCCGCTCGAGCCTCAGGAGCGTGTTTCCAATAGTTTTCACGTCACCCATGAGGTACTATTGTTGACGCGTTTTTTTTAAGTGGTATCCCCAGTAGGCCTCTTCATTTTTCAAAAATGAAGTTTAAAAAAATGAGAAGTGTTCTTCTTTAAGCGACAATTCCTTACCATGTCTTATGCGGCTCGCTACATGCAATATCCAAATTGACGTTTCCACTCTTACTAATAAAAGACGCCGAAAATCGAATTGAATATTCTTCATTTAACATATTTTATTTCGCTTCTGTTCAATTAGTTATGGGTTGTTACAGTCATCAGTGGATTAGGCCTACTGGGGATACCACTTAAAAAAAAACGCGTCAACAATAGTACCTCATGGGTGACGTGGAAAACTGTTGGAAACACGCTCCTGAGGCTCGAGCGGCTTGTAGGCAGCATGCGGAGTGGCGAGGTAAAGGGAACAGCGGTGGGCGGAGATAGTCGAAAATCGGCCGTCGCGTGCATTTTTTGCCGAGCTCTAGTTTGGACGGCTGTCCATTTTTCGAGTCGCAGTCGCAGTCGCAACCAATCACAGAACTCCGTATAATCACGTGACCCGCTTGTCATAATCACATTTATTTAATAGTATGTAGAAGTCGGTGATCATTAGAATAAGGTTATATCTAATGTTGTTTTATGTGTTACATATTTTTTTTAAATGTCGAAACAGTTTAATAAAGAGAGACTATTATTTAGTAGATCTCGTAGAATGTAGACCCCTTCTCTGGGATTGTACGTGTGACAGTATGTTAATAGTATTTAGCCGCAGCCGCGATCGCCAATCGCAAGTGTGATTAGAAAACAAGAAATCGCAATCGCAGTCACAGCCGCAGCCGCGAGTCGCTAGTGTGATATGGTCTTTACGTGATGCTAATGCCGGCTGCAACTTTCAAGCTTCATAACTCGAAAAATACTTAATAAAAAAATATTTTATTATAGTATTTTAAGAAGCTCTGGAAATCAGCTATAATAATATGCAATCAACTGCATGCACTATGTTCTGGAAGGCCAGTTAAGGCTAATGAAGATCAAATAAAGTCATTGGTGGACGCATATCGTCATTTAACAACATGAGAAATTGCTGAGAAATTGAATTTATTGAATTTGACCGAGCATAAGCATTCGTAACAACTTGATTTCGTTTTAGAGCTCGATATTTGAGTTCCATATGTTCTCAAAAAAAGAGATTTGATTCGTCGCATTATTGTCTACAATTTTCTGTTGAAACGTGCGGAAAATAATTCATTTCTAAAGCGACTCCTGGAAGTGAAAAATGGATTGTATATAACAATATTGAACACAAAAGATCATAGAGCAGACGTGATAAACCAGCTTAAAGCATATCAAAAGCTAATATTCTTCAAAAGAAAGTAATGCTCTCTGTTTGGTAGGATTAGAAAGGAATGGTTTTTTTGAGCTGCTATCAAACAACCAAACGATTGATTCGAATGTATATTGTCATCAATTAGACACATTGAATGATTCCATCAAATAGAAGAGACCAGAATTAGCAAACAGATAAGGTGTTATGTTTCATTATGACAATGCCAGACCTCATACAAGTTTAATGACTTGCCAGAAGTTGTTTCGATCACTGCAAAATTCTTTGGATGGCAAAAATTTCGCTTCAAATGAAGTTGTAAAAAACTATTTAATTCAGTTTTTCGCTAATAAGGATCAGAAGTTCTATGAGCATGGAATCATGTTATTACTTCAAAGATGGCAGAAGGTGTTAGAACAAAATGGTCAATATTTAATAGAATCCAATTTTTCTTTCTATTAAAAATATCGTCTTTTATTTTCATGCAAAAAACCGAAATTATTTTCCGAACAACACAATATATCCTTTCTTAAAGCATTCTATCTTATAATCCTATCTTGGAATTAAGGAAAAAGTAACGAAAAGTAACGATTTCAATCATTATTTTTAAACAACATTACTTTTTAAAATCAGTAACGAGTAATGATAATGAATAATTTTTTATCGGAAATAAGGATAACGATAATGTGTTACTTTTAAAAAGTAACTTTCCCAATTCTACTTTTAATACAATTATCGGTAATATAATGAACTTTTGAAAGCCTCTATATTCTAATACGTATAGAATAATATCCTACTTACCGCGTTGAAATTCAAATACGACATTACAATGACTTTGCCGGCCGTTATCTGAGACGGCTTTATGCTTCTTAACATGATCAATATTAGAAGCTTCTTTGTTGCATTTGGCATGTCATACCATTGCACATTATATCTGCAAATGCAGTCAGTTTACATATTAACTATTTGACATGATGTTAAATTTTTCAAATAATTATAAAGTGCAGGCGAAAAGACATTAGTTCGATCTGTCGAATCTGTCAAAAGGTTCGAATTTTGAATTAAATTCGACTTTACTTGCAGGAAATAAATTGTTATTATTATTAATAAAATAATCGCCATCGTTGTTTATAAAAATTTTTTTACGTTCCTGCGGTAGAATGCTGTCAGTATTTTGGCTTGTATTTTATATAAAATAACATTTATTCAGAATCAAAATGAACATTTTAACCGACGTAACATTTTGACAGAATATATTTTATGTTTATTACTTGCAATTTTGAAAGCGTGCTTCTGAGATTACATTACACGTACGCGTATTCATACACCTTTTCACTGTAATCTATGATTTTCTGACCTTGCCAATTCTCAAAAAACGCGTTTATAACTGCTCCGCAAAAATAAATGCCATGTCGCGTAAGAACAGCAACATCTTTGGCATTCCTTATCACCTGAAAAAGTAATTATAGGCATAATGTAATTATAATATTGTTGGATATTTATCTACATTTCGAGTGCACCTGGAATCCTACGACGCTTATAATAGAGATAACACAACCCAAATGTAGAAAGAGAGGTAGCGTAAATAATGACTCCATAATATCTATAAATCTGTCGTAATAAATAGGATCGTATCAATTGATTTGTCATCACTACTACTCTCGTACTACTATTCATATAAAGGTAACGATTAAATAAATGTACTAACTGAATCGCCTCGGTATGTCTTTGAATACTGTAGACGATATTTGCATAACATCTATTACTATTTGCAATTGCCTTCACCGGATCATCGCCATCGTCCTTAAATTCGAATGTATCTTCTAAAAGATATCTAAGGCGCGATATTAGTCAGAAATTAGAAAGTTAATTTCGATGCTTTGTAACTCGAAAAGAACAATGAATA
This sequence comes from Harpegnathos saltator, assembly GCF_003227715.2. Classification (NCBI taxonomy): domain Eukaryota; kingdom Metazoa; phylum Arthropoda; class Insecta; order Hymenoptera; family Formicidae; genus Harpegnathos; species Harpegnathos saltator. The sequence continues at coordinate 152,912 of NW_020230149.1, read as the reverse complement.
AAAAAGGCCGATTTTGGCTTATCGTGAGGAATGAACGAAACATATTATTTCCAAAGGATTTTGACCCGCCGAACACGATGCCATCGTTAGTTTTCGTCTAAAACCCGGAAAATATGTTCTAATCCGAGGATCTATCATTTAATAATCGAATGGCCTGGGAAGCGCTTACATTAACTTTGAAGCTATTGCAAACACGTGTATTAGCTAAATTAGCTGAAGATAGTTTAGATTTTCGATTTAATAAAATTATTTTCGATTTAATAGTTGAAGGTGTTCTCTGTTACAGCTGTTACAAAATTTGCTGTAATGAATAATATACACGGTATCATAGATCATCCCTACCACCTGATCTTTTTGTGAATGCGACATTTTAGAGAAAAATATTTCAGACAAAAGTTGTATGATTTCAAAGGAGACATATAATAATTATATCATTTTGTTTACAGATGGTGCTACTTTCAAGATATTCACTGATCATTATTTTTCCTAAATGGAAAACCCAATTTTTTATTATATCATCTTTTTCTACCAATTAATTTTAATAACTTTTGTCTGAGACATTTTTCCCTAAAATGTGTTTACAAAAAAATCAGGTGGTACGGATGGTCTATGATACCGCGTATATTATTTGTTTTTGCATAAAAAGCATAAAAAACAGCAAATTTTATATAAAAAGAGAATACCTTCAACTATTAAATCGATAATAATTCTATTAAATCGAAAATGTAAACTATCTTCAGCTAATTTAGCTAATACACGAGTTTGCAATAGCTTCAAAGATTAGCAAAGGCTTCCCGGGCCATTCGATTATTGGATGATAGATCCTCGAAATACGAGGGCGGTCCGATAAATACTTAGCCTCACCGCCCGATGGCGCCACTATCGCAAGAGAAATTTACTATCGTGTAGTACATTCTCATAGACGGCTACTGTCGAAATTTCAGCCGAATCGGACTCGTAGTTTTGTTTTGACCGCGTGTGGAAGCGGGCGTGTCCGCGGATTTTAGAAAAATGGAAAAAAAGCAATATCGGTCGGTGATTCGATTCTTGTTTTTGGAAGGGAAATCGCGCAGCGAAATCAAAGAGCGCTTGGATGCTGTGTACGGTGACTCTTCTCCTTCGATGGCGACCGTCAAAAATTGGTTTAACGAGTTTCAACGTGGTCGCACGTCGGTTTTTGATGAGCCACGCCCAGGTGCCCCGAAAACGGCTACCACGGAGGATAACATGACAAAAATCCACGATCTCGTATTGGCAGGCCGCCGATTGAAGGTGCGCGAGATAGCTGAGACAGTAGGCATCTCAAAAGACCATGTGGGTCATATCCTGCATGAAATTTTGGACATGAGAAAGCTGTCGGCGCGATGGGTGCCGCGTTTGCTCACTCCGGACAACAAGCGCAACCGTGAGACTACTTCAGAGCAGTGTTTGACGCTGTTTAAGCGCAATCCGAAGAAGTTTCTGCGTCGTTTCGTGACCGTCGACGAAACATGGATCCACTGGTACACACCAGAGACCAAGGAACAGTCGAAACAGTGGACTTGACCCGGCGAACGTGCTCCGAAGAAGGCGAAGACTGTCCTATCGGCCGGAAAGGTGATGGCCACCGTTTTCTGGGATTCACAAGGTGTGATCTACATCGACTACCTGGAGAAGGGCAAAACGGTCACAGGACTGTACTATGTCGAATTATTGGGCCGATTCGACGCCGAATTGCAAAAAAAACGGCCCCATTTGGCGAAGAAAAAAGTGCTCTTCCATCATGACAACGCACCGGCTCACACCTCCGCCCTCGCCACGGTCAAATTGGTCGAATTGGGCTACGAACTGCTGCCCCATCCACCGTATTCTCCAGATTTGGTCCCGTGCGACTTCTTTTTGTTTCCAAACTTGAAAAAGTCACTCGCCGGGCAGAAATTTGAGTCGAATGAGGAGGTCATCGCCACCACGGAGGCCTACTTTGCAGACCTCGAGAAAACGTATTTTTCAGACGGGTTAAAGAAGTTGGAGCATCGCTGGGTCAAGTGTATCGAGCTAAAAGGAGACTATGTTGAGAAATAAATCGCCACTTTTCCAAAATTTTCGTTTTTCTTTTGTAGGCTAAGTACTTATCGGACTACCCTCGTAGAATATGTTTCCCGGGTTTTAGACGAAAGACATGCTGACGACGACATCGTGTTCAGCGGGTCAAAATCCTTTGGAAATGATGTTTTGTTCGTTCCTCACAATAAGTCAAAATCGGCTCTTTTTATCCATTATTCTTTATGTTTAACTTACAAATATCATGTTCTGAGATCTCAGTTTCGAAATGGAATACTCTCACCTCAAAGCTGCGAGCAGGCTGCAGCAATGTTGCACAAATGTTAGATATAACACATCTTGTGAGATAATTAAAAACAGATATAATACTTCACACGTGGCCGTGTGTAAGAGAATCGGGATGTAATACGTATTGATATCCACCATGTAATTAACGCGATAAGGTACTCCCTCTTGAGCGTTTTGAATTTTGCTCGACGCTTCGGATTCCTCATTGAATTGTGTATATACAAATTTCTTTAACGTAGTCATAAATAGGTAAAGAGCGGAATGACTGAACATGATACCTAATTATTATTGAAGTGGGTTAAGCAATGTTTCTTCGAGATTTTTAAAATCATTTATTCAGAGATTAACAAATTTTTGTTTTTATTAATCAATGTACTCACCTGTATACACGTAGCCAAATTTTTCCCCATAAATTGCATAAGATTGAAGAATTTTCATCTCTCTGTCGGACTTTGGTGACTGCCAATATTTTTTCATCTTGATCAAAAGAATCTTGATCTGCAGCTCGAAGTTAATTCAATAATAAATAAAACCACGCGTTACATCATCATTTTTCGATCTTAACATAATTACACTGATCAATATCATCAATGTTAGTTTTATTTACATACCTTAGGTATGCTATATATCATGCAGATCGCTTTTATTATGGCAATTATAGCATAAAATAATAACGGTAAGCAATCGAGCACTTCAAAAATATCCGGCCAAATCTGGATCATACCCATTACCTGAATTCAACACAACTACATTGCATGCGCACTGAGATAAAGATTTTTGTTGTTACCAAAAATACATGTTTGCTATTTGATAATTGTACGAGGAATAAATCAAACAGTTAGCACATCATTTTTTGTTATTTGTAATTTTAACAGATATATTGCAAAATATAAAAACACTTAAAGGTAACTATTTGTACGTATTTGTTTCAATCCGCAGTCAAATCCACGTAGGTTTTAAGCATTCTTTCATTTCCTAAATAACGCATAATATTTTATGAATATTATAGACAGTATTTAGTGTACTTTTATATATAGGGTGTTATAAAAGTCCTGGAAGAGCAAAATAACTCGAAAAATATGAGTCCTAGAAAAAATGTGAAGTACTGAGTTTTTATGATTTTTTCCTGGCTATCTGACGGTGACCTTGGATTTGACCTCGACAATGACCTTGAAGTCATTTCAAGGTCAGATCAATTTTTTTTAAATGAGACCCCATACTTTTGACCCCGGAAATGAAAAGAGTGGAAAATTTTACGTTCGGATATGACCCTGAGCACTGCCAAATTTGACCTCTGAAGGTCACATAAAGATATAGGCTTGTTTTAGGCTGAAAACGCGAATATCTTCGAAAATGCACCTGCTAGGGAGCAATATTACGCATAAGATTAAGAATGTAGAGGTCAACGAGGGAAATTCAGCCGTGACCTTGCCCTTATTCTCAAGGTCATGAGTTAAGATTATTATTAAGGTCAAATCGGACTTTTTTCGGACTGAAAATCTATATTTTTGACCTAAAAGTGTCAAGATTGAAAAATTTTACGTTCGGATATGACATTTCCAACTTGATCTTGTTCTTAAGGTTATGTGTCAGTCATATCAAGGTCAATTAATTTCTTTAGGCTGGAAACATATACTTTTACCCCCCCATAATGTGAAGAGTGAGATTTTACGTTACCTTCGCCTTCATTACGAAAGTTTTCATTGAACAGCAATCTCACTTCACTGTATAACCTTTGTCTATCCCCCCATCCTCTCATCATCAATAGCGAAACTCTCTTATGCTCTGTAACAGAAGCCATTTGGAATTGAAAACAAAAAATTTGCAAAATTTTGATATAAAAAATTCGGTTTCTTTACCTTTAAATAAAAATAATAAGTAATGTACCATTGATCGTTAATAATAATATGATAATAATTTAAAACGGACTAGAATGACATCAAAACTTGTTAAATCGATGAAAACTCAAAAACAATCTATTATCTGTTTGACACTGATAGAATCGAGACAAATAAAAACCTTGAAGCATACACTTTATCGATGGCGTATAAATTTTTCGGATACCGATCTTGGGATTTTTGAGCTCGCAAAAACCGAATCCGATGTCGGATTTTGCAAATTCAAGATGGCCGATTCAAGATAGCGGCCGATATTTAAGAATAACAAAAATTGGATCTCGTTTAAGGAGTTTTTGAAGTCGTTTCTGAAATCGAATCCGACGTTGGATTTTACAAATTCAAGATGACCGATCCAAAATGGCGCCCGATATTGAGGAATTATCAACAATCGGAGTGTCACTTCGTACGTAACGTAAAATCTCACTCTTCACATTACGGGGGTAAAAGTATGTGTTTCCAACCTTAAAAATTTAATTGCCCTTGATATGACTGACACATAACCTTAAGAACAAGGTCAAGGTTGAAAACGTCATATCCGAACGTAAAATTTTTCAATCTTGACACTTTTAGGTCAAAAGTATGGATTTTCAGTCCTAAAATGTCCGGTTTGATCTTAATAATAATCTTAACTCATAATCTTGAGAATAAGGGCAAGGTCATGGCTGAATGTCCCTCGTTGACTTCTACATTCTTATTCTTATGCGTAACATTGCTCCTTAGCAGGTGCATTTTCGAAGATATCACATTTTCAGCCTAAAACAAGTTTAGACCTTTATGTGACCTTCAGAAGTCAAACTTGGCAGTGTTCAAGGTCATATCCGAACGTAAAATTTTCCATTCTTTTCATTTCTGGGGTCAAAAATATGTGGTCCCATTTAAAAAAATTGATCTGACCTTGAAATAACCTTCATGGTCATTGTCAAGGTCAAATCCAAGGTCACCGCCAGATAGCCAGAAAAAAATCATAAAAACCTAGTATTTCGCATTTTTTCTAGAACTAATTTTTCGAGTTATCCTGCTCTTCCAGGACTTTTATAACACCCTGTATATAGAAGTCTAAAATGGGTATCCATAGTCAGATTTTATATTCAAGACAGTCTTAAATTCATTCTGAGATGTTTTGAGGAAAGTAGTATGGGGGTAGGTATGGCCAGTCAAAACATTCCCCTTCCACTCGACCCACCGGCGCCACTAGACCACGCCCACCGGCGCCGGAAGGTCGATTGGAGGAGGAATATTTTGAATGGCCATACCTACCTCCAAGGCTGAAAATGGCGGAAATTTGAATCACCGGAATAAAAATTAGCGTAATCTAAATATTAAATTTTTATTATTCATATTTTATTATTCATATTAGGCGTTGTTAGTGATTCTATAGCTCTTGGTCAGCTGGTTAATTTGCATATTACTTTTGGAAAAATCTCCTTGGCACTCTACGAGGCTCGAACCCGGAACTTCAAGTTCTCGGGTCAAACGTCTTACCACTACTCTGCTGCTACTTTTTGGTAGAGACTGATTTCAGGACGTATACGTAGAGCGGAGAGAGTGCGGCGTGCGTATATGTGTGTATGTGAGTGCGGTTAGTGTGAAGTCTCTGGAAAAATCCTGTAGTAGGCCCTGACCGGATTCGAACTTGGGTCCGTTGGCTCTCGAGAGTCAAGCGCCTTATACCCTGCGCTACTACTATACCCTGATGGAAACCAGCTATATTGTATACATACGAAGAGTATCGACGTCACGCGTGAAAAATTCGGCCAATTCTAGAACTTACGGGATTCGAGACCCCACCATGAGACCCCGGCTCTCGACTCTCGTGAGCGTGTGCGAGCAGGTAGGGATCATTTCGAAGACAAAAACTACCCGGCGATTGTTGGAAGACGATACCTCTGGTCTATGTCTACCCCGAATATTTTTACCTGTGCGGGTCCCCTCGCTTTCAAACTCGAAAAGTTTACAACGGAATTTGTTACCTCGAGCTAGAAATCACAGGGAAGAGAAAAGTGGCGAAGAGAAAGGAATGCACGATATTTTTCATAGAATTCATTCACATTTTATTTTTCATGATTAAGATGAGACATTTATTAAAATTGCTCGTACAATTTTATTTAAATAAATCGTGATAATTTCTTGAAATATAATGTGGAAATGAGTATCTAGAAACGTTAAATCTTTTAATTGCCAACGTATGTTTTGCTCGATTTCCTGATAGTTTGCAAAGAGCGTCTGTTTCACGATGTCTTCGTCTAAGTTTTTCTTGGGAAGTCTGAGTTCTATTTCCGTTACGAGAAACAGGGTGCAATCGTTCACAAGTTTTGCAAACGTTTGCAGTTGTTCACATCGAGCGTCAATACATTTTGTTATAAGTTCTAGCCCGTCGAAAGATGTTGCCTTCATCAACACGGTAAACATCAACGATGTTTACCGTGTAGACTTTTCGTTTCTTCGTCGGGGGTTGCTGTCCCTGGGACGAATCGGTAGGCATCCTCTTCGATGCGGTGTTCACCTTAGCTGTTTTCGTATTTTCAGTCACCATAATTGCCCTTGCCCCATGCGCCGTAAAGGTGATGGTCACATCGTTGATATGGACGGGCTCCGGCACGGCCCTGGTTACAGAGTGCAAGTAATCGCCTATGTGTTTCATGTATTGCTTAAACTTTTCCCATGTGGCGAAGTCGAACTGAATCCCTGTAGAGGTATTGCCGGATAGTTTTATTGTAGGCTCGAATGTTGTCCAGTCGTTTGATGCCCACAATCCGATTTGCATCCTCTTAGTATCCGAAGTGTTGAGTGGATAAGTAGTGGAGAGAAGCATATAGCTCTCATAGCGAGTCTTCTCAGAATCACCATACGCAATCTTCTTAAATTCAGCATTTGCGTTAAATTTAGTATCTGCCATTATATTTCTCACAAGAACTTATTACTCCACAGGTGAAAACACGAGAACTAATATACTTCGTTTCGCAAAACGAGTACTAAGGCTGAAGAAGCTCAAATGGTTTGGGCTCAGCCCAATGGGCTTCTTATAGGAAAAAGAAAAGGGGAGGGGTAGTTCCGCGAGCATACAACAAATTTATTTCTTAATATTTGTTAAATTAAGCCTAGAACGTCCTAGAATTTCTCAGAACGGAGCGTACGTGTTTCTACAGGTTTTATGATGTCGTGGGAGTAGGCGTTATATTTGTTGAAGCAGTGGATGGGAAAATAAATTTTATAGTCTTTTGCGAAAATTTCCAATCGGGCTCTATTGTAGTAAAAATCGATTATATCGTCCACCCTTATATCTAAATTTATGTTTAGATAAACACATTTCTACAAATCATTTGTGTAAGCCGCAAAGGAATAGCGCCGAGCGCACATTTTTTCACGTCTGAGAATTTATAAAACGAAAAGAAAAAAGGTTTATTCTTTTGCGGCAGTGATAAGGTTTATTCTTTTGTGACTGAACGGAATGCACGAACCCTGCAGATTCCGATGAATTTTATGTTATCGCAGGAATAGACATTATATTTGCCGAATCAGCGGATGAGAAAATGCCCTTTACATCTCTTTTGAGAACCGGAGTCCTATCCTAGTCAAACTGATTATATTTTCTTCCACACATCTAAATTTAGATAAACAGACAATTCTACAAAACGTTTTTCGTGTAGGGCCTAAGGGAACCGCACGGAACTCGCATTTTTCACGTCTGAGAATGTGAGATATAAATAGATATGAGAAGAAAAAGGGTTATTCTTTTATAGCAGGAATAATGTGATCCTTTAACAAATACCAAATTCTGCGATAAAACTAGGCGAGTATATTGCTGAAAAGCGTTGGTATAGTTAGTCCCGCCTTATTTTCACAGGCATTCGTGGCGGTTTCCAAAAAATTTTGGAAGATCCGTGTTATATAAGAGTGTTCGAAGCTGCGGCGACGTATTTTACTGTTTCCATCGCTTCAAGCAACATTCCTATTCCGTGATATTCGTGAAAGTATAAGAAGATGTCGCAGCTTTTCAAAATTGTACGTGACTGTATAATCGCAGCGTCGGTAGCAAATCCAATAATCAAACGTGGAAAATATCTGTGTGATCTCGCGAGTGATAATGATGAGAAGACATATGAAGTGTTTTATAAATTCGCGACCATGTGCAGTAGTGGCCTACTGGCGATGTTATTCGCTTGTGGGCAATTTAAAAATAATCCTCGCTTGCATGGGATCGCAGCCGAGATTGTGGAAGCGAGAAGATTACTCGGAGAGAATGAAGAAGATATCGGTGACCGTGTTCAGGACATGCTCCTTTCCTCATTGTAAGTAATTTCCTTTCGCTCAGATGTGACATAAAAGAATAAGTATAATAAATGCTGATGTTCACGAATACGTTTGTGTGTTCTTCATTTTCTCACTTCTCACCAATATTGTACGAAGCGGAAATCTAAAGAGCCGCTTTCGCTCGAGTATAAGGCTTCCTTGTCAACGAAATCTGCCCGTGAGTATAAGGAAAAATAAGTATAAGATTATTCTCTCGTAGAGCCTGGTATTTAATATCGAGTTAAATTTTAGCAAATTGTAATAAAATAGCAAGAACTGACAAAGATATCGCCTGCAATATAAATGAAAATGGCATTGATATCAATCATGACGACGCTGTTCACGTCACGGGTAACATCATCGAGTATGGGAGAAGAAGGCACTTTAGGACAGAGGAAGTTTAGGACATCTCGAATAAAAACAAATTTGTCACTTTTTTTCACGTTGAATGCATTTTTTGGTTGGCAACCGGTGAATCAACGAACGTCACGTGAGACGCGCTGTCAGCTGTCAAACTAACCTATAAGCTGTTAGTGATTTTCGCTGACTATTGTAATTATTTTGGCTAGCAAATGTAAGTATCTATATATTAAACGTTCAGAAAGAAACTACTTGTATGTTCTGGCTATGATTATATGTTTTCCGTTGTAATGAACGAAATATAACGACATAATAAAAGAGATGGTATGAAATATTACCTACGTTTTTTTTTTTAAGGTTACGGTTGGGGCAGTATTGGACAAAATTTACGGGGCACATTAGGACGTATCCTTATGTGCCCCGTAACTATTGTCAAAAAGAAATTTTGTGTCATTTGTTGTGTTTGCACGTCTAAATATTTTTTCTTTACCTTTAAGGTATAAGAATGGTGCGGAATTATAAAAAGAAGAAAGATACATCTGTCAACGAGGAAGATTTGAAGAAAGCTATGCAACATGTCTTGAATAAAACGATGACACTCAGAAAAGCTGCAAATGCTTTCGGAATTATAAAAAGCACACTAGGTTATCGCTTGAAAAATATTAAAAATGACAAAAGGTCTAAAAGTGAAGATTTTTTCTCCAAATATTCAGTCTGCCAGATATTCAATAACTTAGAAGAAAACATGTTAGAAAATTACATGCTGAAATGTTGCAAAATGAACTACGGCTTAACATATCGTCAAGCTAGGACTTTAGCATATCAATATGCTAAGGCTTTGAAAAAATTTCCTAAATTATGGGAGCAAAATCAAACTGCTGGAATTGAGTTGATAAAAGGTTTCATGCGAAGGCATAAAAATCTTTCCTTGCGTAAACCAGAAAATACGAGTTTATCCAGAGCTACCAGCTTCAACCGGCATAATGTAACTGAATTTCAAAACAACTTAAACAGAGCGCTTCAAAAGACAACATTTACACCGGATAGCATATTCAACTTAGACGAGACCAATGTTATGACCGTTGTGCAAGCCCCTAACGTTATAGCTCAGTGTGGGCAAAAACAAGTAGAACAAAGTGTCTCAGCCGAAAGAGGGCAACTCATAACAATGTGTGCAATTATTAATGCTGCTGGAAATTCGATACCACCCGTTTTTATTTTTCCAAGAGCGAGATTTCATGAACATATGCTCACAGGAGGTCCAAATGGTTGTATCGGCTTTGCTAATAGCCCCACTAGTGGGTGGATGACAGGATCATTGTTTATGAAAGTACTGGAACACTTAAAAAAGTACACAAGATGCAGCAAAGAAGATATGATCTTGTTATTACTAGATAACCATGAAAGCCACTGCACTATAGACACCGTAAATTTTTGCCGAAATAATGACATTGTTCTACTCACGTTTCCACCGCATTGCACACATAGGCTTCAGCCTCTCGATGTTTCAGTCATGGGACCTTTTAAACAAAAAATTTCTGTCTCTCAAAACGATTGGCTGTTAAACCACTCGAGAAAGACAATAATAATTCATGACTTGGCCGGTATAGTGACATCTGCTTACAACGCATCATTCACTCCAAATAATATTACTGCAGGGTTCAAGAAGCCTGGTATCTACCCTTTTTCTAGAAATGCTTTCACGAATGACGACTTCGAATGTGCAGAGGTGACAAGTCGTACCCTTGAACAAATTTCCACTACGGAGACTACTGTTACAGTTGATCAAGCATCATCAGATAATAATGAACCGAGCGCTGTGGGTAAGCAGTGCGCAAATAACAGTAATTCAACTCAAATTCCAGTAAAACAATCGGCACCGAAAGCTAGTGGGTCAGCTGTCCGAAATAGAGAGCCACCAACTTTAATTGAAAATGCTGTATTACCTGAACCGATTTGTTTACCTGAAATGATAAGACCTTTTCCTAAAGCATCTCCGCGAAAGGAAGGGTCAAGGGGTAGAAGAAAGGGAAGATTACGCATTTTGACGGAATCACCTGAGAAAATAGCAATAGAAGCAGCATACGTAGAACGACAGAAAAGATTAGAAAAGTCAGGACTTAGAAAAATAAGGACATTTCAGCAAGGACAACAAAAATCGAAAGCAAAAAGAGCCAAAATTTCAAAAAGAGATTCTAGTCCAAAAGATACGGAAGAAGAAAATTATTGTTTCTTTGACACCGATTTGGAATTAAGAGATGAAGATGATGTTTTGTTGGATACAGAAAATATTAACGTAGATAGTTTAAATCCTGGAGATTTTTGTTTGGTGAGATGTTCATCTGAAAAAAATAACTTGTCCTTGGTTTTTGTTGGCAGAATAGAAGAAAAAATTTTTAACGTTTTCACTGTTATTTGAAGATTTTCACTGTTATTTGAAGAAGAAACCAGGATTTTACAAATTTTTCTTTCCTGAAAAGGAGGATAAATGGCCAGTGACTGTTATGGATATCTTGGCCAAACTGCCACCACCAAACGATGCAGGTAGCACCTCGAGAACTGCAGGAATGATTACATTCAGATTTTATTTTTCTACTTTTAAACTTGGTTGATTAATTTTAAGTTTATTACCGATCTCAATTTTCTTTTGTTGCGTATCTAAGGAAGTTATTTTTGTTTAATTTCTATTTTTTAATTTGTTACAAAGTTAATAATTTTAACACTTAGCACTTTAATATTTTCTAAACAGAGCTATAGAAAGTAGATATTTTATTATCTAAGAAAAAATTATGAGACCGATTTCTGTCTTAATCAAGGTTCCAATAAGGTGGACATTAATGTTTATTTGATTGCCTATTACAAATTATCTACTGTATTGTTAAAGAAAAAATATATTAAAAAAGGTTTGTAAGACAAGGTTGCCTAGCAAGAGATTTATTGCTTTCAATAAATAAAGTAAGAAGACGAAAATTATCTCGGTTCTTCATTATCAGTTCTAAACTGCCCCAGGCCGTCCTAAACTGCCCCAGCGGTGTCCTAAACTTCCCCTCCAGGGAGGCAGATTAGGACAGAGGGGATACTTTTTTAAAAGGTAAAAACAACATACTACTGTCAAATGTGTTTGTTTTGCCATACGTTTATATTGAGCTTTAACAACCAAACTAACTTATAATTCAATCGGAGAACCAATCTCTTAAAAATTGAAAAAGATATGAGCTTCAAAATAAAAAGATATGAGCTTCAAAATAAAAAGTGTCCTATAGTGCCCCCTTTTCCCCTACGATGACAATGGAGTCGATGAAACGACGCAAGACGCAAGTGAAGCTGGTGAAATCCAGGACTTCCGAATCTCGCAGGCTACACTAGTCGAAGGTAAGAAAAGGTAAAAGAAAATATCTTATACTCTTAGTTGTATTTTTATTCTAATTGTGTGTAAAATTTATACCTGTATAACATTTTCAATTCATATTTACAGCACAACAGGGTAGTGGATACGAACAGTCAAAAGAACATCGAAGGGACAAAAGCGAAGACCAAAGAGTGTGCGAAGCGACAGTAAAACCCGACACGGTCAACAATCGTGAGTCCTTATATAAATGTATTGAAATACTCGGGGAAAAATCGCGTAATTATAAAAAATTTAATATTCTCGGGAGGGAGTCGAATATTCGAATTCTTCCATCTTCAGAAGACGCCAACATTATTGAATATTTAGAAAATGCTTTTCGGGAAATCCACGACTACGCGGTAAATTCGGGTGATGCGAACAACTACGTGGGGTTGACGCTTGCTTCTTCGGACTTAACGCGGGGGCCGGCGGGTTTATCGCTTCGTCCCGCTCGGGACTTGACCTACAACGAGATTTGGAATCTTGTGAATTCGTTAGCGCAGAGTGCCGGAGGTCATGATATTTTCGAACATTTCAAAATTAATATTTTCAATGTCGCGGCAGCTTCTGGTCGTGGAAAGAAATCAAATAAACTAACTCACGAAGATATAGCGAAACGCTCGATCCTTACTATAAACAACTTTGACAATTTGCGCTTTCCCCGTTCGCTAGTCGCCGCGATAGTGTACAACGAACCCGGCAATGTGCGCACAGGAGAAATGCATGATAAATGGAATTCCGTGAGGAAGTAATATTCTATATTACAACGAGACCTAGTGATCGAACTGACACGGAAAGCCGGTGTCTATATACCTGAAGAAGGGTGCGGTATTCCTGAGATCGAGCGTTTCCAGTATTATCTTGCCAGCAACGATATCGTGATCGTTGTTTATTACTTTAGTTCCTTCGCACGTGGTGCGCCCCCCATGTACGATGGTAGCGGCGTACTCACCTCCCACGGGCGCGAAGCTAAAATGACTCTGAATATTATGTACTACGAAGAATCCCGGCATTACAATCCAATATTAAATTTAAAAGCTGCATCGGGCAGCCATTGTGCACGTTGTAATAGCGGATATAAGCCGGAAAGAGGGCATCGGTGCTCAAACGCGTGTCCATGGTGTCACGACGTTCCAGCGTGCGAGGTTATTGAGCGTAGAACTAATACGATGTGCTGCGTGTCAACGTGAATTTTACGGGTCGGTGTGTTTCGAGCGTCATCGCGCGCAAAAATCGCTCCAAGACATTTCATCTTTGAGCATCTGTAATATCCTGAAAGTTTGCAGCGACTGCGGCCGTTTGCGAAACTTGAGGAACAAACATAATTGCAATGAGATCTTTTGTCTTGTTTGCAACGCGTTGCAACCAATGAATCATCTATGTTATATGAAACCACTTCGATGTGACACTGGTTCATCCGACACGATGAATCCGCAGCGAGTAGGAAACGAAAACGTAGTTAATGACATTGGCGAAGCGACAGAAACAAGTAAGCGCGTAAAAGGTCGCATCGCGTTTGTATTCTATGATTTTGAAACGTGTCAAAACGATACGATCAAAGGCACAGAAAACGTTAAAACTCATGTTGTGACGCTCTGTGTTGCGCAGCAGATATGTGAAAGCTGCATGAATATAGACGATATGACATTGCGATGTCGTTGGTGCGGGATTTATATTTCGAGACAATCCGGTGAAACAATTCGTCGATTTTGTCACGAGACCGAGGAAGAGTTTCAAACAAATCATCTGCATCGCACACAACGCAAGCGCATTCGATGCGTAATTTATGGTACTTGGTCGAGAGCGGTAATCGGGTGGAACCAAAGCTTATTTTAAACGGTACGAAGATTATATTGTTAACCGTTGGGCAAACAAAATTTATCGACAGTGTTAATTATATGCTTATGCGCTTGTCAGCATTACCAAAAGCCTTCGGGTTAAAAGATACAGCAGGCAAAGGCCTATTTCCGCATTTATTTAACACTGCCGAAAATCAACATTACATCGGACTGATACCAGATGCAAGATACTATTCTCCCGAAACAATGAGACCGCCTGAGCGTGAGCGGTTTTTAGAATGGCACGAGGACATGGCGCGCAAAAACATAGAATTTGATTTCCAACGGGAAATTGTGAGCTATTGCCGGAACGATGTCGATATTCTTCGACGGGTTTGTCTTGCGTTCCGTAAGACTTTCCTGGATCGTGGAAAATTATGTTCGTTTGAAGAATGCACAACCATCGCCTCTACGTGCATAAGAGTTTTTCGTAAAAACTTTTTGCGTGAAAAGGAGATAGGTATTATTCCTTCGGGTGGGTATCGGCGTGTCAATAATCAATCCCGCAAAGCGTTAAAATGGTTGTTGTGGATGGAGCGCGAGCTCGGTCATATTGTAACATATGCCGGTAGATCTCGCGAACATCGCATACCGGAAGGGCTGCTCGTCGATGGGTATTACGAGACAACGAATCCTGCGCAAAGACACGTGTTGCAATTTCACGGGTGTTTTTGGCATGGATGTCCCGCGTGTTTTAGGATGAATCATGATAGCCCGATCTCGACCACCGTGAAGGGGGATACTATTGAGTCGCGATACGAGCATATGCGCGTGACAACATCTCGTCTACAGAAGCTAGGTTACATCGTAACGGAGAAGTGGGAGTGCGTCTTCGATCGGGAGTTGCAGGACAATCAACCGATGCACGATTTCCTTGCGAATCACACGATGTTAGAAACTGAGCCTCTCGATCCTCGCGAAGCGTTCTTCGGTGGTCAGGGGGTGGACAGGGAACCGTCACCCGGTGCGATATTACCGGTACGGAGAAGATACGTTATGTAAACGTATGCTCCTTGTACTCGTTTGTGCTAAAGACGGGCTCTTTTCCGCTCGGTCACCCGGACCGGACGTGTACGTGGGAAGAATGTTCCGCCTTGATTAGTATAGCTCCCGATTTTGACTTTAGCAGAGTGGAGGGAATCGTGCGGTGCAAAGTGTTCGCTCCGCGTGATCTCTTTCACCCTGTACTCCCATTTCGCGTTCGCGGAAAATTATTGTTCGCCCTATGCCGTAGTTGCTGCGAGACAATTTCCCAATCTCCGTGCACACATGATAATCCGACCGATCGAGAATTCGAGGGTACCTGAGTATCCTGTGAATTACGGAAGGTTATAGAGAAGGGCTATAATGTCAGGTCCGTGAGCGAGATATGGAAATATAAGATTTCGCAATACGACCCAAGTACTCGGTTGGGAGGTATGTTCGCGGGATATATCAACTGCTTTCTGCAACTTAAGCAGGAGGCTAGCGGATGGCCTGCTGAATGCACCGACGATGAAGAAGCCAAAGAGCGATACCTGCGGGAATACGAAAAAACAGAGGATATTGTTCTCGATAGAAACAACATCACGGTAAATTCAGGGTTGCGTTCGGTTGCAAAGCTTTGCCTCAATTTGTTCTGGGATAAATTTGGTCAGCGATCTAATCTGCCGAATACCGAGGTCGTTAAGACGCGCGAACATTTCATGTCGCTGCTCACGAGCCCCAAGCATGAAATCATAAACATATTGAGACTTCGAAATATATTAATTTTAGTAGTATAAAAAACTTATTAGTCACCAATAAAATACCTATCGATGAGAACGAGGAAGAGAAGAAGGAGGATGTGAGGAAAACTTCTACGTTTTAGAACGATTCGTCGTACAGTGTTTCACGACATTGTAACGAGAGACGAGAGCAAGTCTTGCGTGCCGGTGCTCCTAAAACGTAGATTCGATGACACAGGTCACTCTGTGCCATACAGTTACGTAGTGGCGTAAGAATAGTAGAGCGTGTTCTTTCTCCTCCAATCTAAACACTTATTTGTAGAGTAAGAAAAATACAAATATAGACATTTCCCCAAAAGCGACCACCCTGTATATTGCATATGCACTAGTTATATAAGAAACTTTTGCGCAAACTGTATGTATTGTTACGTCCTAGAGGAGGAACTCAACCTTTTCGTTCGCGAGTAAGGCGAACCTCGTTCGTACACACGTGTCAGTGAACGGGTCAGGGACCCGACGGGTCCCTTTACTCGGGCACCGACGTACGACGAGCGGTCCGTTTTTCGGTCAGGGACGCGAATCCCTTTACCGGGGATAGGACCATGAGTTGACTGTTGGAAGGGTGGGTGATTTTGAAATCAATTGGAAAAAAAGAATGAAATATAAACAGATTTATTAAAATGAGTAAGATAACAAAATGATATATGGCGCGGCTTAAAATATAACAATAAAATGGTATTACAGCGCGGTTTATGACAATTTAATTGAATAATGGTGTGTGTATATATGTGTGTGTGTGTGTAGGATAGAAGAAGAAGGAATCGAAAGAGAAAGAATAGGAATAAGAAGTTAATCAGGTGAAGGGGAACGGGAGTGGTATGGCGAATTTAAAGGAGTGGATAGTTCGGAAAAAGAGACAGGAGAATAAGATATTGGAGGGGTGGAAGGAGTGAATGCACGTAGGGGAGAAGAGGTAGGAGTATCAGGGGATAAATATTGAGAAAATAAGAAAGATGGTAGGATTGTCGGGTCTGGATGGAAATCTATGTCTATTCCGATGCTAATTATGTTTCTGATATACTGCAATTGTTGGTCAAAATTATATGGGTCTGTTATTTCATCAAAGAGGTGAAGGACCTGATGGATGGTTACTAGCGAATGATAGTAATGGCCCACTAAAACCGTAGTTCCACAAGGGTGGAATTAGTAAGAATGGAGGTAAGGAGAGTAGAATAGTAAATAAAACTACTTACTGCTGATTCACGCAAGGAAAAGGGTGGTTGCAATGATCTGCGTGGGGTCCCAATTTCGGGTTGTCCACTCCCAGCTGGCAGCTGCTTCTCTCTTTTTTTTTTGGGAGGTTGGCGAGACCCCACTAAGGATAGTATTAGTGGAACACTGTGCACTTGCCACATTGAGTCTCTGAATTGAGTCTAGACCTGATTCCGAATCTATGACTTTTTTGTTTTCGTTTGTTCTTCTGTCTTTCTGAATAGTGTCGCGGAGTCGGATTACCGCGGTTTTTATATCAATGATCGGAGGCAGAAGCTAACAGCGTGGGTAGAGAGATGGCCTTTGAGGAAGGGGTGAATTGGTCTTACAAGGAGATGCCACAAACTGCTAACTCTACTTTTGAATGAGCTATAGTGCATTCGAAAGGGGAGGTCGAGAGTATAAACCGTGTCAGAGCTTTTGGGTGTATGGGCTTTAGTTTCGGAGAAAATTTATTGTAAAATGATGTATTTTTCAGCTATACGGTAAGTACAATGGATAGCCATAATTTTGCATGAAGCGCGCTAGCTGTGCAGGTTAGGCGTGCGGCTACTATTTTGCGTCCGTGCGAGCAGAGTTTAATTCCCCGTAGTGACAATTTTTTTTTGTTTTTTTTTAGAATAAATGATTGTTTATGAATTAATTGTAAATTTATTTATTTATTATTCGTTATAGTACGAGAACATATACATAATGAAAAATATCAATAAGTTTTGTGTTTTTATTGTACTGTGTCTTTATTCATTATAAAATTCCGACATCACTGTACAATGTTGCGGGTGATAATTTATATAAAAACATTCGAAGCATAAATGGATCGCACACCATGAACATTTTATAAACGAAAACTGCGTATTGCAGATACATTTTTTCTTATGTACATCCGGTGGAAAACACAATTGATTAACATTATAAAATATGTCACGTTTATCTGCTAATTTTGACGCGTACCAAGCGAATTCAATCATTTTTACATATCGCGGAGCACATAATAAATAATGAGTTAATGATTGAATTCGAATTGCATCATATAACGGACTTTTTAAGAAGTTTTTAGTATTTGCTTGTGGCACATGCGCACAGGCAACAACCGTTAGGACCGTAACCCTAAAGTCCGTTGGATTTCCCTCACTGTTCTCACGTGTGTCGATCAGTAAGCAAGTCTGCGAGCATCCTTTATGTTAAATTGATTTTATATAATAAAAATGGAAGGGTCAAGTGTGGATTTGTTTTTGAAAGAACATATCCAAGCATTGGCAAAGTGTGATATTACAAAAGAAGATTTAACTGACAGCATTACATATTTTAAAGGTAATAAATAATTAAATAATTTAATAATCAAATAACAATAATTAAATAATTTGTATGTATATTTTTATAAACACTCACATTTGTGAACATATGCAGAAATATACAAAGATATTTCCTTTTTTGCAGATATGCTAATAAAATTTGATTTGATTTTGCTGAAGTACCCAAAAAATTTACGCATTCGGCTAAAGAGGTTGCTGGAAAATTATTCGAAAGCTTCGTTTCAATGTTAGGAAAATGTATGATGGTAGAAGATGTGGAATATTTTTCATCAAACGAAAAAGAAGTAGAGAATATTCAAGAAGAGGAACTGCAAGAATCGACATCATCAACATCGGAGGAAGAATATGTGTCAAAGTTTCATATCAGGATAGAATGCCTTTTGATACAAAATTAAAGATTGTTATGACCACAAACGAGCATCCAACGTGGAGTTTTCATGGTCTACAAAAGCGATTTAAACAACATTTACGCCACAAAACTGATATTGCACGATTTAGAAAAGATGTAATAAATGGTGGCACTTATGCAGAAAAACTGGATAATATAAAAAAATGTGTCTATGATCGATTTTCTGAAGCACGTGACCATAAACAATTATTAACAAGGCGACAATTACAGCAGTGGGCTATGGCTACTGCAATGCAATTTCGAGATGCAGATAACGAAACAGAAGGAAACGTTTTTCAATTTACAGCATCGGCATCTTGGGTAACGAATTTTATTAAAAATTATGCCATTTCTAATCGTAGCGTCGTTCGCTATGTATCCAAAAGAGAAATGAAATCGCCAGAAGAAGTTTCCAAATCTGCAATACAATTTCAAAACTTGATACAATCAATTTCTACGGATTACGATTCTGATTATATTATCAATACAGATCAAACAGGTTGTGAGTACCGAGCTAATGTTTCAAGAACGTACACACATAAGGGTGAAAAAACAGTAGAACTTTTTATAGGCGACTTAAATAAGATAACTCATTCGTATACTGCTCAATATTCCATGACAAAATCCGGAATATTATTAAATAAAGTTTTTGTATGTTTACAAGAACCTGGAGAGACATTTGGAGTCCGTGTCAAAGCAGAAGTTGACGAACTTGTAAAATTATGTAAAAATGTTATTGTCGTTTGTTCAAAGTCGGGTAAACTGACCTCTCAATTGTATAAAGAATATTTAAAAACAGTTGTAAAACCGTATGTTGGAAACAATTCCTTCTTGATGATTGTCGACTCTTGGGGAGGTCAAAAAATATTCATATGTACAATAAAATTTTTGTAAATGATGAAAACAAACCAACATGCAATTTGTAAATAATACCGCCAAAATGTACACCAATCTGCCAACCTTGCGACGTTTATTTTTATAGGCAAGTGAAAATTATTATAAAACGTATTCAAAATTGTCCGGATATTATGGTTAGCGAAAAAAAGAAAGAATTAAATTCGCGATATGATGCAATTCGAATTCAATCATTAACTCATTATTTATTATATGCTCCGCGATATATAAAAATGATTGAATTCGCTTGGTACGCGTCAAAATTAGCAGATAAACGTGACATATTTTATAATGTTAATCAATTGTGTTTTCCACCGGATGTACATAAGAAAAAATGTATCTGCAATACGCAGTTTTCGTTTATAAAATGTTCATGGTGTGAGATCCATTTATGCTTCGAATGTTTTTATATAAATTATTACCCGCAACATTGTACAGTGATGTCGGAATTTTATAATGAATAAAGACACAGTACAATAAAAACACAAAACTTATTGATATTTTTCATTATGTATACGTTCTCTTACTATAACGAATAATAAATAAATAAATTTACAATTAATTCATAAACAATCATTTATTCTAAAAAAAACAAAAAAAATTATCACTACGAGGAATTGAACTCTGCTCGCACGGACGCAAAATAGTAGCCGCATGCCTAACCTGCACAGCTAGCGCGCTTCATACAAAATTATGGCTATCCATTGTACTTACCGTATAGCTGAAAAATACATCATTTTACAATAAATTTTCTCCGAAACTAAAGCCCATACACCCAAAAGCTCTGACACGGTTTATACTCTCGACCTCCCCTTTCGAATGCACTATAGCTCATTCAAAAGTAGAGTTAGCAGTTCGTGGCATCTCCTTGTAAGACCAATTCACCCCTTCCTCAAAGGCCATCTCTCTACCCACCCTGATAGCTTCTGCCTCCGATCATTGATATAAAAACCGCGGTAATCCGACTCCGCGACACTATTCAGAAAGACAGAAGAACAAACGAAAACAAAAAAGTCATAGATTCGGAATCAGGTCTAGACTCAATTCAGAGACTCAATGTGGCAAGTGCATAGTATTTCACGCATAAAAATAACATGTCAAAATAACACACTCGGATTTGCGTTGTATCACGATTATACCTAGGAGTCAATTTTGCCGAGTATCGTTGGTGCACCATTGACAACGATGGTCCTCTTTTCGCAATTGTACTATACAGAACTTTCAGTTTCTTCTGTCGTTAATATACCACTGACAAGAATTACGATATAAGACAACAATTTATGCATGATATATGGTAAAAATGTTTGGTCCATGATACAGCTTGCAAATGAAATATGAACGATGCAGAGAAATATTAACTGAAAATATTAACACTGAATCTAATTCATCAAGGTTTATGGTTAACTTAAACAAAATTGTGCTATTCTCAATCAAAATTTCTTAATCGTTCTCTCTTTCTCTCTCTCTTTCTCTCTCTCATTTCGTCAGAAAATAGGTTCATTCAACCAAACATATTTTCCGTGTAGACTTGAATAAAACGATAGGACACGGTGAGTCTCTACGCGAATTCTATCATACTCTAACAATTAAATATTCTCCTAACGATAGAGTACAATAGAGTACGATGAAAAGTGTTCATCGTACTCTATCTTTACGCAGTATCATTTCTTTCGGATCCGATGCAGCAAAACGATAGATTGCGGTAGAAAACGATGAGAATCTCTGTAGATCTCATCGCTTTCTATCGCTTTGTCCTTTTCGATGTTTTCCTTGATGAAAGAACTTTTGAACCTTGAATTTTACAATTCAATATGAGCTATCTGTGGTACCTCATAAAATAATCTCGTAATTGTAATCGCGAATATTCAGCGGCCATTTCGGCGCGAGCTTAGACGCGGTGCGACGGGATGTAGGAGCGGCGAGGTAAGGACATAAACATTGGCGCGTTGTCCTTCCCCTCGTCGCGCACCAGCAACAGTTCCTTTGTCGACTGGGCAGTGCTCTCTAACCTGAGCGGCTAGATGGTCCTCCCATAACGTCTCGGTGCGCGCTCATTTCTCTAATTTCTGTCATTAATAACTCGATAATTATTGCGAATCTCACAAAACGGTATGGGACTTTTATATTTGTCTTAACCTGCTCTATGTCTCCACGAGCTCTGCCAGGTTAGTTATAAGACACCCTGTATATGTATTTCTATCCTTGTATGTGACTCCTGAATCACAATATATCTTAGCAAATTATAGCGTTAGAAGCAGTTTCTTTCACCCACAAGCGTTCGCTCGTACGAGCTTATTGAACGATTATTAGCTCGCAGTTTCACGCTGGAAAGCTAATATCGTTAGCGGTGCTAAACGCTAATATCGTTAGCGGCGCTAAACGCTAATATTGTTAGCGGCCCAGTAAACCATATACTGCATTCGATGTTCAATCAAATCGACGTATATTTCAATCAAAAACTCGTATCTCCTCCAAACAATGCTTACGCTTACCGCACTTACATAGAGGCGTTATTCAATTATGCTTCACCAGTAAAAACCTCCCACCTGGCTTCGTGCCTGTGGTACAGCGATACTGCAGGAAACATGGACGCTCTACCTGGAGCGACACCAAGCAATCACGGACTCGACAAGCGAGCCACTTTTGTACAAGGAGGGCGAACACTGGATCTCATAGGTCATCTTCACTGCGACGTCTTCAATCAAGATAAATTCTTGATCAATGGTGTCGAAGTGCGCATGAGGCTTGTTCGTTCGAAAGATTCCTTCTGTCTTACGGAGGGAAATACTCACGGATATGCGTTTTAGATGCTACACTACTCATCAGAAGAGCTAGAATAAACCCAGGCATATTACTCGCTCCTACGAAAATGTTGACCAGGACTACTGCTAAATACCCCTTCACGAGAGTCGAGGTTAAATCATTCACGATTCATAGCGGTGTCGTAGGAGAGACACTGGACAACGTCATTCTTGGACAAATGCCAAAGTGCATAATTGTCGGCTTTGTCGATAACAAAGCGTTTAACGGTGTCCGGCATTTAAATCCATTCAATTTCCAGCATTATGGAATAAAATTCTTTTTGTTGTATGTCGATGGTACTCAAATCCCTAGCAGACCATTATAATCCAAATTCTCTGGTAACGAGATGCTCTGCGCTGAGGCGTATCACACCCTATTCTCAGGAACGGGCATTCACTTTTTGAATGAAACTAATTCTATATCCAGAGAAGATTATCCTGCTGGTTATACTCATTTCGCTTTTGATCTCACTCCTGATCTGTCAGCTAATTGCGCGGGCCAATGGAACCGGTAGTTTGCGAATGGAAGTACGATTCGAAAGAGCCCTCACAACAACGGTCAATTGCTTAGTTTACGTTGAATTTGAAAGTGTGCTGGAAATAGATTCTTCTCGTCAAGTCATTGTAGATTATAGCGGTTAAAGAAACACATCTCCCACTTTTCTTTTCGGCGTCTTTCCCCTTCCTGTGTAAAGATTTTCAACATTATTCTCCTCCAGAGTAAAAATTTTGAGAACAAAACTCAGTCGACTTCGAACCGTAATGAGTATAGTTTCGGCAAAGCAGAATTGCGAATACAGCGAGAACATGGATGTGATCATCGAATGCAGTGATTCCACGATAGCAACGATACCTATGTGCTCAAGGAGGTGGCTATTGTTGGTATTAATGAGGTATTTGTCGGACATTGGATCTTAGCTCCAGAGTATTCATTTGCGGAATTGAACGAAAAATTAAGACGGATAAATAACTGGCTTTCGCTGAATTATCATGGAATCGAGTGGTACGATGGGGAGACTAATCCAAAATATTTTTATCCGCGCTTGCGTGAAATTACGAGTTATATTAGTGACTTCATGACAAAAGGCAAGGAAAAAGCGAGCTACTTGCAAAATTTGTTAGCGCGAAATGTGTATAATCTGGAGAAAACATCGTGAAACAGACGCTCTTTGCAAACTATCAGGAAATCGAGCAAAACATACGTTGGCAATTAAAAGATTTAACGTTTCTAGATACTCATTTCCACATTATATTTCAAGAAATTATCACGATTTATTTAAATAAAATTGTACGAGCAATTTTAATAAATGTCTCATCTTAATCATGAAAAATAAAATGTGAATGAATTCTATGAAAAATATCGTGCATTCCTTTCTCTTCGCCACTTTTCTCTTCCCTGTGATTTCTAGCTCGAGGTAACAAATTCCGTTGTAAACTTTTCGAGTTTGAAAGCGAGGGGACCCGCACAGGTAAAAATATTCGGGGTAGACATAGACCAGAGGTATCGTCTTCCAACAATCGCCGGGTAGTTTTTGTCTTCGAAATGATCCCTACCTGCTCGCACACGCTCACGAGAGTCGAGAGCCGGGGTCTCATGGTGGGGTCTCGAATCCCGTAAGTTCTAGAATTGGCCGAATTTTTCACGCGTGACGTCGATACTCTTCGTATGTATACAATATAGCTGGTTTCCATCAGGGTATAGTAGTAGCGCAGGGTATAAGGCGCTTGACTCGAGAGCCAACGGACCCAGGTTCGAATCCGGTCAGGGCCTACTACAAGATTTTTCCGGAGACTTCACACTAACCGCACTCACATACACACATATACTCACGCACTCTCTCCGCTCTACGTGTACGTCCTGAAAGCAGTCTCTACCAAAGAGTAGCAGCAGAGTAGTGGTAAGACGTTTGACCCGAGAGCTGAGGTCCCGGGTTCGAGCCTCGCAGAGTGCCAAGGAGATTTTTTCAAAAGTAATATGCAAATTAACCAGCTGACCAAGAGCTATAGAATCACTAACAACGCCTAATATGAATAATAAAAATTTAATATTTAGATTACGCTAATTTTTATTCCGGTGATTCAAATTTCCGCCATTTTCAGCCTTGGAGGTAGGTATGGCCATTCAAAATATTCCCCCTCCATTCGACCCTCCGGCGCCGGTGGGAGTGGTCTAGTGGCGCCGGTGGGTCGAGTGGAAGGGGAATGTTTTGACTGGCTATACCTACCCCCATACTACTGAGGAACAAGCCGTATAGCATTCAAAGGTGAACTTAAGTCGGAATATAAGATCGAACTATTAATATTGACTTAAAATATCAGATTTGTGAACCTGATTATCTTACTATCTGATAAAAATTATCTTATAAAAATAAATTATCTTATAGAAATAAATTATCTTATAAAAGTATATAGGATGTTGTATATAGGATACACAGGCTGTTCCATTTTATGTGATATGGTCGATTATCTCGCGAATTGATGATTTTATTGACAAATTTTTGGCAAATTGCATGGCTTGAAGAGGGACACATGATGGAAATATGGACTTGACCTTAAATGACCTTGTCAAATTTAGGTTAAGGTCATTAATGTTTTTTTAAATAGAAACCCCTATTTTTTATTACATATTCTTGTAGCTTATCTCAAAACCTTCCCAAAACATTGTCACGCATACATAGATCTCCCGGCGTTCGGGAAAAATAATTATACGTTCGTTAAAAGGAGAAACAAAGCCTTTATGTACAGCGAATTATACAGAAATGCGCTCTCGGTCTTTGCGTAAATTCCGATCAAAAGCCGCAACTGAAGATTGCTCAACAGCTCACAGATAAGGCAAGTCTTATCAACAGCTAAAGATATATTCGAATTGATTTTTCCAATGATCAATTTTGTCTTAATTGGCTGGATCAGTGATTGGTCTTGCCTTAGTTAGTCGGATTAGTGATCGGTCTTGCCATAGTTGGCCAGATCAGTGATCGGTCTTGCCTTAGTTGGCCGGATCAGTGCTCGGTCTTGCCTTAGTTGGCCGGATCAGTGATCGGTCTTGCCTTAGTTGGCCGGATCAGTGATCGGTCTTGCCTTAGTTGGTCGGATTAGTGATCGGTCTTGCCTTAGTTGACCAGATCAGCGATTGGTCTTGCCTTAGTTGGCCGGATCAGTGATCAATCTTGCCTTAATTGGCCGGATCAGTGGTCGGTCTTGCCTTAACTTTCAAGCCTCATAAGTCGGAAAGTACTGAATGAAACGTAACTTTATTATAGTGTATAGTGTTTGGAAAGCTTTCGAGATAAGCTACAAGAATATGTAATAAAAAATAGGAGTTT
Organism: Harpegnathos saltator; assembly: GCF_003227715.2. Taxonomy (NCBI): domain Eukaryota; kingdom Metazoa; phylum Arthropoda; class Insecta; order Hymenoptera; family Formicidae; genus Harpegnathos; species Harpegnathos saltator. The sequence goes on along the minus strand of NW_020230149.1, from coordinate 127,113 downwards.
CTATTTAAAAAAACATTAATGACCTTGACCTGATTTTGACAAGGTCAAGTCTATATTTCCATTATGTGTCCCCTTTCAAGCCATACAACTTTCGTTCGAAAAATATTTCAATAAAATCATTGATTCGCGAGATAATCAACCATATCACATAAAATGAAACACCATATATATACAGTGTGTCCTATTTTAATGTTCCACCCCAAATAACTCTTCAGTATTGAAGTTTCAAGGAAAATTCTCTGAATAAAAATTGTAGGGATTTAAATGAACTATCTTATAATGATCTTGACTTTGACCTTGACCTCTATTTTCAAAGTCAGTTGAAGGTCAACTTGCGTTTATTAAATGGAAACCCTAATATATTATACTGTTTTTTTCTACTAGTTAATTTGAACAACTTTTGTCTAAAACATTTTTTCATTTGTCTAATATTTTTTAAGATATTTGAGGAAAACTTGATAACTTTTTCAATATTTAACTTATAATGTCTCGTTAACTATTTGTTGGAAGAAAAAGTGATACTAGACTTCCTTGCTTTATTTAGTCTCAAGAATATATTGTTACAATAGAGTCTTGACTTTTGTTAACTTACTAATTTTTGGAAATTTTAAAATCATTAAATTAACAAAAACCAGGGCGTTATTGTAACAATATATTCTTGAGACTAAATAAAGCAAGAAAGTCTAGTATCACTTTTTCTTCCGACAAAATAATTAGCGAGATATCGTAAGATAAATATTGAAAAAGTTATCAAATTTTCCTCAAATATCTTGTAACGAGGTGCAAATGCACCTCGTTACTACCGGCCCGACCGACGACCTGTCGGGCCGAAGAACGGTGCTTTGCTATCCCTTAAGCTATCGAAACGATCGCGAGCCGCTATCTCGCGCCGCTGCTATCTCGCGCCGCCATTATCGCGCGCCGTGGCGATCACGCGCTGCCGCTAGCGCGCGCGGCCGCGATCACGCGTCGTTGTCGTGCCTCGCGCCGATAGGCGCGCCGCTCGATCGCCGCCGTATCAATCGTAGCGCAGACGACTATAAAACGGCGGCGATCGAGCTTCTAGACACCAGACCGATCCGTACCGCCGTTCGACCCAGACGCTCTATGCTGAAGGAAAGAATATCCGGACCGTTTCGCTCTGCCTTCCGCTTTCCGACTACCCGACCGGTGACTAAGAACACGGGATTATGCGTCCGCAGTCTCAATCGAGCGTACTCGATACTTGGCCGTCTCCCGTCTTCCTGGGCTCTTGCATGCTCAGTCGAGCGTACTCGACAGTCTCTCGCCTTTACCAGCCGCCTTGAGTCAGGGGTTCGTCCGTCGGCGAACTCCGCTGAGCGTACTCAGCCTTTAGGCGATCCGTCTAGCGACCAAGAACCCGGGACGGTGTGTCCGCCGTCTCCGAATGTCCGAAGCACTTGGTCGCTTTCCTCCGCGAACGTAGGCAAAAGGGAAGGTGCGTACGCCTTCTCTGTCGAGAGTCCTCGGCCCCGACGGACGAAATCATTTCGCGCCTTCCGCGACTTGCGTGCGTACGTTCGACCGAGAGTCGAAATCTCTGGTCCGGCGACTATCTATACGCGAGCGATTGCGAGACGAGTATTGGGCGATAATTGTCCGAGACGCCCAGCGTCGCGAAGCGAGACCGATCACTGTGCCGTTACCGTCGTTACCGTCTACACACGTCGCGCAATAGGCCCCGCCTTCCGCGCGGCCTATCCGTCCGTACGCGCGCGTGTACCGCTCATCGCACCGCACCGTACCGTACCGACGCGCCTAATAGACGCGACCCGCGACAATGCCTTCGGGGCCGAACTCTTATATCTCCTGTAAGCATAGAATAAATCTAAGTTCTTTATATTACCATCCTCAAGTGTTTCGCTGCTTTACCCCTCCTCGAACCCGGACTCCGACGAGCATTATCCGCGCGAAACGCGTAGCGACGACCGAACAGCGGAGTTCGGCCGTTATAATCTCAAAAAATATTAGACAAATAAAAAAATGTTTTGTACAAAAATCGTTCAAATTAACTAGTAGAAAAAATAGTGTGATAAAAAATAAGGGTTCCCTTTTAAGCAACGCAAGTTGACCTTCAAATGACCTTGAAAATATCAAGGTCAAAATCAAGGTCATCATAAGGTAGCTCACTTAAATCCCTACAACTTTTACTCAGATCATTTTCCTTGAAACTTCAATACTGAAGAGTTATTTGGGATGGGACATTAAAATGGGATACCTTATATAGAGAATATTATGTATTGTCTGAATTAATACATAAAAACAGTATTTCCAATGTTAAACTCTTTGAAAATATTTATTTTTATATTAACAGCGTCATTTGTATTAACAGTGTCATTTGTAACTTATTTTGCAAGTGAACAGATTGTGAATATTTTCATTTTTGTCTAGTACATATCATAAAATAACAAAAGAAATATAATATAATGTTATATATGTACGAGGGCGGTCCGATAAGTACTTAGCCTCACCGCTCGATGGCGCCACTATCGCAAGAGAAATTTACTATCGTGTAGTACATTCTCGTAGACGGCTACTCGAAATTTCAGCCGAATCGGACTCGTAGTTTTGTTTTGACCGCGTGTGGAAGCGGGCGTGTCCGCGGATTTTAGAAAAATGGAAAAAGAGCAAAATCGGTCGGTGATTCGATTCTTGTTTTTGGAAGGGAAATCGCGCAGTGAAATCAAAGAGCGCTTGGATGCTGTGTACGGTGACTCTTCTCCTTCGATGGCGACCGTCAAAAATTGGTTTAACGAGTTTCAACGTGGTCGCACGTCGGTTTTTGATAAGCCACGCCCAGGTACCCCGAAAACGGCTACCACGGAGGATAACATGACAAAAATCCACGATCTCGTATTGGCAGACCGCTGATTGAAGGTGCGCGAGATAGCTGAGACAGTAGGCATCTCAAAAGACCGCGTGGGTCATATCCTGCATGAAATTTTGGGCATGAGAAAGCTGTCGGCGCGATGGGTGCCGTGTTTGCTCACTCCGGACAACAAGCGCAACCGTGAGACCACTTCAGAGCAGTGTTTGATGCTGTTTAAGCGCAATCCGAAGGAGTTTCTGCGTCGTTTCGTGACCGTCGACGAAACATGGATCCACTGGTACACACCAGAGACCAAGGAACAGTCGAAACAGTGGACTTCACCCGGCGAACGTGCTCCGAAGAAGGCGAAGACTGTCCTATCGGCCGGAAAGGTGATGGCCACCGTTTTCTGGGATTCACAAGGTGTGATCTACATCGACTACCTGGAGAAGGGCAAAACGGTCACAGGGCTGTACTATGCCGAATTATTGGGCCGATTCGACGCCGAATTGCAAAAAAACGGCCTCATTTGGCGAAGAAAGAACTGCTCTTCCACCATGACAACGCACCGGCTCACACCTCCGCCCTCGCCACGGTCAAATTGGTCGAATTGGGCTACGAGCTGCTGCCCCATCCACCGTATTCTCCAGATTTGGTCCCGTGCGACTTCTTTTTGTTTCCAAACTTGAAAAAGTCACTCGCCGGGCAGAAATTTGAGTCGAATGAGGAGGTCATCGCCGCCACGGAGGCCTACTTTGCAGACCTCGAGAAAACGTATTTTTCAGACAGGTTAAAGAAGTTGGAGCATCGCTGGGTCAAGTGTATTGAGCTAAAAGGAGACTATGTTGAGAAATAAATCGCCACTTTTCCAAAATTTTCGTTTTTCTTTTGTAGGCTAAGTACTTATCGGACCACCCTCGTAGGATTCGCGCTTCTGCTCGACTCGCACTGAGAGGTGTAGTCGATCGTCGAGAGAGGGCCCCGCGGAAGCTAGCGCGTGGGGGCATGGGCTAGAGGCTAGAATAAGAGTCAGAGGAAGTCGTCGCTCGAGTTAAGACATACAAGAAGCTAACGTGTAATTTCATTCTTTGATTGTATCCTAATATACTATTCTATCGCTTCAAAAGGTTTACGCTTACTTCGCAACCCGTGGGGTATTCGTCAATTCCTACATATATAATGTTATATAATGTTATATGTTCCATGTTTATGAATAGTAAAAATTTACGAATTTTAATTCCTCTCATTGGGAAGAAACTACCATTTCAAATAAAATTTAACCGCTTAGCAGTCGGGCGAAAAATAACTTTTCGTGCCAAATGTATGTTGGATTTTTTTTCAAAACTACAGCCAAATTTCATGATAACGGTTTTTGGAGTTGCTGAATCCGAATATGAAATCAGATTTTTGAAAATTCAAAATGGCGCATACATTATGGCACATAAAACATGAAACTAAAAAAAGAAATCTCGAAGCAAAAAAGGATAAACAATATTTAAATGAAGAAAATTAAAATACATAGAATACAAAAAAGTTAATATATCAAAAAATATTAAAAATACAAAAAATTAAAAATACCAAGAAATTAAAAAAATTAAGAATACAAAAAATAAAAAAACATTAAAAATACAAAAAAATAAAAAACATTAAAAATACAAAGAAGTATGAGAGTAACGGAGTTGAAAACCACCACGTCCTCGTTTCGTGACTCTGGGTACGGTCCCTCGTGGGTGCCACCTTGTCGTGGTGGGGGGGGGGGTGCTTGAAGGTCCCAATGATGTACAGAGCTGTGCCGGCAGGGGTTTCGGTCCCTGGCAGGTTCTACCATGCCGGAGTGGTCTGTACGGAGGGACTGGACCAAGAGCACCCGACCGGGCTGATTGATCAGCCTGGTCTATGACCAGACTGGTCAGGAAGCGAGTGGGAGGAGATTATCACCCCTGGAGGCATTGCACGCCGGTGCTCCGGCAGCCGAAGGGGGTGACCTCCTCAACAGTCGCTTCGGGAAGGGGACCCCTCTCTCTGAGGCACGCCGGTGCTCCGGCAGCCGAAGAGAGAGAGACCCCCATCCATACCCACCTCGATCTGTCCGTTATGGACGGATCGGAGGTGGAGGGACGTACCCACACCCAGGGCTCCACCCCATGGGGATCATTCCCCCCATGGTGCCTGGGATGCGGAGGGGTACTCCGGGCCGCTCGGACGTTTCTGAGGTCGGAGCCGGGGTACCCTACCACGTCCTGAGAGGTCCCACCCCTGGAGGCATTGCATGCCGGTGCTCCGGCAGCCGACAAGGGGAGGACCTCTCTTCCTCGTCCGTCTCAGCCATAGCTGGGCGGACGAGGAACCCACACCCGGGTCTGCACACCATGGGAATTATCCCCATGGTACCCGGGGGTGGAGGGGTGTCTCGGGCTGCTCGGACTTATTCCGAGGTCAGGGTCGAGACACCCTAGGGCGAAGAGGGGGAAGGATCCCACCTTCGGAGGCATTGCACGCCGGTGCTCTGGCAGCCAATGAAGGTGGACCACCCCGCTTTCCCTCACCCGTCTGGCCTCGGCCTGACGGAACGAAGAACCCATACCCGAGTATGCACACCATGAGGCTTGCCCCACCCGGGGGGTGGAGGGGTGTCTCGGGCTGCTCGGACGTATTCCGAGGTCTGGGTCGGGACACCCTCATGCGCCATCATAGAGGACCCCACCCCGGAGGCATTGCACGCCGGTGCTCCGGCAGCCGAAGGGGGAGGACCTCTCCCTCATCCATCCCGATCACGGCCAGGCGGAGAGAGGAACCCACACCCGGGTCTGCACACCATGAGGGTTTGGAACCCCTCATGGTACCCGGGGGGTGGAGGGGTGTTCCGGGCCGCTCGGACGTATTCCGAGGTCGGGGCCGGAACCCCTATGTGCTGTGCCCGAGGGAATGCGATCGCATCGTCCTAAAGCGGATCCTCGGGCGGCGCGAGCACGCTGGCTGCCATGGGGGAGGCGCTTCCGGTGGGGTGCGACACCGGTGAGCTACCTCCTTCCATGGAGTCCCCGCGTCCGCTCCGTACGGTGCCCGTGTTGTCGGAGACACGGGACCCCCGAAAGTGGTCTGGTCACCAGAGATGGTGGTCAGGGCGCGTGTAGGGGGCGGGAGGCCAGTGCCGGCGATGTTTATTCCGCCGGCCCGAGCCATATGCTGCTCCTCTGGGGGAACTCGGAGGCTCCCCCTTTCCGGGGGTATGCGGGCACGCCCGGGCAGCGGAGCTCCGTACGGAGTTGTGAGGTTTATGCCAAAAATAACTGATTCTTACATTGAAATTTCGGACTTGGAAAATAATGATACGACCCTGGCTAGAAACATGGACACGAATAATCCGGAGCCTACCCGCGGCTCCAGCGGAAAGGAGGGGGACATAGTCTTGGAAGATCAGCCGAGCACCAGCCGACCGACGAGAAGAGAAGGACTCCGCAGTGCCACCACCAGACGAGCTGCGAACCCCCAACGGTCACGATCCAGGTCGAGATCGCCCAGGAAGGTGGTCGAATCCTCATCCGAAACCACATCCTCGGATGGAGTGGACCCCAGCGAGGACAAGTGGGGCATCCCCAGGAAGTCTGACGGGGAGACGGACGAGGAGCAGTTTGCCGAAAAAGCAACCCGGCAGAGAGGGAGGCCCGAGACCACGGGCGAATATAAAAGAAAGCTAGCCTTCTTGGCCAAGAAAAAGAGCTTTCTTGCAAAAAGGAAGGAGGAAAGCCTGCTGAAGGGGCTGGAGAACCCTTCGCGGGCTTTCCAGGACTGTTCACAAAACAGGAAATATAAAGCGGAGGTGCGCAGGCTAACAGAGCACCTCGAGGAGGCCCCCTTCAGGGATGTGGCTGCCTCAGTCTAGAGGCATCCATGAAAATCTTAGGATTTTCCGTCCGCTCCAAAAATCTAAAGGGGACCTACGTAAAGGTCCTGCGGGATGCGTCGGCAGCCATAGCGGCTGGAACGATGCTATTAGAAAAAAGAATGGCCATGAGCCAAAATGGGGAAAACATGGATCTCCTGGATGAATTAAGGGAGGAGAATCAGCAACTCCGAGCTTCGCAGGAACAGATGAGAAAGGAGGTAGAGGAGTTGAGGAATACGCTGCAAGGTATGAAGAGGGCACCGCCGTCGACTGAGGGGTCGACAGTACAAATTGTAATTTCATTAAACAATGTATTAGGTGCGCAACTAAGTTCCCGCTGTTTTTCAAGAGATGGCTCCAGCAGTAAATGCTGGTCGATTGTGACATAACCAAAACGTCATGAACCAAGCTTAGACATATGATAAACAAACCGCTTTGACACATTAGTGATTTTGTTTTTGCGTCATATACTTTTGGTTGTGTGAAAATGTCTGATTTTGTGCCAAATAATCGTCATTTGCAGGAAGTGTTGCTTTTCTTCTTTCATTCGAAGAAAACGGCGGCTGAAGCACATCGAGAACTCCAAAAAGTTTACGGAGATGCTGCTCTAAGTGAAACAACGTGCCGTGATTGGTTCCGTCGCTTCAAAGACGGTGATTTCGATGTTGACGACCGTTCGCGTGAAGGAAGGCCAAAAACCTTCGACGACGCTGAATTGGAGGCATTGCTCGATGAGGATCCGTGCCAAACGCAAAAAGAGCTTGCTTCAGCATTAGGAGTTACCCGTCAAGCCATTTCCAAACGATTGTATGCATTGGGAATGATTCAAAAACAAGGAACTTGGGTTCCTTATGATTTGAAGCCAAGAGACGTTGAGCATCGTTTTTTCGCCTGTGAACAACTGCTCCAGCGGCAAAAAAGGAAGGGTTTTCTTCATCGCATCGTTACGGGTGATGAAAAATGGATTCATTACATCAACCCAAAGAGAACAAAATCATGGGGACTACCTGGTCATGCTTCTACGTCGTCGGCTCGGCCGAATATTCATGCTGCGAAGGTTTTGCTATGTATTTGGTGGGACCAGGGCAGTGTTATTTATTATGAGCCGTTGAAACCGAACGAAATCATCACTGGGGAACGGTATCGAACTCAATTGATGCGATTTAGCCGAGCACTGCGCGAAAAGCGGCCACAATACGAGCAGAGGCACGAAAAAGTGATTCTACAGCATTGACAACGCTCGGCCTCACGTTGCCAAACCCGTTAAAACCTACTTAGAAACGCTCAAATGGGAAGTCCTACCCCACCCGCCATATTCCCCAGATATTGCGCCGTCCGATTATTACTTGTTCCGTTCGATGGTACATGGTTTGGCTAATCAGCAGTTCCGCTCATACGAAGACATCTCAAAATGACTTGATTCGTGGATAGCCTCAAAAGACGAACACTTCTACCGTGACGGTATTCGAGCTCTGCCAGAAAGATGGGAAAAAGTTGTCGCTAGCGATGGGCAATATTTTGAATGATTCATTTGTAACCATTTTTTCACAATAAAGTTGCATTTTCATTAAAAAAACAGCGAGAACTTAGTTGCGCACCTAATATAAAAATTAAAAAGTAACGATTAAAGTAACGGACGTTTTGTTACTCGTTACAAAAAAAATATATTGCCGTTACTTTATCGTCACTGACACAAAAAAGTAACGGTGTTACCTAATCGTTACTCAAAAAAGTAACGATACCAGTAACGGTGTTACAAGTAACGCGTTACTTCCCAACCCTGTTAGGAACTAACTATCACCCAGATCCGTCACTCCTATTTATACTTCCATATGTCCTCCCGCAACCTTTGATTCTTCTCCCTAGTATTCCTCCACCCTCTCCAACACGTTCATCCATTTCCTTTTTGTCATATTCTCCTGTTTCTTTTTCTCTCAACTGTCCACTCCCCTTAATTCACCGGACCGCTCTTGTTCCCTTGCCTGACTAGTCTTTTTTTATATTCGTTTTCCTTCCCACCTCTTTTCCTTTTTTTCCTTCCTCCCGAGTATTTCTTACACGCACGCACGCACGCACGCACGCACACGCACACAAGAGGTATAAATCCGATCGTGCAACCTCCACACGGTACACCTTGGGTAATGCTGATGTCGACGGTACTGTAACTTTGAAGCTTCACAACTCGGGATGTACTTAACAAAAAAATACTTTGTTGTAGTGTTTTGGAAAGCTCTTGAAATACGTTATAAGAATATGCCAAAAAATGTAGGGCATTCCATTTGGAAAGTTCAAGGTGACACACAGTACGCACATACAAATATCAATATTCGGTGTAAGGTTAATCGCGTACTTGTAAATCGTGTTCTTATAAATCTCACCGTTGTAAATCTCTGTACTCTTATTTTTGTTCTGTTTGTTACTCTAATTTTAATAAACTTTGTTAATAATTTATTTTCCATAATTGATTTCGAAATCACCTCTCTAGCTCACTTTTCAACAATCGGCGCGTAGTCCTATCACCGTAAAGGGATTCGTTCCCCTAACCGAAAAACGAACCGCTCGTCGTACGTTAGCGAACGAGTAAAGGAACCCATCGCACAGTGGAACGAAACATACGGACGTGCAGACATCGTACTTTGCAGGCAAAATATAGCAATTAGCGGAAAGCTGAATATTGGGATGAAAACATTTGGTCAAAAACGATTACTTATAAACAAGAAATTAACTTTCCAATTGTTTAAAAAATTATTGTTTAAACAATTCGTTAAAAAATAGGAGATATAAGGAAACTGATAGAGCCATTCGATTCTACGGGAAAAACTATATAGAATCCATGTCTTGGACAATTTTTTTTCAAGTTTATTTATTACCAAAATAAAAAAATGTTTCAATGGGTTAAGTTGTCTTCTACCGCTGGCATTTATATCAACAAATATGTACTATGAGGAGGTTGCACGGTCGGATTTTGCATATCAATTAAATTAATAACGTCATCTTTCCTCCTCGAAGCTATAAAATTTTTGTTTAAAATATTTTAGTTTGTCAGTCTTAATTTTCGAGATATTTGGCAGGATTTAAATATGAATACGTTTTTCATTTCATAAAATTCAATTTCTTTCAAGGTCGCAGGTGGCCATAGCCAATCATGGTGGATTAATGAAGGCAGATGTTTACTGAGTAATGTACAATGTGTAAAAGTTTATGAACTTCTAAGAATTTTTTAGTATTTTTATGAATACAAAAGTCCAGAACAATAAGTCGTCAATTACAAAAATACATGTTTCATAGAGAAAAAATGCTGCAAGTGTCTGCTTCCTTCGTCAGTTTTTTACTAATTGATTCCCTTAAGTGAAATATTCACTTAAACTAACAATAATTAAAACATTACGACAAAATAATGGACATATGTAGCAAGCTTTTTGCTATTCCTCAGATATGTGTACTTATGACTAGTATATGTTACTTTATATAAACAAAATGTACATAATTATATTATTATCATTTAATTAGACTTTATTACTATAATTTCTAACCATTAGTTTGTCTCAATTAAAAAAAAAATTTAGCCTAATGTCCAAGGGTTCTACAGCATTGTTCCACTGTGCGACAGCCGCGAAGCTAATTGCTATTAGGTGCGCAACTAAGTTCTCGCTGTTTTTTTAATGAAAATGCAACTTTATTGTGAAAAAATGGTTACAAATGAATCATTCAAAATATTGCCCATCGCTAGCGACAACTTTTTCCCATCTTTCTGGCAGAGCTCGAATACCGTCACGGTAGAAGTGTTCGTCTTTTGAGGCTATCCACGAATCAAGCCATTTTGAGATGTCTTCATATGAGCGGAACTGCTGATTAGCCAGACCATGTACCATCGAACGGAACAAGTAATAATCGGACGGCGCAATATCTGGGGAATATGGCGGGTGGGGTAGGACTTCCCATTTGAGCGTTTCTAAGTAGGTTTTAACGGGTTTGGCAACGTGAGGCCGAGCGTTGTCAATGCTGTAGAATCACTTTTTCGTGCCTCTGCTCGTATTGTGGCCGCTTTTCGCGCAGTGCTCGGCTAAATCGCATCAATTGAGTTCGATACCGTTCCCCAGTGATGATTTCGTTCGGTTTCAACAGCTCATAATAAATAACACCGCCCTGGTCCCACCAAATACACAGCAAAACCTTCGCAGCGTGAATATTCGGCCGAGCCGACGACGTAGAAGCATGACCGGGCAGTCCCCATGATTTTGTTCTCTTTGAGTTGCTGTAATGAATCCATTTTTCATCACCCGTAACGATGCGATGAAGAAAACCCTTCCTTTTTTGCCGCTGGAGTAGTTGTTCACAGGCGAAAAAACGACGCTCAACATCTCTTGGCTTCAAATCATAAGGAACCCAAGTTCCTTGTTTTTTAATCATTCCCAACGCATGCAATCGTTTAGAAATTGCTTGGCGGGTAACTCCTAATGCTGAAGCAAGCTCTTTTTGCGTTTGGCACGGATCCTCATCGAGCAATGCCTCCAATTCAGCGTCTTCGAAGGTTTTTGGCTTTCCTTCACGCGAACGGTCGTCAACATCGAAATCACCGTCTTTGAAGCGACGGAACCAATCACGGCACGTTGTTTCACTTAGAGCAGCATCTCCGTAAACTTTTTGGAGTTCTCGATGTGCTTCAGCCGCCGTTTTCTTCGAATGAAAGAAGAAAAGCAACACTTCCTGCAAATGACGATTATTTGGCACAAAATCAGACATTTTCACACAACCAAAAGTATATGACGCAAAAACAAAATCACTAATGTGTCAAAGCGGTTTGTTTACCATATGTCTAAGCTTGGTTCATGACGTTTTGGTTATGTCACAATCGACCAGCATTTACTGCTGGAGCCATCTCTTGAAAAACAGCGGGAACTTAGTTGCGCACCTAATATCTTCGCATATGAAGCTTCATTAAAACTTTGCCTTGCGAATATATTTTCTAAAATTACTGATAAAATGTTACTTGTGTTTACTTTAGGATTATATAATAAATAAGCTTTTATTTTTAATGTTACTTACCTATATATTTTTAGCAACTTGAATATAAAATTATTTTGCATGTAGCCATATGACTTCACTTATATATTATTTTATAAACTTTTTTATCCGAACGTATACTTTTTTATACCGAACGTAAAATTATGACCTATAATCGAAACTTTCTCAAAGTGTATAAAAAATTGATTGTGTTTGGCCAACTAATACTAAGATAGATATTATTCTATGACACTTTTACTTGAGGTATCTGTCAAAATTATAATGAATTATGGAGCATTACAAAAGTATAAAGAGATATATCTGATGAATTAACATCTATTAGCATCCAATTTTGACGGGTATATAAAGTAAAAGTGTAATAGAATAATATCTGTCTTTGCGTTAGTCAAACAAATGCGAATAATTTTTTATACACTTCGAGAAAGTTTTGATTATAGGACATAATTTTACGTTTTGATAAAAAAACATAAAAGTTATACGTATATAGATGAAGTCTTATAGCTACACATGTATAAAGTGAAGATCAAATATGTTATATTAAAAATATATAAGTAACTAAAGTTATAAATAAAAGTTTCATTGAATAATCTTAAAATAAATAATCTTAAAATACGTAATATTTTATCAATAATTTTCGAATCTCGAAATTATTGACGTTTGATTAATGATAACACAGAAAGTATTAATGAAAGTGTCATAATCGATATAAAAACTTTTAATTTAATCTTTCTATAATATATTTATTATAGTTTTGAATTACAAATCGCAACTTTAATTTTTAGTCTATGTCTATCGATTTTAGCATTTCGGTCCACTGTACGTCGGGTTGCTGACTCGCTCCCTGGCACGCGTGTATACGAGCAAGGTTCGCCTTTTTCGCGAACGGATAAGTTGCGCTCCTCCTTTAGGACGTAACATTTGATATTTGATCTTAATATGGATTTTAATATTGATGCTAATATTATTTATTCGTATTATTTTATTCTATATTTACGTTTATACTTGCATATATACATATAGTTCCGTTTATTACAGATTATTAATAGTTCATTAATACTTTATTAATTTTATATAATGTGTAGTGTTAAAAGAAGATTAATGTAACGATGGGTTGCTCTATTTCTTTTCTGGAATTCTTGCAAAACATACATACTCAAAATTATTATTTTGTTAACTTTTCTCTACCAATATTTTTAGATGTAAATAGAGCTATATTTGGATTATTTGATGATTATAATATGTACTGATGCAGCTTTGCATATGTCGTTTCATCAAATATTTTATTTTGCTATATATTATATTGTATATATTATTGAATATATTATATATTATATATTATATATTATATATTATATATTATATATTATATATTATATATTATATATTATATATTATATATTATATATTATATATTATATTGTTGTGTCCGAGCCACAAGGTTTGTGGTGGCGTTCGTTGTCCGTGAGCTTTAGGCATCTGATTTTGACAACTGAACGAAGATTGTCTGGACGACGGAAAATCGATAAGAAGAAAACAACTACAGCTGACAGAGAGTCTCTGGCAAGCTATCATCGTAGGCAGACACGAGAATTATAGATCAGAGAGTTATTCTTGTTTAAAGCTTGAGTGAGCTGCGCTGTATATAGTAAAGCTTGTTACTCTTACGCAAGTGTTTTCATTTACCTGAGTGCAAGCGCGAGTACGAGAGTGAGCACAACATTTTGGGGGTTCGTCCGGGATCGAATCACAGATCGTCCGGGATCGAATCACAGATTATTCAGGATAAAAATCGCGAGACGTTCGGGATAGAAACGCGAGACATTTGGGATCGTATCGCGACGCGCATCGCAAGTGAGAGTGACAGTGAGAGAAAGTGAGGATACAGAATGATAACCGAAGCAAGAGGTCATGCGGTTCCTAGCCGACGGAAGCGTGTTCACTCAATTGAGCCGGAAACGACGGGGACGCAGGCGGCAAGCTCCGGAACGTCGGAGGTGTCGGTGTTGCAGGATGCGCTCCAAGAGATCCGAGCGATGAGAGAGGAGCGGCTGCATTTGCTGGAGGAGCTGGAGGCGCAACGGCGAAATGTTACAGACCAGTCGCTTCCAACTTCTTTAATAACCGGGCAAATTAAAGCCGATATTTTTGACGGAATCGTGTCTTTACGTGAATATCTTTGTCAATATGAATTGATCGCACGGGCGAATATTTGGGATGAGAATTTTGAAACGATAAATCTAGCGGCAAATTTGCGGGGAAAGGCTCGGACGGTTTTAGAGGGTATGGAGGAAAATTTTAATTATGCACTAGGTTAGAGTTGCGTTTCGAACAGCAGGGGCTTTTTCAAAATTTTTATACACAGTTTATTAATAGAAAACAAAAATTTGGAGAAGAAATTCGTCTTACGGGTTGGAAATAGAACGATTAGCGCGTTTAGCTTATCCCGAAAGTGGAAAAGAAATGAGAACAAAGATAGCTTGTGCGCAATTTATTGTGGGACTAGCGAGCGAAAATACAAAGCGTTTATTGCAGCTTGAGGGGACAGTGTCTTTAGAGGCAACGATAGAAAGGGCAAAAATAATTGAGACTATTTATGAAAATGGTTTTTCTGTAAGAAGAAGTTTTGAGAGGAAGGGATTTAATAGGGAGGAAAGGGAATCGCGGGAAAATAAAAATTTTAGTAAGAGGAGAAACTTTGAAAATAAAAGTCAGAAAAAATTTCCTTTTCCAAATTTTGAAAGAGAAGCAGCGGAACAGAATTTTGTAGACAAAAGAAAGTAAGAAGGAGAATGTTGGAGCTGTGGAGGAAAGGGACATTTTAGGTATGAATGTCCGAAAAACGCGATACGACGGAAAAACTAGGGCTGGTCAAGCTCATCGGGGCGAGTTCGACTTTCGAAAGGAATGCTCCGAAAAAAATTAAAGAATTGAATAAGGAAAAAACGGGAATAAATAATAAGAGTTGTAGGATAAGTAGAATAAGTAGAATTAAGAATCTTTTCACTTATTATGGAACTTAAGAATATGTTTATTTAAGTTAGACACGGGCTCTGATGTCTGTTTAGTGAATAGAGACTTAGTAGGAAATAGAAAACGCTCTGAGTCAATTGACAGGTGTAAGTTAGTTTATCCGACAGGAGAGGAAGTTCCTATTAGGAATAAAGTTTATTGTCAAATTCAGTTAGGAAGTTTCGAGGTAAAAATGTCGATGTTGGTGGTCGACATGGAAGATGAGTATTTATTAGGAGCGGACTTCTTTGAGGCGATAGGAGCAGAACGAATTTTTGAATCTCTCTTTGGAAATTCGTCTTGTAGGACAAAACAGGGAAATTCTTTTTGTTTTCGAGTTTTGAATAAAGAAGAGAACGTTTCAGAAGGCTTAGGAGAATTTTATGAGAGAAATTCAAAGGAGTTAGAAACTTCACAAAAAGAAGATTTTGTGGAATTCTTGAAAGAATTCGGGGATATTTTTGATGGATAAGTAGAAGCAGGAAATTGTGTTGAAGTTCAGCATGAAATTCAATTGTTAGATCCTACTCCGATTAAACAAGTTCCAAGAAGAATTCCTTTCAAAATGCGCGAAAAAGTAGAGAAAATTATGGGAGAAATGGAGAAGCAAGGAGTAATCGAGGAAATCTTCTAGTCTGTGGACCTCGCCGGTAGTTATAGTTCCAAAAAAAGATGATACAGTTAGATTTTGTGTTGACTTTAGGAAATTGAATTCTGTTACGAAGAAAAATTCATATCCGTTGCCTAGAGTAGATAATCTTTTAGACCGGTTGTCAGGAAATGAATGGTTTTCCACTTTAGATATGAAAAATGGATATTGGCAAATTAAGATTTGTCTAAAGAAGATAGGGAGAAAACTGCTTTTTCTTTGGGGAATGGTTTGTGGCAATTCACGGTCATGCCTTCTGGTTTATGTAATGCACCTGCGACATTTGAACGATTTATGGAAAAAGTTTTAAAATCATTATTATCAAAAACTTGTTTAGTTTATTTGGATGATGTTGTTTTTGGAAAGACATTTGATGAAATGTTAGAAAATCTTAGGGAAGTTTTTCGAAGATTTCAAGCTTCAAATTTAAAGGTCAATCCGGCAAAATGTAATCGTTTTGAGAGGCAAGTTAGATACTTAGGTCATATAGTTTCTTCAGAAGGAATCGCAATAGATCCCGAAAAGACTGCTGCGGTAAAGAAATGGCCAATTTCTAAGAATAAAAAGCAAGTGAGAAGTTTTCTAGGATTTTGTTCTTATTACAGGAAGTTCGTCAAAGGATTTTCTTCAATTGCAAAACCTCTCTACGGATTGACAGAAGAATGAACAAAATTTCATTGGATTTCTCAATGTCAGGAAGCTTTTAATATCCTGAAGAATGTTCTGACATCTTCACCGGTTCTGTCTTTTCCAAAGGAAGAAGGAGATTTCATTTTAGACACCGATGCTTCGAATCATGGTATTGGTGCAGTACTTTCTCAAGTTCAAGAAGGAGTAGAAAAGGTGATCGTTTATTTTAGCCGTGTTTTGAGTAAAACGGAAAGGAATTATTGTGTGACTCGAAGAGAATTGTTAGCTGTGGTGGATTCGATCAAATCTTTTCATCACTATTTGTTCGGACGGAAATTTTTGGTAAGGACAGATCATTCATCGTTAAAATGGTTAATGTCAAAGAATTAGAAGATCAATTAGCACGATGGATGGAAAGATTGCAACTGTATGATTTCGAAATTCTTCATCGAAAAGGGAAGCTACATAAGAATGCAGACGGTTTGTCTACACGACCTTGTTCAGAAGAAAATTGTAAGTATTGTTCCAGGATAGAAGTGAAAGTTAAAAATCAGGAATGTGAATCAGTTGCACGAATAAGTTTTAGTGAAAATTTTAATCAGAATTGGCGGAAGGAACAGCTTAATGATCCAAGCATTTCAGCAATTCTTCTGGCAAAAGAATCTGATAGACGTCCTACACGGGAGGAGATGGCGAATGGAGATATTTCTTCAAAAATTTATTTATCCTACTGGGACACTTTAATTCTTGAGAATGGAATTCTTCATAGAAAATAGCAAGCACCCAATTTCAAAGGAAGTATTCTTCAAGTTATTGTTCCACGTTCGGAAGTTAAACGAATTTTGGAAGAAGCACATGATGCTCCTTCTGGAGGACATATTGGTATTAATAAATCTTTAGGGAAAATTCGAAAACGTTTTTATTGGGCAACATGTAAAAAGGATATTGAAGATTGGTGTAGAACTTGTAAGATTTATGTAGCCAAAAAGTGGTCTTCAGATAAAGGAAAATCTCTTCAGATTTTCAATGTTGGAACTCCTTTTGAACGACTTCAGATGGGTATACTTGGTCCGCTGCCAATAAC